>NC_057743.1:10044609-10057831 GCF_004010195.1 Chiloscyllium plagiosum | reverse complement strand
CGGCTAGGAACTCTCCAACCACAAGGGATGAACTCGGGTTTCACCAGTTTCCTCATTTCCCCTCTCCCCAGCCTGTCTCAGTCAAATCCATCAAATTCAGCACCGCCTTCCTAACCTGCAATCTTCTTCCCGACCTCTCCGCCCCCACCCCAGTCTGACCTATCACCCTCACCTTGTCCTCTTTCCACCTATCACATTTCCGGCGCCCCTCCCCCAAGTCCCTCCTCCCTATCTTTTATCTTAGCCTGCTGGACCAACTTTCCTCATTCCTGAAGAAGGGCTAATGCCCGAAACGTCGATTGTCCTGTTCCCTAGATGCTGCCTGACCTGCTGCGCTTTTCCAGCAACACATTTCCATCAATAATAAATAGCGACCAATCTATTTCATTCAGGGTGTGTCAGGTATCTTTTTATATATAGGAGAAAGCATTTCCTGAGATTAATTAACTTTCATACCTAGGTTTAAATGTTTTCCCCGAAAGCTTCTATTATACTTTGGTTATATGTGTGTCTATGCTTATGTTTAAATCTAACTCTATGATTATCTGGAGAATCTTTAACGAGAAACTATTTATTAAAATTGCGAATAACTTCAAAGAAACAACCAATTATTTTTAAGAAAACTTTAGCGGTTGTTTTCACAGCTGCTTCATGAGTTAGGTTGGCTAATTCATGGGCTGCTATTTACACCCCTTACTCTAACTAGTGCTGTTCACTTAACGGGAGAATAGCCTTTCATTAATGAGCTGGTATCAATCACTTGTCTATCCTTAGGCATCCTCTTATCAAACTCTTTTGGATGGTTGTTTACAGGGTCCCTTGTTGCCCTTGAAGTAGCCCTGTTCAAAGGTACCATTATGTTTCACTTAAATGTTGGAATACACTGTCTCATTCTTGTTTAACCCTTGTCAGCCATTTTGTGTCTTTCAAACATGGCCACCATTACAGACACCATTACACATTTTTTTTATTTCTGATTGTTGCAGCTTCCTTCGTTGGCTTCCCTCTCAATGGTCTTTGCTGTAGATATCATTGCCTAAGAATATACTATCGGAACAGAGGAGTCAGGGTAGACTATTCAGCCCCTCAAACCTGCTTTGCCATTCAAGATCATCTTTGATCATCTTCCTCAATGCTGTTTTCCCATGGTGTTCTGTTATCCTTTGTTATCATTAATATCTAGAAACCTGTCAGGCTCTGTCTGGCATTTATTCAATAATGGAGCTTCCATGTTACAAAAGGGATCATTCCATACAGTGCTACCCATCAGGTAGTTCAGCGCGAAGAGATAATGATCCCTTCAGTTGTTTACAAGGAAATAGGGAGAAAGTTTTGGGGTAGATGCTCTGGACAGGAAATACAGAAGTACGTAGTTCATCCAGAAAATAACTGCAGGACCCACTTTAAACATTTTCCCAAGCCTGGCCTATGTACGTCCAATGTATCCTGAGCCTGGAGCTGAGGGGAGAGGTAGGAGAATGAGAGGGAGACTGCAACAGATCAAATTCTGTTGCCTCATTGTTAAAGATGGAGAGATTGCAGGGAAGGGGAGGTCACTGGTGGGTGCCTCAGTTGTGTGGAGTGTAGTTGGAAATCGTCTTGGATCTGAAGGGAAAAGTCTTGCTCTTCCTCACTCACACACAACATTGATGTTCTTACTTTGCCCTTTCTCATACTGTTAGGGTTTCTGAGGCCCAGGAAAACATAATTAAAAACAAAAAAAATCTTCAGCTCGCATTAACTAATACTTACGACTCACCCTGCTCTCACTAGAGGATGGTCCATTTAGAGATGGGGTATTAATTGAAGTGCTGTATAATGTGCTTTGTGGTTTTTAAATGTTACCCCAGGTAACATACACCACAAAGTGAAAAGCTTACATCAAAACAGATCTTGAAGTTTAATAATGTACACTAATATTTCAACTAAGCCTTATGTATGCACCCTGTGTTATAGATTGAATCAATCAACATGTTGAGATACACTTCAGAGCAAGGTGAGACCTGGCTCAAAGATAGGGACACTACCACTGTGCCACAAGATTCCCTAGCATTCTGGCTGTTGCATTTGCTTATATTCCTTGCATATTACACACATATTTGACTGACTAACTGCTTACCTAATGGCTGACTGGCCAGTAAGATAGAGTCTTCATTTACTGGAGTGTCACATGCCATGTTGTCCTCTCGCTGTAGTTAAAAGTACAGCACTGTTCTCAGACCTATGCAAGAAGACGATACAGTCTGCTCTCTCACAGGATGTAAAAATTCCAGTTACGTTATTGGAAGGACAATCAAAATTTCTAAGGAAAATAAGTTGCCTGATTACTGTCTCATTGCACCTTTTGGAAGCTTGCCATGCCCACGTGCAGTAATGTCTACACAGCAAGAAGGACTATATTTCAATCGTACCTCAATGACTGTGAAGCATATTGGGATGTCCTGAGTTGACACTTTATAATTGCAAGTCTTTCCTCTCTCTGACCTGGTTTCATCTGAAAGTTAACACTGGGATTGCACGAATGTAAACAGAAATAATAATGGACATGAACATGGTATTCTTGCCAAAAAACTGGTCTTGCCTCTTGTAATTTGAGCATCATAAAACAGGACAGAGGGAATAATGCACTTGCCTGAGTTTAACATTGACACAAGCTGTGCCTTTTGTTTGTAATGTGCAACCCAGCAGTTGTGAAAACTTTGGGCTTCTGGGGAATATGCAAGGAAATAAGGTTTGTACTTGAGTTTAACACTGCCAGCCTGCACAGTGTTCGTAATGTTTAAATGCTACCACAAATTCCACTACAGAATAACACAATATAAACCAAAATTACCTCCCGTTGAAGTAGAATATTCCAGAATCTTTTCCAGAATATGGAAGAGTCATTCCCTCCTGCTGCTGTTCAGAAAGCTGGATGGTAATTCCAGTGGGAGAAATGTGCAAAGTGTGATGCGAGGAACAGGGGGTAGGTTGGAAACAACGTGAAGGTTGCCTTCCAATCTTTCTTTCTGCTTCCTGGGTTTCAATAGTACTCACTCTTCAACAACTATATTCTGTCCTTCAATTCTCCCAACATTAGCACAGTCTTTCAACAAATAAATCAACATAAGCCCCCAGATATCCTGGCAAAATTTTGCATCTCCTGCCACCCTTTCTTTTGCAAAGTCTTGGGACATACTGAAGCCTCCCGAATCTCTGCTTACCTTTCTAGAATACCACACTTGAATTCCTTCCAATTCAGTTTTTGCCCATGCTGCAATCAGAGGCCATCTTGAACGATCACATTTCATGTGTTGTCATCCATAATGCTGCCAAGGAAGGAGTCCCAGGATTTTGACCCAACCTAACCGAAGGAGCAGCGATATATTTCCAATGGTGAGTGGTTTGGAGGGGAATTCGAAGGCAGCAGTGTTCCTTTGTGTCTGTTGGCCCTCACCCTTCTAGGGGTGGAGGTCACGGGTCTGAAAGGTGCTGTCTAAGGATCTTTGGTGAATCTCTCCAGTGCATCTTGTGGATAGCACACACTGCATGTCAGTTGGGGAGGGAGTGGATATTTGTGGATGTGGTGCCAATCAATTGAGCTGCTTTCTCCTGGAGGCTCCTGGAGATTGTTGTGGTCTTCATGGATAGTTTGGCAGGAAGCGGTGCGCAAAGGAAACTCGGGCAGTCTCGCTGTAAATCTGGAGCTTCGAAGCTCGAATGTGTCACTGCTGGAGAAGAAGATTCAACCATAGTTCCCTGCTCCACAATCCCCCACCCACCCCAAAGGACTTAGCCACACTCCTGGCTTAAATGTGGATGACGGTAGAGAGACTTTGGCATGTCAGACGTTGATCAAATCAATACAAATATGAAGGACCCTGAAGGTACATTACACAGTTGTTATCAATTCATATCTGACACTAAGCCCCACAAAGAGCTCTGAAGATTGATCATAGAATCCCTGCAGTGTGGAGGCAGGGTATTTGGTCATTGAATCCATATCAACTCTCTGAAGGAAATCCCAGCCAGATCCAACCCATAATTCTAGCCCTTCCCACAGCTAATCCATCTGGGCTGCACACACCCCTGGACAGAATTGGCAATTTCCCATGGCCAATCCAAACATCTCTGGACTATGGGAGGAAACCAGAGCACCCAAAGGAAACCCACAGTGACACAGTGGCAACATGCAAACTCCATACAGACCAGCATCTGAGGCTAGAATTGAACCTGGGTCCCTGGTGCTGTGAAGCAACAGTGCTAACCACTGAGCCACCGAGCCACCGTGCCATGTAGATGATGCCTGCTTTTATAGTCACTGTTATGATACAGTTGACCTAGTTAACCTTCTGCTCCCAAAGATATTGATGATGAGACTTCTGGGAGGGCCTGGTTGGGAGTTTGTTTGATAGCAGCCTTAGTTTATCGGCTGCAGGCATTAATATTGCTGGCTGTATGTTATCCAGGTAGGCCAGGATGAGCTTATTCCTTATTGGAGAGGTTGCAATTGGAGCAGTAATGTCTGGAAACCTCAGTGAACAGCCCAACAAATGATCTGCTGGGCAGAGGCTCCAAAAAATAAAAGCCCACTTTCGGTAGCCTATGCTTTGCATTTTGCACGGATTAAAATCTTCTTCCATCACGTTCATTCACCTCCCAAGCACAACGTCAGAAATGAATTCTGGCAGACACAATCTGTGCAACATGAGCTTTCTACTGAGCAATGACACCTATTTCAGGAAGTTAGCTTCTTAATGCTGCCTGAATTTACACTGACCATGGTGCCAGCCACAGCTCAGTTGGTGGCTTTCTTGCCCATTGACCACAAAATCGAGCTTGGCACTATTTTGAAGTTGAATGTCAACGTTCTCCTCCGCGCTCAGGACAATATATACTTCACTATCAGCGTCACTAAAAAGACAGGTCATCAGGCTATTATCAAGTTACTATTGCTCGGAGCTTGCTGTTTGTAAATTGGCTGCCAGGTTTCTTCCATTACAATAGCGACGAACATTCAAAAATTACTTGATTTGCTAGAAAATGTGTTGATGCATCCCCAGCACATTGGGACGATATTATGGCTTGAAGTGGTGTATTTTATCGTGTCCCTTTTTTGAAGAGAGTTTTTTTAAGATAGAGGTGCCCAGCTCTCTACTTAAATCTAATTAAGTAAACAGCATGTGAGGCCTTGGGTTTTTTTTTAGAGTTAGAACAATAGAAGTAGCCTGAATGGGTAGGGTCAAGCTCCCACAGAGCTAAGATTTTCAGTTTTTGTTTTTCAGTAGCAGTTGCTGGTGTTTTGAAACTGGCTTTGGGAGCTGCAGTACATCCTACCTTACTACTATCTCTCTTACAGTTCTCTCTTGATTTTTTTTTCCCTCCTGGAGTGGAAAATTGTCTCTGAGACAATCTACTTCACTGAATTTGCCTTTGCCAAGGATGTGTTTATGGCATGTTATTTTACTGGAAAAGTTACTGTGTAGTAGTTAAGTAATCTATTATTCTGCTATGTTTTCCAGTAGGGTTCAAATTTCTTCTTTCTTTTGTTGTGTTTTAATTCTGCTGTACAAATAAAGTTTGTTTGCTTCAAGACTGTTTGTTTGACCAATTGAATTGCATCCAGAATACAATGCCTGGCACTTGCTTTTAAAAAAAAGAAAACGTTAGGCTATTTTCTTCATAAATTTGGAGGGGGTTTGATCTGGTCCATTACAATGTGAAATAGGCTATATAAATGCAAGTCTCTATATCTCAGGGAATTATGAACTTCTCTCATCTGGCAGTTGGAACCCACTTGTCTTGATAATTTGAAGCTGTTTTAATGGTTATGCTCGCACAGTGGCAAAGCGTATCTTTGTTTCAGTTTATTTCTCCTCATCTACAGACTCGGCCTTGTCCCTTACCTCCTCCACACGTTGAGGTGCCAAAAAAGAATTATTGTCTTTCTCAGAAGAGCTATTCACAAGTCCCCTGCCTGTGTAAAGTGGGCACTCTGAGGTTGTTGATGAAGTGCAGCAGATGGATGAGAAGCTTTGGCTGTGTTCTCTTTTCTTAAGATGCTACGTTGCCTGTTCAGCTGCTGCTGTAGTGTGAAACGTTAATTACTGCTGCAATACATCCTCTGGTTTTACCTGTCAAATGTATTGAGTTCTGGTACCTGAGACTTCCACTCTTGGATACAGCTTGCACCCACGCTACCTTCCAACTCACTTACTGAAAAGGGGATAATTAACCTATCTCAACTATCAGAATAAATTGTAGCCAATGGTACAAAATATAATTTTAAATATTTCTTCCCTGGCCACAGTACAGCTGAAACATTTTCTTAATTTTCCATTCTCCAAGGGATTACGGCACAGCCAGGAGATATTTCTGAATTTGAGCCTCCATTGTTGGCACTGAGCCGGCCCAAGGCAGCACATGACAAAACGTTCTGACAAATGGTCACTGGAACTCGAAGAGTTAATTCTGCCTTCTCTCCACAGACCTGCTCAGTTTTTCCAGCAATTTCTGTTTTTTTTTCATAAAGTTCAAGTATCTCATCATCTGCCTAGAGTCATAGTGTTTTACAGCATGGAAACAGACTTTTTGGCCCAATTCGTCCATGCTGACCAAGTTTTCCAAATTAAACTAGTCCCATTTGCCTGTGTTTGGCTCATATCCCTCTCGACCCTTCCTATCCATGTATCTGTCCAAATTTTTTAAAAGTGTTGTAACTGTACCTGCATCCTCACTTTCTCTGGCAGTTCATTCTATCTACCCTCTATATGTTGTTACTATTCCAATTACTTGCACTAGAGGAGTGTTGTCAATTAATTCCCACTGAGGGTACAATTATACCGTGGACAGCGCCAATCAGCGGATTCAAATGTCAAAACTCTGTACCCAGGGAGCCACAGCAGTCATTATCAATGAACATAGGGAACTGGGAACTCCTCCAAGGTTCACTGTGAAACGTCAATTTTGTCAGGGTCGAAAGAAGAATGGTAGTTGTCGAGAGTGTGGTGCTGGAAAAGCACAGCAGTTCAGGCAGCATCCAAGGAGCAGGAGAATCGACATTTCGGGCAAAAGCCCTTCATCAGGAATGGTATTTGACAGTTTGCAACTCAAAAGACCATGCACTATCTGAGCGGGTCACCCACCGTGTCTGATTCTCATCTACCTTGATCTGAAACCTGGTAGCAGTAACCCTGTGGCCTCTGGTTTTTTTTTGATCAGTAGCAAATCAAGGGGAATGCGAAAGGATGGGAAAGTGGACACAAGGAATATTGGATTGGCCATGATACTATTGAAAGACGGAACTCACTCAAGGGGCCGAATGGCCTACTCCTGGCCCTATTTCTCATCGTCTTGATTACATTACAGTGTGGAAACAGGCCCTTCGGCCCAACAAGTCCACACCGACCCGCCGAAGCGAAACCCATCCATACCCCTACATTTACGCCTTACCTAACACTACGGGCAATTTAGCATGGCCAATTCACCTGACCCTGCACATCTTTGGACTGTGGGAGGAAACCGGAGCACCCGGAGGAAACCCACACAGACACGGGGAGAACATGCAAACTCCAAACAGTCAGTCGCCTGAGGCGGGAATTTAACCCAGGTCTCTGGCGCTGTGAGGCAGCAGTGCTAACCACTGTGCCACCGTGCCACCCACGGTGGTCTTTGGTTCAACTTCCCTTGACAATAATTGAAATGGAGGGAACAGAGAGGTGAAAACCGAAGACCTAATATTAACTACGCTTGCCTGGTGGAAATCCAGGTAAAGGTCAAGGGCATGATTCTTAATACCTCTCTGACTGACATTATTTTAACAGCTGACACGATGAGGTGATGACATAACTGAAGGCTAGAATAGAGGTGAAACATGAAAAACTTGTATTTATATTGAACCTTTAAGTGAAATGAATGAATATCTGAGACATTTATGGAAGACTTTGAACAAAAAAAACCTTTTTGATATCAATTCACGTAAGGACATAATTGGACAGATGACCAAAATGTTACTCAAATAGTAGGTTATAAGTAGCATCATGAAAAAGGTAGGAGGATTCAACATGGGAAGATCTGGAGGGAATTTTGAATTCAATTGCCTTGGCAGCGACACATTCAACAGTAAGTTTTGAGACGATTTGTAGCTCAGGTTGAGGTTCTGGATGTAGGTTTGCCCGCTGAGCTGGAAAGTTCATTTTCAGATGTTTTGTCAGCATAATAGGTAATATCCTCATTGAGCCTCTGGATGAAGCACTGGTGGTGTAGCCCACTTTCTATTTATATGTTTGGGTTGCTTTATAAATATATAAGGAAACAATAAATAGAAAGTGGGCTACACTACCAGTGCTTCATCAGGAGGCTTACTGAGGATATTACCTAATATGGTGACGAAACATCTGAAAATAAACTTTCCAGCTCAGTGAGCAAACCTACATTCAAACAGCAAGTGTGGAACAATTCAAACTGGGGGGATTTTGGGAGGTCAAACATGAGATATATGAAGATATGTCAGTGAGTTTGAGAGCTCGGGGAGATTGAGATAAGAATGAGCATGCCAATGAAGACAAATTGAACCATTAACTGGGAATATGTAATTATTGAAAACAAGGATGCTGAGTGGATTTGTGTAAGTTCAGACACAGGCAGCAAAGTCAATCTGGCGATAAAACTACATGGGTGAGGATTTGAGAAGCAATTAAGTTGAGGCAGGATCAAAGCTGGGCAATGTTATAGAACTGGAAATAGGCAGTCCTGATGATGGAGTCTAAAAATGCCTGAGGGTCAAATGTGGCACCCAGGTAGTGAGCAGTCTGGTTTCAGCTCAGACAACAATCAGGGAGAGAGATGGAGGCAGTGACAAGGGAACAGAGTTTTGGGGGGGAGATCATTGGGTCCCAATTTTCAAACTGGGGTTGGGAACCAATATCCAAAGGATGGCTGGTTCCTGAAACCCGTGCCTGTTCTTGCGATGTTATTTTTAAATGTAAATGAACTAATTCAACAGGAGGCGAGCTCGTTAGAGGAGGGAGTTTTGACAGAGAATCTTGCAATTGTGGTAAAAGTTACAGGACTGCCCAGAAAGTCAAACATACTGAAACGGATAGAGTTTGTAAGAAGGCCTATGGTGTATTAGCATTCATTAGCAGAGGGATTGAATTCAAGAGTCGTGAAGTGATGTTGCAGCTGTACATGACCTTGGTTAGGCCACATTTGGAATACTATGTGCAGTTCTGGTCACCTCACTTTAGGAAAGATGTGGAAGCTTTGGAGAGGGTGCAGAGAAGATTTACCAGGATGTTGCCTGGAATGGAGAATAGGTCGTATGAGGATAGGTTGAGAGTGCTAGGCCTTTTCTCATTGGAACGGCGACGGATGAGGGGTGACTTGATAGAGGTTTATAAGATGATCAGAGGAATAGATAGAGTAGACAGTCAGAAACTTTTTTCCCCGGGTACAACAGAGTGTTACAAGGGGACATAAATTTAAGATGAAGGGTGGAAGGTATAGGGGGGATGTCAGGGGTAGGTTCTTTACCCAGAGAGTGGTGGGGGCATGGAATGCGCTGCCTGTGGGAGTGGTAGAGTCAGAATCTTTGGCGACCTTTAAGCGGCAATTGGATCGGTACATGGATGGGTGCTTAAGCTAGGACAAATGTTCGGCACAACATCATGGGCCGAAGGGCCTGTTCTGTGCTGTATCGTTCTATGTTCTATGTTCTAAGTTCTAACCCAACACTTTCTGGTTTTTGCAGGGTTGGGAGTAGGGACAGTGCACGTTGCACACAAAGTTTTACGGTGGTTGTTTTTCATCCTGAGAGTATGAAAAGTCAAAGTGAGGTAAGAGCAGAACTAAATTTTGCTTAGTTTATCTGAATAATCATGGTACCCTTTTGGAGGTCAAGCATCCCTTTCGACCTGGTCCTGGGACAACTTCGGCGGAGGGGGGTGGGGGGGAGCGGAATGTCTTTTAGTAAGGGTCAGCTGCACATTGGAATTGTTAAAAGTAGGCAAGAATGTGCATAAAAAGTGCATTGACCCATCATAGTCAATGTTGAATCTCAACAGATACATCAAAATCAATGTCAAAACTGTAAAAGTAGCTTTTTATTGATTAGTTTATAAATGTGGGGTGTTACTGACTAATCCAACATTTATTACCTAAAAAAGAGGACCCATAAAAAGGAACCTATCAAAAGGAGTTGCCAAACTGTGAAGCCTTTTTAAAAGTCTGCTCTTTTAAACAATTGGAAAAATCTTTGGAGCATTGAAACAAAGTTGCTTCGAATTTGATTTTGTTAATAAATATTATCCTAATGTTTTCTTTATTAGATTATTGCTATATGACTAATTTCACAACCATCCATTATCACAGTGAGATGTCCACCATTTCAACACTTTGTGTCGTCCACGTGGCTACAGCTCTTTCAAGTGGGCCTATGAATTGCTTATGATTAGTGGTTGTGCTCTTCAATAAAATTTTTGCTATGAAAATGTTGATTGAATATGTACAATAAATGGATTTTTATGAATATGTCTTTTTTTCCAAAATAGTAGAGTTTGAAATGGATATTACATAATAGAATATACTCCACTTGTATAACTGGACCCCCAAGAGGGGCCTCTCGGTTCTGCGATCGGTCAAATAAATACTAGTAGCTTGGTCTCTTTTAGCAAGTTTTAACAATTTATTATAACGCCGGGCATGGGTTATCCAGCAATGCAGGGGTTAAGCACCTCTGTGTACTCTGGAAATGCTGTGTGCAATCTTAAAACACAGACAACTGTTATAGCTCTCTTAACTAACAGAACAGCCTTAATTGCAAAATTAATCCAATAAAATGAAATGATATGACAAATAGACATAACATTACGCCAATGATACGTCCTGGGAACTGACTTGTTTTGTGCGTCTTTATCTCTGGGATACCTGGTTTCCAAGGTCAGTTTAGAATACTTTAATAATGTCGTATCTTACTTAGTTAATTCATACTATGAACAAGGGCATTGTTTGCTAATCTCTTTCAGTTAGTTTAGGAATGCAGTTTTCAGCAGAGTTAGATGCCATTGCTCCTAGAAGCCATTTTGTTATGTTATTTTATGTTACTTGCATTAAGGAGCCATTTTGTAATTAGTAAAAGTATGCATTAAATGGTTGCAGCCTAAATCCAGATTTTAGATCCTCACACTTACCTAGATCAGTGCAGTTGAAACAACCCTCTTGAAGTTCAACCCCATCCTGGATAAAACATTCCCACTGATTAGCAGCAGTAAGCATCATCTACAAGATTCTGAAACTCCACAAGACTCCTTCAACAGCACCTTCTAAACATACAATGTCTATGAACTGGAAGACCATGGACAGCACATACACGGGAGCATCTCACTCCCTGTAAGCCACATGCTATCCTGACTTGAGACTATGCCATCTTTCCTTCAATGTTGTTGGTTCAAAATCCTGGAACTGTCTCCCTGAGAGTGTCCCTACTGCTCTTGGACTGCGGCAGTTTAAGAATACAGCTCATCAGCACCTTCTCAAGGGGCAATTATGGACAGCAATAAATGCTGGCACAACCAGAGGCACTCACATCACATGAATCAACAAAAAAACATTGATGGGAAGCCAATCATTTTCCAGTTCTCTTGATCATCAGCTGAACCCGGACAGCAATGGCCATTCCTGCAATTTCATTGAGTTTATTTCTGGAAATCCTTTAAATCTGGACCATTGTGGGAGCACATCCGCACAAGACTGCAGTGATTGGAGAAGAAAGTTCACCACCGTCTCAGGGCAACTGGGGGCATGGAGGTAATGCCTGACTTTCCAGCATTGCCCACATCACGACAAAAAAAAGTGATTCCTGCTAGTATCTGTTCTGCTTGTCTGCACCTATTTCTCTGTTTTTACCTCACCTCAAGAACTGACCTCATTCTGAGTCACTTAAAGAATTATTCCATCTCCTGCTCACCTTTGTGGCTGAAAAGGAGGAAAGGTTCATGGTCTCTCTCTTAACATGGCGACATGGAAAGACATCAGAATCGTGGAGTAAACCTGCAGCATTATCATGGAGCAAAAATAGCAATGTGGACAGTGTTAGGAGACATTAGAGCTTAGAGACAGTTTAGTTTTTGAAAACACAAGGAATCCTTATCTAACTGTAACTATATGACAGATATAACTATGATATATATGTATATACACACACTTATTATTACCATGTACGCAGTATTTCGTATTATAATATAAATAGTGTTACTTTGAAGGCTGAACCTGAAGTCTTAGACTATTGACTTTACCAGTGAGACAGATCTTAAACTAAAATCATTCTGTAAGTTCAAGATACATGATAAAAGATATTGAATCACAGAATGGTTACAACAGAGACAGAGGCCATTCCACTCATTGTGTCTGTGCCAGCTCTTGACAAGAACAATTCAATCTATCCCAGTCCTCTGTAAAGATATTAACTCAAATTCTCCTGGGAATTGAGCTCAAATTCTTTGGATTGCTAATTTGCTGTGTTGTCGTACCGTATCATAATAATCTACTATTCTCTCCTAAATCTGTGCATCCCTGGTATAATCCTTCCAAAACTCTTCTGTACCCTTTCCTTGATATTTTTGTAGGATTAAGATTGTACTTTGAGTTCTGTCACCCTTTGATCTCATAAAGTCAAAACAATTAAATGATTGCAGCGAGAGCAGCGATGGAATTGCCTGCTGTGTGTTGCACTGCAGTGCAGTGTTTGAGGGAGAAATAAGAGTGAGCACAGAAGATACTGACCACCAGCCAAGGAGACCTGTAGGGTCAACAAACTTATCGATGTGGTAAAAACAATGATGCAGATGCTGGAAACCAGATTCTGGATTAGTGGTGCGAGGAAGAACACAGCAGTTCAGGCAGCATCCAAGGAGCTTCGAAATCGATGAGGAGATTTCCCTTCCCACGTGGTTAAAGATGCCCTCCAACGCATCTCGTCCGCATCCCGCACCTCCGCCCTCAGACCCCACCCCTCCAACCGTAACAAGGACAGAACGCCCCTGGTGCTCACCTTCCAACCTACCAACCTCCGCATAAACCAAATCATCCGCCGACATTTCCGCCACCTCCAAACAGACCCCACCACCAGGAATATATTTCCCTCCCCACCCCTTTCCGCCTTCCGCAAAGACCGTTCCCTCCGTGACTACCTGGTCAGGTCCACGCCCCCCTACAACCCACCCTCCCATCCTGGCACTTTCCCCTG
>NC_057743.1:10031957-10044367 GCF_004010195.1 Chiloscyllium plagiosum | reverse complement strand
AAACTTCCAGCTCAGCACTGTCCCCATGACTTGTCCGGACTTGTCCTACCTGCCTATCTCCTTTTCCACCTATCCACTCCACCCTCTCCTCCCTGACCTATCACCTTCATCCCCTCCTCCACTCACCCATTGTACTCTATGCTACTTTCTCCCCACCCCCACCCTCCTCTAGCTTATCTCTCCACACTTCAGGCTCACTGCCTTTATTCCTGATGAAGGGCTTTTGCCCGAAACATCGATTTCGAAGCTCCTTGAATGCTGCCTGAACTGCTGTGCTCTTCCAGCCCCACTAATCCAGAAACGTATCGATGTGACCACTTGTGTAGAGCTGGGTGCCCCCAAAATGCTTTAAACACATGATTGTTATTTATTAAATTAAGATTCAGTCAATCGTTTTCAAAAGACAAGTTCTGGGGACACAAGTTCAAGGCACTGTGGGCCAGCATGCCTTTGGATGACTTGTAGATGAAGTAGTTGCAGAGCAATTAAACTGACTTCGATGGGCTAAAGGGTCTTTCTCCATGACATTAGCTCAAATTATGGTGTTTAGTTTGGGGCCCAAAGTCTGCATCAAATCTTCTGAGCTTTGAATTCAGCCTGTGAGATATTTTAAAATTATTCAAAAAAGCCAAACTACTCTCTGGACTTTCTAAACATTAAAATATTAAATGGCTGCAGAAGAAAGCTCTAAGTTTATCATAAAATTTAAATATTTACTATTTAAATGACTATATTCAGTATAAAGCTTGTGAAAGAAGAATGAATTACCCATTTCATAATAAATCGATCTGCTGTAATCCTTAATTCAATATAAAGATCACATCATTTATGCTAATGCAAAAATAAAATGTGTTTTTCTCCAGTGAGCTTGAATTAAATATGTCAAGCTTCTGGAGTTTATACCATACAGCTAATGACTTACATTCAGTGTTTATTTCTTTCTCAACCCAGTATGGATCTTCACAGAAGAGAAATCCATCATTGCACATGCTCGCAAATGATCCACAACCTGGAGATCCAGGGACAACGAAGGGGCAGTGGAGTAGAGGCTGAGGAAGGTGGATAACTATACCATGTAGGCAAATCTGTTAGAAATATATAAAGCAGATTGTGCCAACTTTGTTATTGGGGGACATGCTGTTCATGCAGTTTGCATCTTTCCTCAATAATTGTTCATGCCTTGGTTCCAAAATGGCCTGTGAGGATCAAGGTGAGATTAGTTATAGAGTCGTACAGCATGAAAACAGTCCAACCAGTCCATGCTGAGCATTATCCCAAACTAAACTGGTCCCACCTAGGTAAAAGTGAGGACTACAGATGCTGGAATTCAAAGTCTAGATTAGAGTGGTGCTGGAAAAGCACAGCAAGTCAGGCAGCAGGATTTTCCTGTTCTTCCGATGCTGCCTCACCTGCTGTGCTTTTCCAGCACCACTCTAATCTAAACTGGCCCCGGCTGTCTGCTCCTGGCTCAAACCCCTCCAAACCTTTCCTATTCATGTACTTCTCTAAATATATTTTAAATCTATAACTGTACCTGCATCCACCACGTCCTCTGGCAGATTAGATTAGATTAGATTAGATTAGATTAGATTAATTACAGTGTGGAAACAGGCCCTTTCAGCCCAACAAATCCACACCGACCCAGACCCATTCGCCTACATTTACCCCTTCACCTAACACTACGGGCAATTTAGTATGGCCAAATCACCCCTTCACCTAACCGGCACATTTTTGGATTGTGGGAGGAAACCGGAGCACCCGGAGGAAACCCACGCAGACACGGGAAGAATGTGCAAACTCCACACAGAGAGTCGCCTGAGGCGGGAATTGAACCCGGGTATCAGGCGCTGTGAAGCAGCAGTGCTGACCACTGTGCCACCGTGCCGCCCACAAACAAGAACCACTCTCTGTGTAAAAACATTGCTCCTGGTATCCTTTTTAAATTTTTCTCCTCTCACCTTAAAGATATACTAGTTTTGAATTTCTCCGACTGTGAGGAAAAGATCTTTGCTATACATCTTATCCATACTTCTCATGATTTCATAAACTCCTCAACCTCCTTCACTCCAGCGAAGAAATCCAGCCTACCCAGCCTCTCCTTATAAGATTAGATTCCCTACAATGTGGAAACAGGCCCTTCGGTCCAACAAGTTCACACCAACCCTCCGAAGAGTAACCCACCCAGACCCATTTCCCTCTGACTAATGCACCTAACACTGTGGGCAATTTAGCATGGCCAATTCACCTGACCTGCACATCTTTGGACTGTAGGAGGAAACTGGAGCACCCGGAGGAAACCCACACAGACACGGGTAGGATGTGCAAACTCTACACAGACAGTTGCCCGAGGCGAACTCGAACCCTCCAGTCCCAGCAACATTCTTGTCAATTTCTGTCTGCAGCCTCTCCAATTTAATAATATTCTTGCTATAGCAGGATGACCGGAACCAGACACAACGCTCCAAATGTGACCTCACAAGTGGAAGTGCAACCACAACATGACATCCCAACAAAATCCAATGTTGCTCTCAAAGATTTGTGCTTCATTGTTTACCTTATTAACTGCATCCCAAATATGCATTGGAAAGTGGAGAGTCCTTGCCCTTGCACTGTTCTTACACTCGGAGCTTGAGACAAGTTATTTAAATTTAACAAGTTTCAATTTAACAAGTGCTAAAGCTAACTGCAGCCAACCAGCTCCTCTGTCATTGAAAATTAACTATAACTGGGGCCTTTTTGGGTTAAAAAGAGAGATTGGACTGACTGGGATTGTTTTCCTTAGAGCAGAAGAGATTGAGAGGGGAACATGGATAAGATGTATAAAATTATGAAAGGCATAGGCAGGATAGACAGGGGAAACCTTTCTCCTTAATGGAGGAATCAAAGAGCAGGGGGCATGGATTTAACATAACGGGCAGAAGGTTTTGAGGAGTTGTGAGGAAAAGCTGGGAATCTGGTATTGGGAATCTGGTATTCACTGCCTGTAAGGGTGACAGAGGCAGGAACCCTCATACTTAAGTATTTGGATGTGTATTTGCAGTGCCAAGGCATACAAGATTATGGGTTAAACATTGGAAATGGGATTGGAATAGTTAGATGGATGGGATGGACCAAAGGGCCTCAGTCTGTACTGTGGACCTCTATGACTCCAGGACTCTAATTCTTCTTTCGAATCACAGGGTCTTTGAGTCAGAGGGTCAAACAGCACAGAAACAGGCCCTTTGGTTCAACCCGTCCATGCTAACCAGATTTCCAAAACTAAACTAATCCCATTTGCCTGCACTTGGCCCAGATTCCGCTAAACCTTTTCCAACCATGTACCTGTCCCAATGTCTTTTAAATGTTGTAATTATACCCACCTCTATCACTTCCTCTGGTAGCTCGCTCCACATACACACCAACCTCTACGTGAAAAAGTTGTCCATCACATCCTCACAGCACCCGGGTCCCAGGTTCGATTCCAGCCTCGGGTGACTGTCTGTGTGGAGTTTGCACATTCCCCCCGTGTCTGCGTGGGTTTCCTCTGGGTGCTCCGGTTTCCTCCCACAGTCCAAAGATGTGCAGGGTCAGGTGCATTGGCCCATGCTAAATTGCCCGTAGTGTTAGCTGCATTAGTCAAAGGGAAATGGGTCTGGAGAGTCAGTGTGGACTGGTTGGGCCAAAGGGCCTGTTTCTTTACTGGAGGGAATTTAATCTAAAATGAGGGGCATGGATAGAGTGAATACCAAAGTACTTTTTTCCCAGGATAGGGAAGTCCAAAACTAGGGGACATAAATTTAAGGTGAGAGGGGAAAGGTATAAGAAGTGGGGTAAGGGGTAATCTTTTCCCGCAGGGGGTAGTGCATGTGTGGAATGAGCCGCCAGAAGAAGTGATGGAGGCTGGTATAATTACAATATTTAAAAGACATCTGGATGGGTATATGAATAGGAAAGGTTTAGACAAATATGCACCAAATGCTGGCAAATGGGACTAAGTCAGATTGTGATGTCTGGTCAGCATTGGAGGAGTTTACCTGAAGGTTCTGTTTCTGTGCTGTATGACTCTATGACTCCACAGAAGCTCTCAAATTGCTGAACATACTTTGGTCTGCTGTCTGCAAAACCAGATTAAAGTTAAAAATCACACAACACCAGGTTATAGTCCAACAGGTTTAATTGGAAGCACACTAGCTTTCGGAGCGACGCACCTTCATCAGGTGATTGTCCTGATGAAGGAGCGTCGCTCCGAAAGCTAGTGTGCTTCCAATTAAACCTGTTGGACTATAACCTGGTGTTGTGTGAGTTTTAACTTTGTACACCACAATCCAACACCGGCATCTCCAAGTCAAAACCAGATTAAGGTTATATGGTCACAAACAGAGACTGGTGCTCCACAGGCCTTTCTGTCTGGTTGATCTTACAGTCATTATCTCTCCCCTTGTTTGGGCATCTTTCAAGCATGATCAAAAGAAATAAAAGCAGTTTCACATCTGCGATCTGCTGATGCAAGCCAAGAGTTTTTGGCAATCACAAAACATTGTCACAGAGAGATAGTTTGCTGTGGTGCTTGACAGAAGGAAGACAATTATTTGATCAGGCTATGATCCAGAGCTTTGTGGATCGGGAGGCAATGATTTACTTCTAGAGTGCATCTACTGTTTCCCCCCACAGTGTTTTAGATGCTGATGATAAACTTAATTGCACAGTGTACTCTGTGACTCTCTCCACTGCCTGTACACATAACTGATGTTCCTCACACATTCTGAGATCTTAGCACAACCACTCCTTATAACAATAAGTTTCTTGTAAATCGCACCTTCAACATTGTGAATCCCCATCTAAAGGCATTTTGCAGGAGCAGGAATAATATTGAACAAAATTTAATGCCCTCTTAAAGGGGTATTGGGACAATGATTAAAAGCTTGAGTGATAAGGAAGTTTTGAAGAATATCTTGAGGAAATAGAGGTTGAGGGAATGAATTCCAGAGCGTAGAGCACCGGGTGTAAGGGTCACAGGTCAGAATATTGCCACAGTAATGGTGGCTGTGGAACACTCAGACTGAACAACTTTCCAGTGAGCTCCACTGCAAGTTTTTGGCTGGTTACCATCAGATTTGCTGGGCCCTGTGTCTATTTCTTGCCTTAAGCTGAATCCAGTTAAAATCACTGCTCAGTCCCTGGGAATGAATGCAGTGAGCATAAAGGAGTTGTTTACTGGTTACAGGTACCTTTAGTTCACACTAGAGCTAATTTTCATGGGTTATACTCATTAGCTTAGAGTGCACTCATATATTGAAGGCAGCAATAGTGCTCTGGTTTATGATTCTTTGGCAAATACAGCCACACAATGGATTCAAGAGTAGACAAAATATGTAGCTTGCCCCTGGAAGCACTCCTCCCACCTACTCACCCCCCACCCCGCCTCATTGTATCTGCCCACCCCTCACTCTCACAACCTCCTCAGGAATGGTCCTCCCCAAACTTCACCATCGCCACTCCTGCCCTCACACTACTAGTGTCACATTAATGACAGAAGCAGTTAATTGGCAATGTAAAAAAGGCCATAAGTTGAGGGGTGTCAAGGTCATGTCGAATTGTGGGGTTGTAGGAGTGAAGAAGTCTTGCAAGGATTTGAAAACAGGGATGAAGAGCTTGTTTCTTTATTTCGGCCAATAAAAATCAATGTGGAGGTCTCCGAAAACATGGGGCCTTTGCACTGTCAGGAATGTTCTTCATAAACACTTTTGGGAAGGATCTCTCCAGGCCAGTTAAGTGTTCCAGCAACATTGATATCCCAAATCTTCATCCTGCCACCTGGATTCTAGAAGGAAAGGTCAGGAAATTTGGCCTTGAATCTGACAGTGAATGAGAGCAAGAAAGTGTCATGAACTGGAAAGAGGATAGTGACAGACTTCAGGCGCACAGAAACATGGCAGATGAAAGTTAGTGCTGAGGAGTGTGAAATGATACATGTCAATGCAGCATACAGCAAAGGGTTCAATTCTAAATGTGGTGGAAGAGCTGAGTTGAATCATAAAATCCCTGCTATGTGGCAAGCAAGCCATTCAGCCAATTTAGTCCACACTGATCCTCTGAAGAGCATCACATCCTCCCTACCCTGTAACCCCACATTTCCCATGGCTAACCCACACATCCCTGGACGCTATGGACAATTCGATGTGGCAAATCCTGCACATCTTTGGACTATGATGCAGGCAGGAGGAGAATATACAAACTCCACACTGGTAGTCGTCCGAGGCTGGAACCAAACCTGGGTCCTTGGCGCTGTGAGGCAGCAGTGCTGACCATTGTGCCACCATGGTACCCCATGCCATTCTGGGGGTTATATTCAGACAAATGATTGAAATCAGTCGTGTCGATTCAGAAAGCAGTTAATCAGGGAAACAAGATCTTGGGTTTTATAAATTAAGATGTGGAGTACAAAAGCAAGCATCTTTACAGTGCACCTTTAAAGTCATGGTTCAGCCTAAACTGGGATGTTGTATGGGATTAAATGGTTCACTTTGGAGCTGGCAGGTTGCTACACAGACTCGTCAAATCACAGGAGAAGGCTCACAGCATATTCCTCCTGGTTGTAAGACCAACCCCTAACAAAGCAAAAGGGCAACAGAATGATGTGGGGAAACTGCACACTAGCTAAATGAAGACTATTTACAATCCACTTAAAGGTCACTATTCCTGAGACCATTGGCCTTCAAAGGTGGCTCAGGGACTTTACCGAAAGTGTTTGGGTTTTCTCAGCCTCCAGGTATTTCACCCAAAAAACCTATTGGCTTCGCCAGTAACCTTCCCTCTTAAAGACAATTTGTGCTCAAACAAGGGATCCAATACCGGAAAGGGGTAGCAGTAGGACCTTAGAACCCTTGATGTCCTTCCTGATTAAAAATCTGTCTGTCTCAGCCTTGTATATGTTTAATGAACTGCCCAGACTGTCCTCTATGGTAATGCATTGCACAGATTCAACAAGTGTAGAAAAACATTGTTACTAACTGAATGGTTTGGCTCTGGAAATAACTGTATATGAGAGTGAGGGAGGCAAATTCGATTGTTGTATTTAAAAGGGAACTGGATAATTCAATACAGGGTATATGGAAAATACTAAGGAGTGGACCTAGCTGTGAATTTACTACAGAGAGCTAGTACAAGTTTGATAGATCAAATGGCTTCTGTCTGTGCTGCAATGTCTAAGTGACTGAACTGCTTACAGCAAAACCATGACTCCATTGCGGAAAATAAAGGTTGTATTGCATAGAATTCTGGTGGGTGGTTGAACTCTTGATACCCTGTCCTTTTATCCAATTAGCAGCCCCAGTTACAACTCCCACTCATTGTCATTGCTGCATTCATCAAAATGTGCAGATAACAGACAATGACCTGAATTATGAATTGTTCCATTAAGTGAGTGTACCAACAAGCCTTCAAGAGTGTCAATGCTTAAAGGTATCTAATACCAAACCTTCCCCCAGACCCTCTTCCAGATCACTTCATGGATAGACAACCATCAACTCACCTTGACAGATCAGGGTCTGAATCAAAATTTATCATTGCCTCTTGACTGCTGTGTGGCAGTTGTAAAGTGCCATGTGCTGAACCAGTTCTGGCAGTCTCTTTAGTCATCATGAAAAGAGATGATTATACTAGCTTAGGTCTGCTGAATTGATGCAGTTTGATAAGCACAGGCCTGAACCTAATGAACTTGGAATGAGGCCTGAAAAACAAAATTAACTTGGAATGATCAAAGCTTCAGCATAATTTTGTGTAGATTTTCTTGCTTCATGGCTTAAGTTCTGATTTTGCCCATCCTCTGTTTACCCATCCAACCAGCGGATAAGCATCAGGAGATAAATACTAATCTCACTGACTTTCTCTTATTTTTGCTGAAGAAATTCATGAAGAACTCTGGAATGATATAGCACAGCCTTTCCATTGAAGCCAAATGGAATGTCAAAATGAAACTGCTAGGACATGCACTTATAACCCAAGTGGACCAATAGGAGTCAACTCAGCACATCATCTAATTTATACACCATAAAGTCACGATATTTCAATGAGGCAGGAGGATTGGAGGCGGTCTGGTGATTAGTGTCCACACAAATAAATTTTAATTATTTTTAAAATAACCTTGAACTGAAATAGAGGCACAATAGAACATAGAACATAGAACAATACAGCACAGAACAGGCCCTTCGGCCCACAATGTTGTGCCGAACATTTATCCTAGCTTAAGCACCCATCCATGTACCTATCCAATTGCTGCTTAAAGGTCACCAAAGATTCTGACTCTACCACTCCCACAGGCAGCGCATTCCATGCCCCCACCACTCTCTGGGTAAAGAACCCACCCCTGACATCTCCCCTATACCTTCCACCCTTCACCTTAAATTTATGTCCCCTTGTAACACTCTGTTGTACCCGGGGAAAAAGTTTCTGACTGTCTACTCTATCTATTCCTCTGATCATCTTATAAACCTCTAATGAATTGACGTTTTGAATGTATTATGTTTGGGAGACATGTACATACATTCAGAGGAATGAGGTGCAAGGGTAGGTCAATCAGCCCCTTGTGCTTGCTCAGCCTCTCAATAAGGTCATGGCTGTTCTAATTGTAACCACAATTCCATCCTATCTCCAATAATCCATCACCCCCTTTGTTTAACAAATATCTATCCATCCCAACCTTAAAAAAAATCAAAGACTCTCTCTCTATCACCTTCTCAAAGACCCGCGTCTCTCAGTGAGAAAGAAATTCACCCAATCTCTGCTCCAAATTAACAGATGCTTAATTTTAATCAGTCATCACGAGTTTAAGATGATCTCATAAGAGGAAAGATCTTCTAACATCTACCTTGTCAAGGCCCCTCAGAATCTTGTATATTTCAATGGTGGCGCAAGCCATTAGACCACTGAATAATAAGGTCTATCGAAGTTTTTCATGAATTCATGAATGGGATCTGGTTATTGCTGGCTGGGCCACAATGTATTATTCATCCTTAATTGGCCTTGAAAAGGTGTGCAGCTTTCTTGAACTGCAGAAGGCTGTGTGGTGCTTTTTGGTAAGAACTTCCAGCATAATGATCCGGTGGCAATAAAGAAACTGTGATCTTACTCCAAGTTGGGTTGGTGTGTGACTGGGAAAGTAACTTGAAGACAGTGGTGTATATCTGCTGCCCTTGTCCTTCTATGAAGTAGAGGTCATGAGTTTGGAAAGTGCCAGAACTCAGGAACTGTGGTATATTGTTGTAGTGAATTTTGTAAATCGTACACACTGTTACCAAAATACATCAGCAGTGGATGGATAAAATGTTGAAATTCTTTGAACAAGAATCAATACTATCATTAATTTGCATTTCGCTTCGGCTCCTTCATACACACTCGGTCCAATGCAACCTTGATGTGAAGGGCTGTCACTTTCACCTCACCTCTGGAATTCAGCTGAATACTTGAACTAAGGCTGTAATGAGCTCAGGAGCTGAATGGCCCTGGCGGAACCTAAGCTAGATATCTCTGAGCAGATTATTGGTGAGCGGGGGCTGCTTGATAGTATTGTTGTTGACACCTTCCATCACTTTACTGACAATTAGCCAGTTAGCAAGTTTGATTTGACACTCCTTTTTGTGCACAGGATATAGCTGAGCAATTTGCCAAATCTTCTGGTAGATGCTAGTAGTGTTAATGCATTGGAACAGCTTGGCCTGGGGAGCAGCATGTTCTGGAATGCAAGTCTTCAGTACGTTTGCTGGAATGGCAGCAAGGCCCTGGGCCTTTGCAGGATCCAGTGTCCCTAACCATTTCTTGATATCACATGGGGTGAATTGAATTGACTGAAGACTGGTATCTGTAATGCTGGGGACCACTGGAGGAGGCTGAGATTATCATCCACTCAGCACTTCTGGCTGACGATTGCTGTGAATGCTTCAGCCTTGTGTTTTGCACTGATATGTTGGGCTCTTCCATCATTAAGACCAGGGATATTTGTAGAACCTCCTCCTCCAGTGACTAGTTCAATTTTCCACCACCATTCATGACTGGATGTGGTTGAACTGCAGAGCTTAGATCTGATCTGTTGGTTGTGGAGATCATTTAGCTTTGTGCAGCTCCAGTCTAACAACTATGCCTATTAGAAGTTAACCAACACACTCAGTGGTCTTACCCAGTCACTCTTGAACATTGTTGTCCCTGTTCCTATTGTACATTTTCTGCCTTTGCCGCCTTTAATGTTTCCTCTCGATGGTCTTCCAAATGAAAAACAACAGATTGATCAGCCGAGTGTGGGTGTTGCTAAATAGCAGCAGGTTTCTTTGGCCATAATTGAGCCATGGGACATTGCGAGGTCTAGAATCCAAGTTGCAGACACCCTGGACAACTCCCTTCCTACTGGTGAACCATCTGGGTTTTGTGAGTTATTGGAGCGTACAGATGTTTGTAGGTTACTGTTTTTACCTGTTAAAACAGTACCAATCTGTTCTGAGTTCTGGCCTTCACCATTTCTTCCATCCACACAGGTTCAGAATGGCCATTTGAATTTAGAGTATAAATATGGAGGGTCAATTTTGCTTACCTACAATTTGCCACTATATGGATGTAATGCTTTCCTACAACCTCTTCCATCAGGCAGAAGGTTCAGAAAGCTTGAACACAAACACATTTACCAGCAGGTTCAGGAACAACTTCTTCTTGGCTGAAACTAGACTGATGAATGGACTCTCTAACTTCGAATAATGCTGATCTTGCGAATGTTGATCTTGCCTCGTGCACGCCCAGTGCTTCACAACCTGTATACCTCTATCTTAAGTTTTATTTCACACAATGATCTGTATGCCCTTGCTGAAGATGATTTGCCTGCACTGCTCATAAACAAAACCTTTCATTCATTCTTGCATACACATGACAATAAATGAATCAAATCATTGGGATGCTGGATAAGTTCATGATGGAGAAAGGGATAGGGGTTATAGATGAGGAAGGATGACAGGACGTTGGTGTGGAACACTTGCATGATCCATTTGGGCTGTGTGCCAGCCCTGTCAATGTAGCCTTTGCTCTTTTTCATAACATTACAGCACTTTTGGATAGTTTCGCTCCTTTAGCTTCAGGCTAACTGCTCAAACGTTAAAGCCCTGACAGTGATTAGTTTCTCATTCCGAATACCTTGGAGACTACATGAGCAACAAGGGCAGCTCTCTATTATATGTGATTCCAGGAAAAACAATTCCTTTCTTGAGGACGCTTTGTAGGTTTGCTCCATTTGGTCACTTGGCTGATCATTTGATTGGCAATGGATTAAAAACAAAAGCAGAGAATTGGAATACTGTCAATAGAACCACTTGGAACACAATTTCAAAGGATGGAATCAGTCGAATGAGTTGAGAGCTTTATTACATATTCAAATCCAGAAAAATTCTGAAGCTGGATCTGTCTTGAAATAGCCTAAGCATTATTTAAATGTGAATTGATAAAAAGAGAAGGAATTGAGAAACATTTATATCACATTCATAACTTTACATAACAAAGTTTAATTCAGATTTGAACATCTCATCTCTATTAGATAGCATGCCAACATCAAAGGAAGATCTTCTTTCAACTGGCCTCAGAATTCTGAAGTGCTTATGTCTGCAGATTCAGAAATGAATTATAAATTTGTCTCTGTGGTCCACCAAATAAGGAATTGGAAGGAGTCATTTAAGTAGAAAGTTAAATGGCAAAGTTAGGAGTTTAATTTCTCTGACCTTGAGATACAGTTAGGAAATGGGTTGAAATTTTGTTTTACTGCTTGTGTTGAGGACTTTCTAAACTGTATTCTTTGTCAAAATCATCACTTTTGTGTAAGAAACTTATGTTCTGTAGTCGAAGAACATCTGCAGCCTTTTGTGAAAATATTTCAGCTACTAATCACCTTGTTACTTAACTCAAACGAAATGTGACAACTGATCTATTAAATGAGTTTTATTCTGGGTTCTGATTTGTTGTGGAGTACCATCAGCTGAGATCATCACATGTGCTTTTGTACATGCTGTGACCAAGTTTAGCCTGTTTCATAGAGGCATACAGTCATAGAGTCAACAGCATGGAAACAGACCCTTTGGTCTAACCACTCCATTGCTGAACATAATCACAAGCTAAACTAGTCCCAAATGCTTGCAGTTGATCCAAATCCCTCCAAACCTTTCCCATGCATATACTTATCTAAATGTTTTTTAAGGAGAAAGTGAGGACTGCAGATGCTGGAGATCAGAGCTGAAAATGTGTTGCTGGAAAAGCGCAGCAGGTCAGGCAGCATCCAAGGAGGAGGAAAATCGATGTTTCGGGCATGGACCCTTCTTCAGGAACGAGGAAAGTGTGTCCAGCTGGCTAAGATAAAAGGTAGGGAGGAGGGACTTGGGGGAGGGGCGTTGGAAATGCGATAGGTGGAA
>NC_057743.1:10031657-10031905 GCF_004010195.1 Chiloscyllium plagiosum | reverse complement strand
TGTGCTGCTGGAAAAGCGCAGCAGGTCAGGCAGCATCCAAGGAGGAGGAAAATCGATGTTTCGGGCATGGACCCTTCTTCAGGAACGAGGAAAGTGTGTCCAGCAGGCTAGGATAAAGGGTAGGGAGGAGGGACTTGGGGGAGGGGCGTTGGAAATGCAATAGGTGGAAGGAGGTTAAGGGGAGGGTGATAGGCCGGAGTGGGGGTGGGGGCGGAGAGGTCAGGAAGAAGATTGCAGGTTAGGAAGGC
>NC_057743.1:10014830-10029895 GCF_004010195.1 Chiloscyllium plagiosum | reverse complement strand
CAGCACCACCTTCCTAACCTGCAATCTTCTTCCTGACCTCTCCGCCCCCACCCCCACTCCGGCCTATCACCCTCCCCTTAACCTCCTTCCACCTATCGCATTTCCAACGCCCCTCCCCCAAGTCCCTCCTCCCTACCTTTTAAGTTAGCCTGCTGGACACACTTTCCTTGTTCCTGAAGAAGGGCTCATGTTTGAAACGTTGATTTTCCTGCTCCTTGGATGCTGCCTGACCTGCTGCGCTTTTCCAGCAACACATTTTCAGCTCTAAATGTTTTTTAAACATTGTAACTGTACCCGCAACCACCACTTCCTCTGGAAGTCCATTCCACAGACAAACCACTCACTGTGTAAAAACAGTTGCTCCTCATGTCCTTTTTAAACTTCCTCTCACCTTAAAATTATGCTCCCTAGTATTGAAATCCCCTACCATCGGGTAAAGACAACTGCCATTCAGCCTTTCTACACCCCTCATGATTTTATAAACCCCTATAAGATTACCCCTCAACCTCTCACCCTCCAATGAAAAAAGTCCCAACTTATCCAGCCTCTCCCTATAACTCAAACCCTCCAGTCCCAGTAACACCCTGGTAAACCTCTTCATAACCCTCTTCAGCGTGATAATATCCTTCCTATAACAGAGCAATCAGAACTGCATATCAGAATTCCAGAAGAGGCCTCAACAACGTCTTGTAGTACCTTAACATGATGTCCCAACTCTTATACTCAAAGGTCTGATTAATAAAGGCAAGTCATATTAAATGCCTTTTTCACCAACCTGCCTACATGTGACACAAACTTCAAAGAATTATGAACCTGAACCCCAAGGTCTCAGTTTCAGTTGGAGGATTGAGGGAATTAAGACATTCTTCAGTTCTGGGATTTTGGACAAGGTTGAGTTCAGTGAGGTGAGTTTGCTATAAACAAAACCAGGAGCCAGTGCCAGGAAAGCTGAGCAATGAGAAGCAATTCAATATTTCAGAAAAAATGGGCAAGTGTACAACATCATTGTTCAAAACCAGAAAGGTTGCATAGCAAGAGAAATGGGACTACATGTAAAATGTGAATCGTTAGCTGATGACAAATGTTTTCTTGTATTCTGTACAGCAATGGGAGTGATGTGACAGGAACATCTTGTCACCTTTAGGTTGTGAGGAGATGTTAAACACAGGCTATTTCCTTCAATGGATTCAAAACACTACACTTTCCATTGTACTCGTCCCTTGCGTTAATAGGTACAGAGAATATAATTCTCTGCTGGTTCATTAGGTGTCATTATGTCTATATTAGTACTTGCTAGAAATGTAACCCAACTCTAATTAGGAGGCTAAGGTCAAGGTGCTGTTCTGGATACTACTGACTGCAGTATGGAAACCCAAACATTCGAATCCTCACTGACTCGCAGTATGACTATCACATTGCAATTTATCAGATTAATGGGAAGGCAGGCTTCAGACATTTTAGTCCTTTCCTGAGCCTCTGTTGGCAGGATCTCGTCAAAATAACTGCTCAAAATAACTGTTCATGATTTACAGGAGTAATCAGGTTGGACATACAGCTATATCTTCACTGTAAATGAAGAGAGAGGCTCACATAAATTGTAGCAGTTCTAAGTCAGACCTTAATTGACTCACTGCCTGCTCTGCTCCTGATTTCTCCAACTGGCTAATGCTGTTTAGTTGAAGGTCAAGTTGCCCACCAATCCTCAGTGTTGACACTCGTACAGTACAATAACCATCTATATAGTTTTTTGAATTGCACCTAAACTGACATTGCTTTTCTAGAGGTCTTGGCAGACTGATCATTGGTCTGGAAAGAAAAATAAATTGCTTATAAACCACTTTCATCCAAGCCATTCCCTTTCCATTGCACAATGTGATGGTTTGTGCAGATAGGTTCATTTCCATGGCTCCCTATGGCTGGAAATCTTCAGCCGAAACTGATCCGAACAACAGGAAACTTCTGCTATACTGCTGTTCGAGTTGCCGTAATCACTAGCCAGGAGACTTTTCAAACTGCAAGCTCAGAAATTGGCACAGAATGTGTTATCTTCAAGTACTTCAAACTCTGCTGTCTCCAGGGCTAGTTGAGGTGTGATATACCCTATAGGTTTACAGGAGGAAGTGAGGTACTGTCAGAAAGTTGTTTATCACATCAATAGTATTTGTGAGTTTGAACTTTCTGATTCACTGACAGCGAGCTGGAGGACTGCTTGGGAAGCTCAACAATTCAGCGCAAAAGTGGATTTGTCAATTTATTTTTAACTTCGTCATTGCATTTGCACCTGAGAGTGTATTCCAGGGGACGTATGTGAAGAGACCCTAACATTGACGGTTTGCCCTGGATTGTTCCAACAAGAAACTGCAGCAGTGGTTGTGTGAGGTCTGAAGGCAACCAACATTGCCGATGCTTTCTCAAAGCTGACACTGGAGTCTTCAAGGGCCATAGGGAGGTTCTCTTCGTTGTGATATCTGCCTGAGAGAGCTGGAGACTGCAGAGGAGCTTTGAGGAGCAACCCTCTTTGTTACAAGAGGAGATTCGGAGAGTGTATCCAATGTGTCTAACCCCATTATCCCCTTCCACTCTGCTGCTCCCCACTGCAAACCCATTTCCACACAGATATCCTCATTGTAGTTTTACTGTACAATCCCTTTTTGGCTGCAAACTCCAACACATTCCCATCTGACCATCCCCCTCACGTTAGCACACGATGAAATACAAGCAGGAGCAGCCCATTCAATAGGACCATAGCTGATTGGATTCTGGCCTCAACAGCACTTTCCTGCCTGCCTTCCTCAACCCCTGCCTCACTTAACAATCAAACATCTGCTTCACTCAGCCTTTAATCGCTTCAGCAAACATGCCTCCACTGCTCACTGGGGCAGAGATTTGCAAAGAAGAAAGTGCGGATTGCAGCTGCTGGAGATCAGAGTCGAGAGTGCGGTGCTGGAAAAGCACGGCAGGTCAGGCAGCATCCGGCGAGCAGGAGAATCAATGTTTTGGGCATAAATCCTTCATCAGGATAGTCCTTCAGCTCCATGACAACTTAGCCTGTATTCACACCATGCAAACACCAGGTCTAAATATTTCTTGCAGACAAAAAAGAATCACCATCATTCATAAAAAAAATCAAATTGCAAGTAGTTAATTCCTTAATAAACA
Organism: Chiloscyllium plagiosum; assembly: GCF_004010195.1. Lineage (NCBI taxonomy): Eukaryota > Metazoa > Chordata > Chondrichthyes > Orectolobiformes > Hemiscylliidae > Chiloscyllium > Chiloscyllium plagiosum. The sequence goes on along the minus strand of NC_057743.1, from coordinate 10,026,736 downwards.
AAACTTCTATCCTTATCCCCACATCAAAAACAGTTGGTCCCAATTAAAGGACTTCTTCAAACAGCCAATCAAGCTATGACTTTCGGACTCCCCATTGAGATGATAATGCCTTGTGGAAAGCAGCCAAGCATTTATAAAGAGGTAACAACTGGTCAAACTAAATTTGTTGTGGGATATAGTCTGCCCTTTTGCCACAAAACATGGAATACAAGGGTGATGTCACCAGTGGGGACCAAATCTCCTAAGAGGACCTGATACATTTTGCCTTGGACCTCAGGTGAGTGGCTTGAGCAGCTTTCTGTTCACTTCTGCAATGTCAGTTAGCTTCTGTAAATGACTGAAAGCAAATGATTGGAGCAAGGAAAAGAAATTGCTAAAACGTGTTGGTTCCAGAATATGACAAATCTTACAGCATTTTTAATTTGCCCTGTCACAGCTGATCTAAGTCATGTTTTGATAGAAAGGGAACTCATTTAGCAGCTTCAATGGGTGACCAATTTCTCCACAGTTTAAACAGACTGCCTCTGCTCAAATGAATGAATGTCTTGTTAAGACTGATGGAGGCAAAATACAGTGTTCCAAGCCCCCTTGTTCATTGCATTTCTCTTGCTGTGACCAAACTGAGATGGGCATGTCATTTTCAGATTTTCCAGACTTTAGGTCTGATCAGCCAGAGTTTGCAGTCCGATGAAAACAACACAGGCAAATGCTTTTCCCATGTTTGTTCAATTGTGCTCATCCTTACTCACAAACCCTTGCATCACACAAAAAGCTGGGACATTGCCCCTCTCTGCAACAGACTCAGAAGTTCTAGCGAGTGCTGTAGGAGAGCTGCTTTTCCATCTTGTGATGAGCTTGATCCCTGGAAAGTGAATCAATAGATAGATCTGATACATTCCTCGTGTGTGGATTCAATATCTGGCCCTGCCATGACCTTCCCAACTTTTGTTTACACTGGAGCTATTTTTTTTTGCCAATGGGTTAGGGTTTAAATTAGGATTAGGGTTTGGGTTAGGTTTTTAATTAGGATTAGGGTTAGGATTAGGATTAAGATTAGAATTAGGGCTAGGGTTAGGGGTAGTATTAGAGTTAAGATTAGGATTAGGGTTACGGTTTGGGTTATGTTTTGGGTTTGGGTTAGGATTAGGTTTAGGGTTAGGGTTAGCGTTAGGGTTAGAGTTAGGATTAAGGTTAGAATTAGGGTTAGGGTTAGGGGTAGTATTAGAGTTATGATTAGATTTAGGGTTGGGGTTAGCGTTAGGGTTAGGTTTAGGGTTAGGCTTAAGGTTAGGGTTAGTGTTGGGGTTAGGGTTAGGGTTAGGGATAAGGTTTGGGATAAGGTTAGGGTTAAGGTCAGGATTAAGGTTAAGGTTAGGGTTAATGTTATGTCAGGGTTAGGGTTAAGGTTAGGATTAAAGTTAGGGTTAGGGTTAGAATTGGGTTTGGGTTAGGGTTATAATTAGGTTTTGAGGTTAGGTTTAGGATTAAAGTTAGGGTTGGGTTAGGGTTAGCATTAGGGTTAGGGTTAGGGTAGGAGACCTATTCCCTTTTTGATCCTTTCTTACGTGCTCCGAACACTCTTCAATGTCAAAGGATATCTGGAAATTCTGGTTAAAGTTGTAATCACTAGTTATTGGCATACTGCTGAACAGTCTGCTGAACATTAATACATGCAGTTCCTGGTGCGTTCAGAATTGTCTTGTGTAATTTCTACCTGGTGATCAATTAGAGTGGGCCATTTGGCCACAATGACAGGTTCTGTCACCTTGAACCTGTCAGCATCATTCCCATTGGTTAAGCGCTATTGTAGTTGGTGTCTTGAAGTGAGTTCCTTTTTGTTTCTAAATTATTTGTGCATATTCTGGGGGTACCCATTCAATCAGGTTGTGGAACGGTTGGCTTTTATCTGAGTAGGCGGAACATTGATATGAGGGATACATTTTGGCTTTGGATTGAAAAGATTTCCAAGGACTGTATCCTTGTCTGAATACACCTCAAGCAATGGTCAATATCAAAGTTAATGATGCAGTTGCTGTACCTGAGATTATTACTCAGAAAGTCACATTTGGTGGTGATTATGTCTTGGTATTAGATGTCTCCAGGACACTGATATAATGCCAAATGTATGTTACGAATTGATTAGGGACCAAGTTTTGCTTTAAGTAGACAATGTTTAAATGCCAGATTGTTACTATCAGAATAAAGTCATAAAATTCCATAGTGTTTGACTATATCGACTGCACTTACCATGCAAAGTCTCCATTATGTAATAGCATCCATAACTAATATGATGTAAATTTGAGTTGACAGCCAATTGAACAAGTCAAAGAGCACATCTGATGTCAGGACATATCCCATCAACTTCCCAGAAACCACACAGTTATTAGTGATACCAGGGGACACCAGATCTCATTAAAATTCTGTATCCTCCATGAGGCATATAAAATATTCACTTCTAAAGCACTAGCCATGAATTTCCATTCTAACTCAGTCTGTCTCACTGACTGCTCACATCCTGGTGGTCCTCTCCACCTGAAGCTGTTCCACGATATTCAAAAAGCTGTATGCCTACCTTTAGTTACCGGCATGATTCTAGCTCTTTTTCAGGCATTTAGCTACATTAAGTTGACACAGCTTCTGGGTTTCTCTGAACTCCAATCTCCCAAACTGAAGCAACCCGGCCAATTACTGCCCCATCTGTCTACCGTCAATCATCAGTAAAGTGATGGAAGGTGTCATCAACAGTGCTGTCAAGCAGCACCTGCTCAGCAATAACCTGCTTAGTGACACCCAGCTTAGGTTCTGTCAGGGCCACTCAGCTCCTGACCTCATTACAGCCTTGGTTCAAACTTAGACAATAAAAGAGCTGAATTCCAGAGGGGAGGGGAGACTGACAGCCCTTGACATCAAGGCTGCGTTTGACCAAATGTGGGATTATGGTGCTCAAGCAAAACTGGAATCAATGGTAATCAGGGGGCAAATTCTCTGCTGTTTGGAGTCATACCCAGCACATAGGAAGAAGATTGTGTTATTGGAGACCAGTCATCTCCAGGAGTTCCTCAGTGTCAAATCCTAGGTCTAATCATCTTCAGTTGCTTCATCAATGACTTTCCCTCCGTCGTAAGGTCAGAAGCAGAGATGTTTGCTGATAATTGAAGAATGTTCAGCACCATTCTTGATGCCTTATACGGCAGTCCATGTTCAAATGCAGCAAGGTATGGATAGCATCCAGCTGAAAATGTGCTGCTGGAAAAGCACAGCAGGTCAGGCAGCATCCAAGGAGCAGGAGAATCGACGTTTCAGGCATGAGCCCTTCTTCAGGAAGGTCTTACCATCACTGAATCCCCCACGATCAATATCCTTGTTGTTACAATTGACCAGAAACTCATTGGACTCATGATATAAATACAGTCCCAACAAGAGCAGATCAGGAACCAGAAATACTGCAGTGAGTAACTCACCTCTTGACTCCCCAAATCCTGTACATCATCTGCAAGGCACAAGCCAGGAACGTGATGGAATATTCCCCACTTGCCTGAATGGGTGCAGCTCCAACAACGCTCAAGAAGCTTGACACCATCCAGGACAAAGCAGACCACTTGATTGGCACTTCGTCCACAAACATGCACTCCCTCCACCACTGTCACTCAGTAGCAGCAGTGCGTACTATCTACAAGATTCACTAAAGATCCTCAGACAGCACCATCCAAACCCACGACCACTTCCATTTGAAGAACAAGGGCATCAGATACATAGGAACACCATCCCCTGTGAGATCCCCTCCAAACTACTCATCATCCTGACTTGGAAATATATTGCCTTTACTTCCCTGTCGCTGGGTCAAAATGCTGGAACTCTCTCCCTAATGGCATTGTGGGTTTACCTAGAGAATATGCCCTGCAGCAGCTCAAGAAGGCAGGTGACTACCACCTTCTCAAAGGCAACTAGGGACAGGTAATGAATGCTGGCCCAACCAGTGACACCCATGTGCCACAGACAAATGAGAAAGAAATGAAGTGTAACTAATAGTGGAACATTCTCCATTTAAATGCTATAATCTTTGTTAATGTTTGTTTACAGAATACATTTGGATACAACAGAAATGAAGGATTTTTATCACATCACTTTGTGGTGTGATTTGTTCTGAAAGATATTAGTTACATAATGCTCAAGGGAACAGCAAATCTCATGTAGCCTCTGTCCATTCTCATTTTTTTTTTCCTGGCTATGATGTTAGAGGCAAGGAGTTCATGCTTCAAGGTCATCATGTACTTAAAATCCCTTGATGGGTAAAGATGATCTGACATTGGAATTCTGCTCACAATAATGTCACTTTCTTCATCAAACTGATCTTCTGCTTCTGAAGAGTACACAGAATTGGAGCACAGATACTCATGTGATTAAGAGGCCCTAATTGAATTGAGTGTCCGATAGTCAGAATACATTCTGAATCATTTTAGAGGGGGCACCTGATCCATTCCCTGTCAAACCTTTTAGCGATCCACTCAGTTCCACACCCTTTTGAGGTTCTCATCTTTTCTCTATTCCCCATAAGATAGACTTTCTGACTTGCTGTGATTAAATGACTTACTTTTGAAATGATGCAGATTTGCTCCCTGTATAATCATTCCCAGTCAAAAACTGTGGTGCTGGAAAAGCACAGCTGGTCAGGCAGCATCTGAGGAACAGGAGAGTTGATATTTCAAGAATAAGCTGTTCATCATTCCTGATGAAGAGCTTATGCTCGAAACACCAACGCTCCTGCTCCTTGCATTCTGCCTGACCTGCTGTGCTTTTCCAGCACCACACTATTTGACTCTGACCTCCAGCAACTGCAGTCCTCACTTTCTCCTAATTGAGTATAATCATTCTGTTTTGGCTGCATAATTCTGTGTACACTTCAGTTTTAGAAACAGTGTAGGACGGGAATTATAAGCTACCAGCCAGGTCGAGAATCACAACATTGTAAAATATACTTAAATTGATTAGAATTCATTAGCTCTAGTAACTAGGTTGCTTGCTGCTACTGGAGTCCAAAGAGATTGGTTCAGAGCTGAAATTGGTGGGAAATGGTAATATTGAAGTGTGAGGATGATCAGCAGGTCCTTTCAGTTGCTGTTCCAAATGATGCATCATCTGAAATAAGCTTTCATTAGCATTACAACTCTGCCTTTATTTTAATATCTATTGATTAATGACACCAATTAAAGGCCCATTAATGTCTCTGAATGCCGACTGGTGCAATGAATTTTGCTCTTGACTTGTATTGGAGCACATTCCCGGATAAGGGAAATGCACTGATGTGCATTACAATGGCCCTTGTGCCAAGCTGGGACTACTCATGGAGGGCCTGATGCACTCAGTAATAGGGCTTTAATGGGTTCAAGAAAGTGCTTACTGGTCAGGGTTAATATCTGGTCAAACTGCAGAGGCAATCAGTGATACAATGTCTCTCAGTTCTCTCATGAGTAGCAGCATCCAACCCTCAGCAGAAACATGCAAAAAGAGTTTATAATGATGTGGTGTCCACTTTAACAGCAATTTCTCAGCAATGATAGTTACATCCAGTCAGTGTTCTCTGCTGTCTGCTCTCTTCAATGATTTTAGATAATTCTATACGTTTTAGGTACAAGAATCTGTTCCTAGGTACCTTTGCACCAAGATAGTGCCATAAGTGGCAACTTGTAAACTTTTCACTGTGCTGATGTGAGTTCATGCAACAATGAAACTAATGCAATTCAATTCAAAAAGGGGGAGAAAACAAGGTGTACTGTCTTGTTTTTGCTCTCATGAGCTGTTAGTAACTTAATTTCTGTCAAGATCTTACTAATATTACCCTGTAGCCAATGGCAATAAGCGCAGATTGGATGGTTTTCATTCCTGGAAATACTTGCTGACACTTCGGCCTGTTTCTGTGCAGCAAGGAGCTCAGTGCTGTAGATACTTTCTGATCTACAATGTTCACAGATGCTGTTACACACTGGTGGAAAGGTACGACATGAACCTGGATGTTGTGGTCCAGAGAAAGGATCATAACCACTGAGCCTCAAAAGGACCGAGTGTTTTATTGTAGATTTTTTAAAATCAATCTGTTCAGATATGTTCTTACACAGCTCTGGAGCAGTAGGACTTGAACCAGGACTTCTGCCCAGGCAAGGGGCATGAACACTGCAACTCAAGAACCTGTAATTCATTATTGTAATGAGTTACATTAAACTTACATCTTCCAGTGGATCCCTGTTATGATATGATGTGTATATACCTTGAGGAAGACATCTCCTGTACTGTTGTCAATCATTACCACCTCATAGGGTATGAAGTAATAGTCCAATGATTGTAATTCAGTTTATAAACTGTAATGCTAGGAATGAGAAGTGTATATAATATCGTCCCATTCAGGGAACTTGTGATGCAATGGTAGTGTCCATTCCTCTCAGTCAGGAGGTCCAGGTCTACCTGCTTCAGAAGTATGAAGAGTATTGTCCTTACCTCTGAGTCAAGAGTCCCTGATGAGAAGATATCAGTTCCTTGCATAGTTGTTTGAAGCTGGATTTCTTTGTTTGAATATCAAGAAAAATGAACTCGAGAAATCTCTATAATTTTCATGCCGTCTTTATGAAGGAACAAAGATTAGTGGTGTGGGTGCAGCTAATAATTAAATAAACAAATGCAATTTTGACCTTTATTGCCAGGGGTTAGAGCTTAAAAATAAGGACATTGTATTATAACTGGACAGGGTGTTCGTAAGACTGCAGCTGGAGTGTTATAAAGAGTTTAGATTCAGCATTGAAGAAAGGATGTAATGACGTTAGGTAGTTCAAAACAGATTCACTAGGATCATTTCTGAAACTGAGCATTGCCTCACTGAAAAAGGCTAAACAGATTAGGACTTTAAATATTCGAGAAAGCTTGCAATTTCAAATAAGTGGTTGGGTAGCATGGTGACTCAGTGGTTAGCACTGCTGCCTTGCAGCACCTGGGTTCAATTCCACCCTTGGGCGACAGTGGGGAGTTTGCACATTCTCCACATATCTGTGCGGGTTTGCTCTGGTTTCCTCTCACTATCCAAAGATGTACAGGTTAGGTGAATTGGCCATGGGAAATTGCCCATAGTGTTCAGGGATGTGTACGTTAGGTCATTAGTCAGGGCTAAATGTACAGCAACAGGGTAGGGGAATGGGTCTGGATGGGTTACAGTTCGGAGGGTTAGTGTGGATTTATTGGGCCACATGCCCTGTTTCCACATTGTAGGGGTTCTATGAAACCTATTGGACTATAACCTGGTGTGGTGTGTGACTTCTGACTTTTTCCAGCCCAAGTCCAACACCGGCACTCCATATCATGTATGAACCCAGAATTGGTTGCCAGGGAAATTGAGGAGGCAACAAAACTGGAGCCAAACAAATAACCTTTGTCATTTCTTAAATATGGTCAATGCCATGTCAGGCTTGATCTGAAAACCCACTCTGCCTGGCACAAGTGACAAGTCAGAAGTTACTGAATCAGCGAAGCTGTCTCCATGAACTGTAAATGGTAATGGTGCTAAACAGGAGCATCGGGATCTGAAACACATTAAGCAGGAATTGTTCTACAATACAAATGGGTCATTAAAGCATTAGAAAGAGTTCAGTTCATGCTCCACTGAGTAGCAGAAGACAGATTCTGTTAAGGAGTAAACCACCTGTCTCTTAAATTAAACACAATTACTTGGAGCCTCATCAAAGCAACTTTGAGGAAATTAAATCTTATGGAGATGGATAATATTTACTACACGTGTGAAGAAACAACTTGTGGAACTTCACCTGATTTAGTGGTGTAGATGGGAAGGAACTCTTATATCCAAAGGAGAAAGAGGTATTTAATGATCTTTGTGGTGCCTCAGTCAGAATTAGTGATCTTAAAATTAATTCAGAGCTCTTTTTCCTTTCAAAGTTAAAGTAATCCCAGAAATAGATTGAGACCTATACCGTGAATGTTGAATGAATAATCAACAGAAGTGGTGGCCAATTTAATGTTTGGGTTTCATTTATGCCTTTCTGGAGCCTGAAGCAGCCAGTGCCCAGCATGTGGTAAGAGTCACCAACACCTTGTGAGCCTGATCATTGTCGGGTGGCACGGTGGCTCACTGGTTAGCACTGCTCCCTCACCGTGCAGGGATTCAGGTTTGATTCCACCCTCAGGCAACTGTCCGTGTGGAATTTGCACATTCACCCCGTGTCTATGTGGGTTTCCTCTGGGTGCTCTGATTTCCTCCCACAGTCCGAAGATGTGCAGGTTAGGTGGATTGGCCATGGTAAATTTTCCCATTGTGACCAAAAATATGTAGGTTGGATGGATATCTTAGTGTTCAGGGATACGCAAGCTAGGTGGAATAGCCACATGAAATGCAGGGATAGGGTCGGGGCATGGATCTGAATGGGATACTCTTCAGAGAGTTGATGTGTACTCAATGGGCTGAATGGCCTGCTTGCACACTGTAGGGTTTCTATTGTTGAGCCAGGAGGGCAGGGGAATTCTCCCTAAGGTTAAAAGTTGCGGATACTAGCCTGATAGTAAAGGTCCTCACCAGCATGGGGCTGGTCTCCCTACTGCCTGTGATTCTTGTTCTGCCTGCTCATTTCCAGTTACTGCACACTTACGGCTAGGAATCAAATTCGACATTTGCTCTGAATTTTTCCCTTGGCCCCCTCTTTACCTTGCCCTTCTCATTCCAACTCTTTCCCCTATCATCCTGAAAGTGATGACTTCTTGCCTGCTTATTTTTAAGCCTGTCAAGCAAGAATAAAGACACTGTGTTCAGTGGGGGAGGCCACAAATGGGAGCAAAGCCTATGGTTCATTGATATAGTGACTGATGAAACAGGATTGATGAATTCTGCCTGATTTGGAGTTAGGGAGTGGCTGGCATTGGGCCTATCACTTCCAGAAGCAGGTCTGAGGCATAAACAAGGTTAAAGACCTTACTCAGTTCAAGTACATCCACCGAGTTGGGAAGTTGATTCCTTTCCAGTTCTCTCCCCTCTCCTCTCCTTCTTGTAAAGATCTTAATATTGTGTTGAGGGAATACTCTGCTCTCAGCATTTTAACTTGAATAGGATTTATTCTTGTTTCCCTAATGTATTGCCCCTGAAATACGAGACAGATACATCTCATATGTACACTGTAATGCTATTACATTGCAAAATTGTTCTTCGAATCCCTACAATGCAGAAAGAGGCCATTCAGTCTGAGTCTGTGCCAACCCTCCACACTATACCCTTAACCACACTTTTCTCATGGATAATCAACCATCATTGGATTGTGGGAAAAAAAAAACAGAACACCTGATAGAAACCCATGCAGACTCTACTGCTCATCACTGTGCCACTACATTGCCTATAGACACTCATGAAGCGCTCATGTAGGTATGGAGCATCTTAAGGCTAAGAGTGCCCAAGATTGTGGGCATCAATATCAAGGATTACAGCAGTGGTAACTTTGCCTCTTGCATAAATTTGGCAAGAACCAAAAAAGCACTTGGGGTTGGCAGCCAGTGTAAATATCTTCTGGTTGACTTGTGTTGAGAATGGTTTGCAAGATTTCCAACCAAAGACAGACAATGTCATAAAAAATATTTTCTCTCTGGCAGAAATAAGCAGAAGTCTGCCTTAACAAAAAGAGGGCATAAAACATCAATGGAAATGAGAATACTAAAGGGAAGAATTGATAAATAGCTCCCCAGTCCATGTAGCGGCTGGACACTGAGCCACCAGGTTCAGGGGAGAATGGTGGAACTGTCTAAAACAAATAAGATACAACTGTTGCTTTGATGCTATGTAGTCCATCTCTTTCTGTTACTGATGTGAATCTTCAGTTGGAAATCATAAATCGCATTTGTGCAAATGGCATCTTGTATAACTGAGATATGAATGATGCCAATTTTTCATGTTGTTTGGGAGACAATGCAGCACCAATATCATGCAAATGAAGATTCCATTCATGTAAATACCAGTAATAACTGAAAGAAAAAATATTCTCAAATGTCTATGTACTGCCAGTTAGTGAAATTCGTTTTTAATCATTTGTGGGATATGTGTGTCATTGGCTGGCCAGCATTTATTGCCTGTCAATTTGCCGAAATTCTGCTGCAAGTTTCCAATTTTATCATGATTTACAAAACTATAAAAGCTATGAAGTAATAACTCGATAAACATTGCACTTTCCAAACAAAAAAAACCTTGTTAAAATGCAGAAACATTAAATTACAACTGTTAATCAAAATACCAATCTTAAATATTGTTTACACTGACATGCTGAACTTCTTTTGCCAGACTTTTACCTTTAGTTAAAGTTCTGAATTTTCTCGGATTATTCCTATTTCCTACCTCTTTCTTGAATGAGAGGATTCTGGGTAATCCAAGATGGAGGATGGGAAAAATTACTGGCTGTAACAGCTGCTGCTTTTTTGGAGGTATTTTAGGTGTTGGAGGTGATTTCCTTGAATTCCAGGAGCAGCAATTACTGCTTTATGTGGTGTTGCATTGTTTTGGAACTTTGGAGAAAAAAGTCAAAACAACAGCAGTTTTAAAATGGAGAAGAACAGACAAAGGAAGCACATGGTGAGGACAGTACAGGAGAGAGAGAGAGAATGAAAACCAATGAATGAATGAACCTGCACAATTACTGCCTTTGCTGTTTGAATTCATGCAGCTCTGGATATCGGAGTGCATCTGGGAAAATTAACAAACAGTGAAATTCTCAACTGATCTTGGAGGAACTGTTGGGTGAAGTTCACAGCAAGAATCAGATAAGTTAATTATTGTTTTAAGTGTGGCCTACAGATAATCAGCAGTAATGAGTAGAGTGGGTTCTTTCTTGATTATATGTTTTTGGAGATATATCTCTTGATAAAACTTAGGATATATGCATAACTATTAATTTAACCTGGGGCAGTGTTTGTAGAGGAATAAAACGGTGTTAATTTCTGGGTCGGTAGATTGTGAAGTAGCAAAAATGGCCTTTAATAGAATGATATGTACTTCCTGTCAGATGTGGGAATTTAAAGAGAGTTTAAGGGTTACTGTGTGTTGTTGGCTGTGAATCTTATCAGATCGAGTGGATCGGTTGGAGAGACAGTTCGAAGCAATAAGGAATTTGCAACAGCAATAGTATGTGATGGACCGCAGTTATAGGAAGGGGGGAAAGTCTCAGATACAGTCACATAGATGGGTTAACTCCAGGAAGGGTAAGAGAGGTAGGCACCCAGGGCAGGAGTCTTTTGTGGATATACCCATTTCAAACAGGTATACTGTTTTGGAAAATGTAGGGGGTGATGGATTCTGAGGGGAACATAGCACGAACAGCCAAGTTTCTGTATTGAGACTGGCTCTAATGCAATGAGGGGTACGTCGGGTTCCAAGAGATCAATTGTGTTAGGGGATTCTCTAGTCCGAGGTACAGACAGACGTTTCTGTGACCAACAGCAAAAAACAGAATGGTGTGTTGCTTCCCTGCTGCCAGGATCAAGGATGTCTCAGAGGGTGCAGAATGTTCTCATGGGGGAGAGGGGCCAGCAGGAGGTCATTGTACACATTGGAACCAACAACATAGGAAGGGAAAAGGTTGACATTCTGAAGGGAGATTACAGAGAGTTAGGCAGAAATTTAAAAAGGAGGTCCTCGAGAGTAGTGGGCGGCACGGTGGCACAGTGGTTAGCACTGCTGCCTCACAGCGCCAGAGACCCGGGTTCAATTCCCGCCTCAGGCGACTGACTGACTGTGTGGAGTTTGCATGTTCTCCCCGTGTCTGCGTGGGTTTCCTCCGGGTGCTCCGGTTTCCTCCCACTGTCCAAAGATGTGCAGGTCAGGTGAATTGGCCATGCTAAATTGCCCGTAGTGTTAGGTAAGGGGTAAATGTAGGGGTATGGGT
>NC_057743.1:9968605-10013658 GCF_004010195.1 Chiloscyllium plagiosum | reverse complement strand
TGGGAAATCATGTCTCACAAACTTGATTGAGTTTTTTGAAGAAGTAACAAAGAAGATTGATGAGGGCATAGCAGTAGATGTGATCTATATGGACTTCAGTAAGACGTTCGACAAGGTTCCCCATGGGAGACTGGTTAGCAAGGTTAGATCTCATGGAATAGAGGGAGAACTATCCATTTGGATGCAGAACTGGCTCAAAGGTGGAAGACAGAGGGTGGTAGTGGAGGATTGTTTTTCAGACTGGAGGCCTGTGACCAGTGGAGTGCCACAAGGATTGGTGCTGAGTCCTCTACCTTTTGTCATTTTCATTTGGATGTGAGCATAAGAGGTACAGTTAGTAAGTTTGCAGATTACACCAAAATTGGAGATGCAGTGGACAGCGAAGAGGGTTACCTCCGATTACAACAGGATCTTGACCAGATGCGCCAATAGGCTGAGAAGTGGCAGATGAAGTTTAATTCAGATAAATGCGAGGTGCTGCATTTTGGGAAAGCAAATCTGAGCAGGACTTATACACTTACTGGTAAGGTCCTAGAGAGTGTTGCTGAACAAAGAGACCTTGGAGTGCAGGTTCATAGCTCTTTGAAAGTGGAGTCACAGGCAGATAGGATAGTGAAGAAGGCATTTGGTATGCTTTCCTTTATTGGTCAGAGTATTGAGTACAGGCGTTGGAAGTACATGTGACTGTACAGGACATTGGTTAGGCCATTGTTGGAATATTGCGTGCAATTCTAATCTCCTTCCTATCGGAAAGATGTTGTGAAACTTGAAAGGGTTCAGAAAAGATTTGCAAGGATGTTGCCAGTGTGGATTTGAGCTATAGGGAGAGGCTGAACAGGCTGGGGCTCTTTTCCTTGGAGTGTCGGAGGCTGAGGGGTGACCTTATCAAGGTTTACAAAATTGAGGGGCATGGATAGGATAAATAGACAAAGTCTTTTCCCTGGGGTGGGGGAATCCAGAACTAGAGGGCATAGGTTTAGGGTGAGAGGGGAAAGATATAAGAGAGACCTAAGGGGAAAGATATAAGAGAGACCTAAGGGGCAAGGTTTTCACAGAGGGTGGTACGTGAATGGAATGAGCTGCCAGAGGAAGTAGTGGAAGCTGGTACAATTGCAACATTTAAAAGGCATTTGGATGGGTATGTGAATAGGAAGGGTTTAGAGGGATATGGGCCGGGTGCTGGCAGGTAGGACTAGATTGGGTTGGGATATCTGGTCGGCATGGACGGTTTGGACCGAAGGGTCTGTTTCCATGCTGTACATCTCTATGACTTTCTGACTTTGAGCAGAAGAAACTATGATGGAAAGAAAAAGATTGATGGTTGAAGATGTTTAGAGACTTTCAAAGAAAATACAAAGAGGCACTAGTTTGATCTTGTCCTACGAGGAATTGCATTCTTTATGCTGCCTCCAATAAGACCATGTTCACTTCAGTTCATTGAATCGCAGATGCCAATAGTCAAAGACATGATGATAATCCAGTTGCCCTTTGGCCATGCACCTTATTTCACACTCTGGTACCTTTATACCCAACAGTAAAATCAGGAGCGTGCTCAGTCGCCTGGTAATAACGTTGGAAAAGAAGTAAAATCCTAACCCTAATCCTAACCCTAACCCGACAGTAAATGGATCTGCTAAAAAGACCTGAAAATGTGTCGCTGGAAAAGTGCAGCAGGTCAGGCAGCATCCAAGGAGCAGGAGAATCGAGGTTTCGGGCATGAGCCCTTCTTCAGGATGCTTGGATGCTGCCTGACCTGCTGCGCTTTTCCAGCAACACATTTTCAGCTCTGATCTCCAGCATCTGCAGTCCTCCCTTACTCCTGCTAAAAAGACCTAAAAGATGAATTGGGATAAACATATGTAAAGACTGTTTCTATTTGTAGATATAATTTAAAGCATTGTAACAAGAAACTAGTGTCATCCCTGCATTGCAAATCAAATCTATAAATCCTAGAACAATTCAGTGAATATACAACAGGAGTGAGAGACCATTCTGTAGTCAGTTGGATTAATCACAGACTCCACCTGAATCTCTTCAACAGTTCAGTCTCAGTGAATGAACAGTCATTAGTAACTGAGTGATTGACCTACAGTCCATAACGATAGATCATCCTTTGTTTAAAGCAACGTTGATCAGCAGATATTTTTAAACTTTATTATAAGAAGAATTACTTTGCCGTCAATTCTGATGTACAGCTCCTCTCTTCAGTTCCACAAAGAGAGATTGCTGACTCTGCCTAAGAGGTGCGAGGGATCTGGGTGTGCAGGTCCACAGATCACTGAAGGTGGCAGTGCAGGTAGATAAGGGAGTAAAAAAGGCCTATTGAATGCTTGCCTTCATTGGAAGGGGCATTTCGTATAAGGATAGACAAAGTATGCTGTAGCTCTATAGAACTTTAGTTCGGCCACACTTGGAATATTGCATACTAGTTCTGGTCACCACACTACCAGAGGATGTGGATACTTTGGAGAGGGTACAGAAAAGGTTTACCAGGGTGTTGCCCGGTATGGGGGATTGTAGCTATGAAAGAAGGTTAGATAGACTGGATTTGTTTTCATCGGAACGCAAGAGATTGAGAGGCAACCTGATAGAAGTTTACAAGATTGTGAATAACATGGATAGAATGGAAACTCCTGGGTGGAGGGGTCAATTACCAGGGGACACAGGTCCAAGAGGTAGAGGGTAAATTTAAAAAAGATGTGCGAGACAGGTTTTTCACACAAAGGATGGTGAGTGCCTTGAACACATTCACAATAACAGCAGTCAAAAAGCACTTAGACGAATGCAAGAATAGGAAGGGAATAGAGTCATAGAATTATAGGCATACAGCATGCAAGCACACCCTTCAGTCCAGCACGTCCATGCCAACCAGATATCCTGAATAAATCTAGTTCCATTTGCCAGCATTTGGCCCATATCCCTCTGAACTCTTCCTATTTGTATATCCAGCCAGATGCTTTTTAAATGCTGTAACTGTGCCAGCCTCCACCACTTCCTTTGGCAGCTCATTCCATACTTGCACCACTCTCTGTGTGAAAACGTTGCCCCGTGGATCCCTTTTAAATCTTTCCCCTCTCACTTTAATCCTATTCCCTCCAATTTTGGATTCCCCCACCCTGGAGAAAAGACTTTATTTAATCACCCTATCCATGCCCCTATCCATGCCTGACCTGCTGCGCTTTTCCAGCAACACATTTTCAGCTCTGACCTCCAGCATCTGCAGACCTCACTTTCTCCTCATATCTCTGCAGTGACTAACAGATAATTTAGCCTGTCAACGACACAGTCTATTATACGGCTTCCAATGTGAGGAACCATAAGTTTCCCAAATGAAACCTCCCTTTCCTGGTATCTGCTGAGCACTACTTTAATTCCGTTATGCTTCACTCCCATTAGTGGTATAACAAACCTGTAAAATGAAAATTTTAAACTTGTGATATTGGCAAACGAGAGAGGGATATAGATCCTGTAAGTGAAGACAGTTTTAATATGGAAGCTCAAAATGTGTCGGTGCAGGCTTGGATGCCAAAGGGCTTGTTTCTGTGCTGTATTAGTCTTTGTTCTTTGTTCTTTCTCAACCAGTTTCACCCCATTAAACTTGGGCCTGAGCCTTTTACTACACTCAGTGGTAACTGCACTAACTGCTTCTCACAGGAGACTGGAACCAAGTCATACCCTCAATCTGTAACAATTTCCTGGGATACGTTCTCAGTCTGGCTTAGGTCTTGTGCAAACTGAAGGGCTGGAACCAGAGCGAATTTTGCTAAAGACTGATTCTGTAATCACTTATACAGCTGTGCCAGTACAAACTTCCCAGGAGAACCGAGTGACCATTTAACCATACATTTATTTTAATTAGCTCTGATTTTGATGTTGATAAGCAAGTTAACTGTTCCACTGGTTATTTACTTTAAAACGTAAAACACATCAGATGTTATAAAGCAGGTATTACTGTAACCAATTAATCTATGTGCATTAAACTTGCAAATTCAAAACAGACTGACAGGCAGAGTCACAACACTGCATACAGACAGCACATGGAGTCCTTAAAGATGAATTCTCTCAAAGGCAATGTATTCAATACAGCATCCCCATTCTTTCTAAACAAAGGGTTAACTATTTACACAGACAAGTGAGCCTATGTATCTCTATAACCTATAATTAATTTAATGATACATCCAGATCTCATGATGGTGACTTTGCCTGGAGGTGCCTATTGTTTTCCACAGTCATCAATGACATTGTTCCTATTTGTATTGTCAAGTTTGTGTCTCACAGAATTTTGTTGCTATTTCAGCATTTCATTATCCTGATGCACTACAGCAAAGTTTGTTCCAGGTTAGCCACTGACTGAGCTGATTCCTCCAACTGTTTCATGTGGTTTAACTCTTCTTAATGTTTATGTCTTATTCGACAAGAAATTCCAGTTAGGTTTCACACCAGGGATTCTTCAAACTTTATAAAGGTTTTTGCCTGTGCTTGGTCCAATACGTTTTTATCCTTCATAATCTGTCGTGATAACTGTACAACCTTTACAGCTTTTTGTTTTGAAGACTGTTCTTCCCCATTTGCTGTTTTAGTGTTTGTTTGGTTACCTTTGATGTCCTGCTTAACTTCTTTAATTGAGTATCATTGGCATTTATTTCTGAAAGGTGGGTAGGCAGTGTGTTAGAACAGGAAGAACGAGGGGTTCAGGTACATAATTATTTGCATCAAAGTTAAGGTGGTTAAGAAGGCATTTGGCACGCTTGCCTTCTTGATAGGATCTTTGCATGTAGGAGTTCGGATGTCATGTTGAGGTTGTACAGGACGTTGGTGAGACCTCGTCTGGGGTACAGTATGCAGTTCTGGTCACCTTGGTGTGGGAATGTAATATTAAAATGGAGAAGGTTTAGAAAGAATTTGCCAGGATATCACCGGGAATGGAGGGTTTGAGATATAAAAATCGACTAGTAAGACTGGGACAATTTTCACTCGAGCATAGGAGGTTGAGGGGTGACCTTTTTGAGGTTTATAAAATAATGAGAGGCATAGATAAGCTGAATGAGAATGGGTGGGGAGGTTCAAAACTAGGTGGTTTTTTTTCAAGGTGAGAGGAGAAAGATTTAAAAAGGACATGAGGGTGAATATTTTTACACAGAGCGTGGTTCATGTGTGGAACGATTGGCCAGAGAAAGTGATGGATGTGGGTGCAGTTACAACATTTAAAAATGTTTGGATAAGTAAATGAATAGGAAAGGTTTGGAGAGATATGGTCCAAGTGCAGGCTGGTAGGACAGGTTTAGTTTGGGAATACAGTCGGTGTGGACTGATTGGATCAAAGGATCTATTTCCATACTGTATGACTTACTGGTAACTGATTTGCATTCCTTTTAGACTATATTGTACATCTCCATCTGTTTTTGTAGTACTGTCAGTTTTTCCAGCATTGATCTGAGCTCATGCCAATGTTTCTCCAGCTGCTTCTTCAGAGCATGATCTTCCTTTTGTAATCTGGAAATATTTTCATTGGATTAATAATCCAGAGCTTTTAATCCATATTGCTTCCATTCTTGCTTTTTCAGCTCTTCATTGACCTCTTTGAGTTGAGCGGAGATACTCTAAAGACTTCACTCTCTCAGAGGTGGTATTCTCTGAAGCTACTTGTCCAGTCTTTTCCTCTGGAAATGTCATTTTTCTCACCATAGCAGAGAGGTGGAAGTTTCATTCCATTAACCGAACAGGAGGGGAAGTGTTCCATTTCTCAGTCACATTTTTTTTTTAAGTTCATTTACAGGATGCGGACATCGCTGGCTGGTCGAACATTTATTGCACATTCCTAATTCCCCCAAAGGGCAGTTCGGAATCAATCGAGCCTTGTGGGTTTAGAGTTATATTGAGGCCAGAACAAGTAAGCACAGCTTCCATCGTAAAAGAGCGTTAATAAACCAGATAAAGCTTTCTGACAATGATTTCATAGTCTTCATTAGATTCTTAATTCCAGACTTTTTTTTAATTGAGTTAAAATTTTACCATTTGCCATGAACCTAAATCCCTAGAAAATTACTTGGGTTCTCCATTTTAATAGGGAAGTATTAATACCACCAGATTTTCCTTGGAGCGTCGGAGGCTGAGGGGTGACGTTATAGAGGTTTACAAAATTGTGAGGGGCATGGATAGGGTAAATAGGCAAAGTCTTTTCCTTGGAGTTGGGGAGTCCAGAACTAGAGAGCACAGGTTTAGGGTGAGAAGGGAAAGATATAAGGGGCAACGTTTTCACGCAGAGGATGGGACGTGTATAGAATGAGCTGCCAGAGGAAGTGGTGGAGGCTGGTACAATTGCAACATTTAAGAGGCATTTGGATGGGTATATGAATAGGAAGGGTTTGGAGGGATATGGGCTGGGTGCTGGCAGGTGGGACTAGATTGGGTTGGGATATCTAGTCAGCATGGACATGTTGGACTGAAGGTTTATTTCCATGCTATAAACCTCTATGACTCTACATCACCTCGTAGTTCTGCAAATGCTTCTTGAGTAGCGTGCTACAGTTTCTCTTGTGTTTCTGATGTTTGACAGAGTCCAGGAATGGTGTCTTGGGTGAGGTCAAGACAGGCTGGAAAACCTGCAGTTGCTGATCTACTATATGAAACATCTGCAGCATCCAGCAGTATTGATCTACACTTGAATTTAATGAATAATTGCATGCCAAAAGTTTAATATTCATACATTTTGACAGCCTCCCCCTTTGTGGGCACGTTTTTGTGTTACATTCCACAGAGGTACTTGCCTGTGTGTCAATCGTGGGCACTAATACAGTTTGCAAAGGACAGATAATTTGGAAATTTTGCAAACGTTTCAGACAGTGTGATGACATTCTTATTTTCCACAAGATTAACAGTATGGAACATGAGTTCGACTCTTTCTATCTCATTGTCATACTCTTATTGTTGATTACTTTATATCTGGTGGGTTGCTGGATGTCTTTTATTGTAAAGGGAAGATAGTCTATGTCTGTGATCTGTTTGGGTTGGTGCGTGACTCTTTGTAGCTGCATTGGCCTTTGCTCTCGCACACTGCATTTGCCAATTACCTTTTCCTATCACAAGCCTTGCAAAATTGATCAACAGCTGCACCTATCTTGGTGCATACTGTGATGATACTGTGTATTTTTGTCTTTTTTTTAATGAAGATAGGTTGAGTCAGAGACACTGAACAGATTGCTCCAAAGCCAATAAAGTAAACAGATTTTGAGGTCATGGATTTTTTTAAAATTGGAACAATAGAAGCAGCCTGAATGGGTGGGGTCAAGCTCCCACAGAATCAGGAGGTTTTTTTAGTTTTAGCCTTCAGCAGTTGTTGCTAGGGTCTTGAAACTCAAATAACTTCCCAGGATATATTCCCCGGGATATCCTCGCTCAGTACAGCAGTAATGCTATCCCTTATCAAAAACGCCACTCCCCCTTCTCTCTTGCCTCCCTTTCTATTCTTCAACTTGTCAATGTCCTTTCTGAGTTCCACACTGTCCTCCTCAGAGTTTACAGTTCTTCCAAGTTCTGTATCATCTGCAAACTGCAAAACTGCACATCAAGATCCAGTTCATTTATATATCAGGAGAAGCAGGAGGCCCAATATTGAACCATGGGGAAATCTATAACAAATTTTCCTCCATCCCAAAAAATATCCATTGACAATTACTCCGTTTCCTATTGCTTGCTCAATTTTGTATCCATGTTACTACTGTCCCTTTTACACCATGGACCATAACTTTCCTGACAAGTCTTTTGTTGGACACTGGATCAAACGTCTTCTGGAAATCCATGTTTACCACATTGACAGTGTTACCCTCATTCAGCCTTTCAAAAAGAACTCCAGCAAGTTAGTTAAATATGACTTCTATAGAAATTCATGCTGTCCACTGGTAATCAGCCCAACCTTCTCCACATGACGACTAATTCTATCCTGAATAAGTGAGTGGAGAAGCATCTTTCTGTAGCATTTGTATCCTGGAATATTAAGCTGCCAGTCCCGCCCATCCCTGAGCCATGTTTCCGTAATTGCTATGATATCCCAGTCCCATGTTCCTAACCATGCCCCGAGTTCATCTACCTTCCCTGTTAGGCCTCTTGTATTGAAGTAAATGCAGTTTAATTTATCAGTCCTACCTGAAATTGGCCTTTCTCCGATTTAGAACTTCAACTTTTAGATCTGGTCTATCCTTTTCCATCACTATTTTAAATCTAAATCTAATAGAATTATGCTCGCTGGCCCCAAAGGATAGAAAGGGAGGCAAGAGAGGAGGGGGAGTGGCGTTTTTGATAAGGGATAGCATTACTGCTGTACTGAGGGAGGATATTCCCAGGGAATATATCCTGGGAAGTTATTTGAGTGGAACTGAGAAACAAGAAAGGGATAATCACCTTATTGAGATTGTGTTATAGATTCCCTAACAGTCAGCAGGAAACTGAAAAACAAATTTGGAAGGAGATTTCAGTTATAATAGCATGATTATGACAGGGGATTTTAACTTTCCAAACATACAGTGGGACTGCCACAGTGTTAAGGGTTTAGATGGAGAGGAATTTGTTAAGTGTGTACAAGAAACGTTTTGGTGGTGGGCAAGTTGTTGGGGGGAGTCCTGAGGAGCAGGATGTACGTGCATTTGGAAAGGCAAGGACTGATTAGGGATAATCAGCATGGCTTTGTGCATGGGAAATCATGTTTCATGAAATTGATTGAGTTTTTTGAAGAAGTAACAAAGAGGATTGATGAGTACAGAGCAGTAGACATGCTATACATGGACTTCAGTAAGGCATTTGGCTGGTTAACAAGTTTAGATCTCATGGAATACAGGGAGACCTGGCCATTTGGAAACAGAACTGGCTCAAAGATAGAAGACAGAGGATGGTGGTTGAGGGTTGCTTGTCAGACTGGAGGCCTGTGACCAGTGGAGTGCTCCAAGGGTCAGTGCTGGGTCCTCTACTTTTCGTCATTTATATGAATTATTTGGATGTGAACATAGGAGATATAGTTAGTAAGTTTGTAGATGACACCAAAATTGGAGATTTAGTGGACAGTGAAGAAGGTTACCTCTACGGGATCTTAATCAGATGGGCCAATGGGCTGAGGAGTGGCAGATGGAGTTTAATTTAGGTAAATGTGAGGTGCTGCATTTTGGAAAAACAAATCAGAACAGGACTTATACACTTAATGGTAAGGTCCTGGAGAGTGTTGCTGAACAAAGAGACCTTGGAGTGCAGGTTCATAGTTGAAAGTGGAGTTGCAGGTAGATAGAATAGTAAAGAAGGTATTTGGTATGCTTTCCTTTATTGGTCAGAGTATTGAGTACAGGAGTTGGGAGGTCATGTTGCAACTGTACAGGATATTGTTCAGGCCAGTTTTGGAATACTGCAAGCAATTCTGGTCTCCTTCCTATCTGAAGGATGTCGTGAAACTTGAAAGGGTTCAGAAAAGATTTAGAAGGATGTTGCCAGGGTTGGAGGATTTGTGCTATAGGGAGGGGCTGAACAGGCTGGGGCTGTTTTCCCTGGAACATTAGAGGCTAAAGGATGACCCTATAGAGGTTTATAAAACCATGAGGGACATGGGTAGGAGAAATAGATCATGTCTCTTCCTGTGATGGGGGCGTACAGAACCAGAGGGCATAGGTTTCGGGTGAGAGGGGAAAGATATAAAAGACACCTAAGGGGCAACTTTTTGGCGCAGAGGGTGGTACGTGTGTGGAATGAGCTGCCAGAGGATGTGGTTGAGGCTGGTACAATTGCAACATTTAAAAGGCATCTGGATGGGGATATGAATAGGAAGGGTTTAGAGGGATATGGACCGGGTGCTGGACTGGATTGGGTTGGGATATCTGGTCAGCATGGACGAGTTGGATCGAAGGGTCTGTTTCTGTGCTGTACATCTCTAAAACTCTATGACTCTAAAGATAAATTAAAAAGGAAAATATGAAATATTTCAATTGAAAAAACAGAGATAAAGACTGCATTTTGAAGAGAATCTTTAAGAAAAACCCAATGACAGGAATCTTGGGTAAATGATTCTGGAACGCAGGGGCAGGGTTGGTTTCGTGATTGGAAACATCTTCGGATCATTAAATAGCCATAAATAAACAAGGAGATTTGCCTTTAGCTCATTTAAGAACATAAGACCATAAGTTTTAGGAGCAGATAAATCAAATTTAAAAATATAATTTCCCAGATGATGGTTATTAAACGTATGTTTAATGTGCATGAATGATGGTCAAATGAGGTGAAACTTTAGCTTGTAAAATGACGCGAAATTTGGCATTTTTTTGCGTGCAACTTGCAAATCCTAACTAGGTTGAAAAAAGAATAACTTGCCAATATGTATGAAGCCTTTCAAATCCTGAAGATATCCAAGTGCACTTTGCAAAGTACTTTTCAAATCAGCCATTCAGCCAATCGGCTCTGCTCCTGTAGTGATTGGAATCAGATGGATCTCATTAGCCCAGTCAAGGATCTCACAGTCAATGAGGAAGCCTGGGCTGATCAATGTAAACAGGGGATTGAGAATCTTCTCCATTCAAGCGAGAAGATGCTGCCCTGGCTGGCCAAAGCCAGTGTATTGGGCACAAGTAAATAAAGGGTATCTTGGTGATGGGATACTGGCCTCTGTGCAGTTATTTCAGTTCTCCATTCAGTAAGATCATGGCTGGCATTCCTGAAGAAGGGCCTGTGCCCGAAACGTCGAATCTCCTGTTCCCTGGATGCTGCCTGACCTGCTGTGCTGTTCCAGCAATAAAGTTTCAACTTTGATCTCCAGCATCTGCAGACCTCACTTTCTCCTCTGATCTAATAATGGTCTACTCCACTTTCCTGCCATTTCCCCCTAGCCTTTGATTTTGTTCGTGTTTAAAAATCTATGTCAGCCTTTAATATACTCAACAACCCAGCCTCAGCAGCCTTCTGTTGGAACAAATTCCACAGAAAAATGCAACAACTCAGCATGAGAGAAGAAATTCCCCATCTCTGCATTAAATATGCATTCCCTTACTCTGAGGTTATGCCCTCTGAACCTCGACTCTTCTATGAGGAAAAACAACCTTTCTGTATCTACCCTGTAAAGTCCCCAAAGAATCTTGTTCAAATTTCCATGATTTTTCAGCAACAGATTAAGTTGCCCCCAGGCTACATGCATCTTTGGGCCGACATACAAAGCAATTTACAGCGTGATTCTAAAGCCAGCACTTACAACGTATCTGTTCCCCCAGCATTACCAAGTATAGACCTATACAATTCCTTCTAATGATGTTTTTTATATCATATCTCCAGAGTCCACTTCAATTCTAAGTAGGACATTGATTGAAAGCAGATTGTTAGACCTACTCCTAAATCTTTTTTTTGCACTGTAATCCTGCAGCACTTCAAAACCTGATCCTTTCACAGAGGTATAATCCTATCCTGAAGTATTCAAGCATCTTGTTTCACAACTGTGAATGGCAACAGGATTGCTTTATATTTAGCATTGGGTGTGATTAGGCTTTAATCAGTGTGAAAATACCATTAATTGAGGTGTCAGGAAGGTGTAATTAAGGTCTCTCTTGTGGTGCTTGTATACTGTGTATTTTTCGGGTGTCACTGATAGCTCCTGTCTTCAGGGACAATGCAATTACGTGCAATGAAAATACACATGAGCATTAAAGCTTGATTTTCAGAACCCGTCTGCTATAGACTTTGAATTGCACTACCACATTTGAGAAATTCTTCTACAGAATTACAAAGGAGCGACAGGAGAGAAACCGGGTCTTTGGCAAAACTGATGTATTTGCTGGTCTTTATGATCCACATAAACCTCGTCCCACTCTAATGATCTCTTCTCATTCGTATCCCTCTATTTGCTTCACCCTCATCCATGCATCAAAACTCCTCGAGATGCTCTCTGTTTTTACCACTCCATGGCCATCCTACAATCAGCAACAAGCAGAATAACCAGGAATTTTGTTTGAAAATAATTGTCATTAGTTTAGCTGCAAGTCCCAAAGAAGGTTATTAAGACATAGCACCCAGCCACCTAAGAGGACAGGTGACCAGTGTTTGAGTCATAAAGTCATAGAGCCGTACAGCATGTAAACAGACCCCTTTGGTACAACTCAACAATGCTGACCATACATCCTAATCTGACCTACTCTCATTTGCCAGCATTTGGTCCATATCCCTCCAACCTCTTCCGATTTATATACCTATACAGATGTCTTTTAAATATTGTAATTGTACCAGTCTCCTCTGGTAATTCATTCCATGCACGCACCACCCTCTGCGTGAAAAAGTTGCTTCTTAGTTGTCTTTCCCTTCTCACCTTGAACTCTTTTTATGAACTCCCCCACCCTGAGGAAAAAAGCCTTAGCTATTCACCCTTTCCATGCCCCTCATGATAAAACAGCTCCAGCCTAATCAGCCTCTCATTCTAGTTCAAACTTTCCAACTCCAGGAAAATCTTTGTAAATCTTTTGTGCACCCTTTTAAGTTTTCCAACATTTTTCCTATAGCAGGGAGACCAGAACTGAAAGCAGTATTCCAAAAGTGGCCTAACCAATTTCCTGCATAAGCACAACATACAGCCCAACTCCAATGCTCAATGCACTACCAAATTCCTCCTTCAATACCCTGTTACCTATGACTCCACCTTCAAGGAGCTGTGAACCTGCACACTCAGGTCTCTTTGTTCAGCAACACTCTCCAGGACCCTACCATAAAGTGTATAAGTCCTGCCCTGATATGCCTTTCCAAAATACAACACCTCACATTTATTTAAACTAAACTCCATCTGCCAATCCTCCGTCCATCAGCCCACCTAATCAAGATTCCGTTGTACTCTGAAGTAACGTTTTCACTGTCCACTACACCTCCAATTTTAATGTCATCTGCAAACTTTCTCACCATTTCTTCTTGCTTTGAACTTTTCTTAAACTTGTCGCTCCCACAGGGACCACACACAGGTTGACCTCTTTAAATTACTGTGCCCACACAGCCTTTTAAGAGGCTGCATCCTCAAACAAATTGCTGAGCATTGTGAAAGGAATTAGAAGGCATGCTGCAGTGATCAAAGGGGTACATTTGATGTACTGTGGGTTATGATCTATGAAAGAAGGAAAGAGTGGCAACTAAGAGGCAACTTTTTCACACAGAGGGTGGTGCATGCATGGAATGAATTACCAGAGGAGACTGGTACAATTACAATATTTAAAAGACATCTGTATAGGTATATCAATCGGAAGAGGTTGGAGGGATATGAACCAAGTGCTGGGAGTGAACAGCAGTCTCTGGGGACCATGGCCCTCAGAGATAGAACATAGAACAATACAGCGCAGAACAGGCCCTTCGGCCCTCGAAGTTGCACCGACCTGTGAACTATTCTCAGCTCGTCCCCCTACCCTATCCCAAAATCATCCATGTGCTTATCTAAGGATTGTTTAAATCTCCCTATTGTGGCTGAGTTGACTTTTGAGTCCTTTATATCTTAATGTTTCCAGATCTCTGTTCCTCAAACCCAGTTAGCTTGTTCCAAGGAATCATATTTGTCTAATCAAAATGAGCTATTTCACACATTGCTGTTTGAGTTGGATTTGCCATTTTAACAGTTGACTCTTGCTGTAATTTGGCACAATCCACTGCAGTATTAGTTATATTCTCCTGCCATTTAGCTTCACCAAATTTCTATAGTGTTTGAGTCCAAATGATTTCTATACTTGCGCGAATACTCCCAGCTCACTTTTTATCAGTTCAAGAAACTTGCTATTTCTTTTACATTCTGCTCCCTGGTTCATGGCTATTTTTCACTCCCATGTGCTGATTGACCTTTGACTCCTAATACCCTGACCTTAGGAGATTTGGGAATTGCTGGCTGTGGCAAGCATATATTACCCACCCCCCACTGCCCTTGAAAACGTGACTGTAAGCTGCCTTCTGGAGCCAGTGCAGTCCACATGTGTTATAGGGACATGCACAATGTTGTTAAGGAGGGAGTTGGCCCAGTGACACTGCAGGATCAGTGTTTCCATGTCAGGATGGTATGGGGCTTGAAAGGGAAATTGCATACGGTAGTTGTCCCACGTATCTGCTGCCCTTGCCCATCGAGGTGGTAGAAGTTGCAGGTTTCTAAGGTACCCTGGGAAGGACCCATAGTGAATTGTGTTTCTTCTCTTGTGGCTGTATCCAATGGAACAATCTGAGGTGCCCTGAGTAGAGCTGCTAACACCAATCCACATTGTTGGCATTAGTCTAAACTACTAATACCAAGCAGCAAAGGATGCTCATACTAAGTCTTCAACAGATGATGACTCAACCTTGATAAACAGAATGGGTTTGATAGATAGTATTTAACAGCTATTTGCATTATACCTGAAATATTTCATAGTCTCTTGTGAGATAACAGGCTGGACTTAAAAGTAAGTTCACATTCCTGGTGCACAAAAAATCTGGGATGCAACTTAGAGACAACTAATTAACAACTTAACCACTGGTTAGCTCATCCCAGAAACATGTCCTGATGGGTGGAGCTCATCGCATGAAGCCAGTTAACTCTGTCAGGTGATAACTGCCTTACACAACAAGTTGCTGCAGTTGTAGACAGTCCATGCTCCTGACACCGTGCCCCGGTGAGCCTCGTGTTGCGGCTGAATTCTGATATTTGTCATTAATGAAAATTCAAAGGAAGATTAACCAAAGTTATTGTATCTAAAACAATATTGAAAAAAGGGATCGGATATACAGTTTATACTCTTTAAACAATAATTCAGCAGACCTCACTCAAAACAGAGCACATGACAACCCTAAAATTTAAGAGACCACAACCAAGATAAAAAAAGACAAAGCGTTGTAACCAATGGTGAGTTTATTTTTATTTGAACACCTCAAACCCCAGACTATTTTCTGTGTCTCAAGTTAGAGTGAAGCTGTTAATCTCCAAAATGTGCTGAAGGTGGTAATGAATTCATCTGACAGCCCCTAGTTCCTCTTCTGCCTTCTGTTTTGATCACCCATAGGAACAGATGTGAGAATTCATCTCCTATTAATAATAACCAATGTTCAGGTTTATGGCTTTGAGAGAAGCTCTGGGTTCTTTGTACTATATGCTCTGGTTTACAGTTTTAAAAAATGTATTAGTAGGATGAGGGCAGTTTTAGCTTATTAAATATTTATGACCTATCCCTAGTTGACCTAGATTCAACCATATTGCTCTGGGTATGGTTACTTAGTTCAGACCAGATAAAGATGGCAGATTTCCTTCCTCGAAGGGTGTTTGTGAACCAGCTGGGATGTCATAACAACAGTAGTAGCTTTTAATTTCGGATTGTTTGAATTGAAATTTTATTGTTGGCCTATGCTGGGATTTGAACCCATGCCCACATAGTATTAAATAGGAGTCATAGACTGCTAGTCAGTAGCATTACCAGCTTGCCACCACCTCATTTGTATGGATACTGAGCTGGAAGTGATGCTCGAACCAAAGTTTATAGTAAAGCCATCACTGTTGGTACCATTCTGAACAGACCTGTCATGTGAATAACAGGCTGCTTGAGTGATGCCATGTCCCATTGCAAGATTCAACTCCAGGTAAAAGAGGGAAAATAAAACTATCTTATGCTAAAGGACGAAATTAAAGAACACTTCTTAGTGAACTGGCAGAGCTGAATCTGATAATATTCACGAGCACATACTCTTGCATTGATCTCCACCATCTCCAAAGGAGTAACTGAGATATTCTTCAGCTCCTTCAACTTCCTTTCTTCCCACATTTCACATTCAAAGAAAAATACAAGTGTTGTTATCGTACAAGTGATAATAAAACCCTTTTAAGGGAGAGAAGGAGACATACGAGATTGGAGGAGGATTGGAAGCATAATATTTGTGGAGGGCATCTCGCCACAAAGCCTAATGAGACATCTCACTGTATCTTACCAAACAAATCCCATCTCTATGGTATCCCTCTTGTTTGATTTTACCACACACCATCCCAGGAACAACTTTGATATCCTGGAATTCACCAGCATCCCTGGCATTGGGTACTACCATTAAAAGACCACTGTGCATCCACTGAGCACTCTCAGTACAGAGCTACTCTGCAGGGAACCTGATATTTGGCATGGACACAGAATGGAAGGGAAAACCAGTGCCTGTGCTTTGCAGGCAGGGACCTGACAGTCCTGCTGGATGAGATGGTGCTGATATGGGATGCCCACCTCCCCCTCCGAGGACCAGCAGGGGAGACCATAACACCAGAAAATGCCAGCCTCATCCAGCAACTCATTTGACACTCGCTAATTGCACATTCTCCCCGTGTCTGCGTGGGTTTCCTCCGGGTGCTCCGGTTTCCTCCCACAGTCCAAAGATGTGCAGGTCATGTGAATTGGCCAGGCTAAATTGCCCATAGTGTTAGGTGAAGGGGTAAGTGTAGGGATATGGGTGGGTTGCGCTTCGGCGGGTCGGTGTGCACTTGTTGGGCCGAAGGGCCTGTTTCCACACTGTAGGTAATCTAATCTAATCTAATTGGTTTTAAAAAAAGCAAATTTCTTTAGGTGAGGGATTAAGCCAGTTCTATGTACTTCATCAAATCAGAGAAATGATTGTTATGATGGACTAGACCAAACCCCCTCAAAAAAGTATTGAAAAGATAGCATAGACCCAAACTACTACTTATTTTAAAGTTAAGTGTAAGGCTTTGTATTCTGGATGCAATTTGCTTGGTTAAACTATTAGACTTGAAACAAACATGCTTTATTCATACACTCTGTCTTTTTGAACAAATGGCAGCCTCGCTAAACAAATGTTGCTGGAGACCGTTGTTTACAGCTCCCTTTACAGGACATGGTGGGAGTTCTGCAGTGTTGCAGAGATGGAAGACACTTTTATTACTGAGTCTCAAACTCAAAGGCACCATGAGTACAAGTACTGTAGAAGGATGGAGTTGCTGGAAAACATATTGAGATGGAACGTACCTTTAATAGATTTCCATTGTAGGAGAAAATGCAGATAGTGTGAAAGCCAAGAACAAGTAAATCTCAGAAATCTAAGGGGAATAATTAATAGAAGTTTCTAGACTCTAAATATCACCATGACAGGAATTGTTCAAGAATGAGGACTTAAATAATTGAAGAAATTTATGAAACAGATGGTTCTGAGAGTGAACAAGATTAGGATGAGCAGTAAAAATAATTGTCTTAATGACTGAAGACTTGAGCCATCCATGAATATCTTGCATATCTGTGATAACTTAGATGCTGATTCATTCAGTTGTGCTGTACTAAATAGTAGCTCAGGCAGCATCTGAGGAACAGGAGAATCGATGTTTCGGCAAGAGCCCTTCATCAGGAATCCTGAAATGTCAATTCTCCTGCTCCTCGGATGCTGCCTGACCTGCTGTGCTTTTCCAGCATTACACTCTCGACTTTGAGCTCCAGCATCTGCAGTCCTCGCTTTCTCCCTGTGTTAGATAGTGGCTGTTATTTAACAGTCTAGTATTCGGAATGCCATGCCCAATCAAACAAAAATAGGACAAGACCCTATGAAAGCTGTACCCTTAATTTTTTTTTTGTTTGCCGGGGGGGTGGTGTAGAGGGTGGGGGTACACCAATTTCAGATTGAGCTGGGGCGAAATTTCTTCTCTGAGGGTTCTGAGTCTTTGGAACTCCTTGCCTCAGAGAGCTGTGGGAACAGAGTTTTTGTGTATATTGAAGGCTAACTCGTATTCTTGATCAGTTGGGGAATGAAGGGTAATGGGGAAAGGGCAGGAAAGTGGCCATAAGAAATGTCAGATCAATCATGATCTTTTTGAATGGCATGGTAGGTTAGAGTTGCCAAATGGTCTATTCCTGTTGCCATTTCTTATGGTCCTAATGGGATGATAATTTGTGTGCATCTCTAAGGAGAGTGATTTTCTCTTATGAAATTGGAGGGTGACTTCATTTTTGAAGCACTGGTATCATCCATGGTGACATACCATTAATAGCATGCAAGTCTTTAACAAAAACACCTTTGGACAAGGAATGATAAAGCAATAATACTTGGTAAAGAGGTAAACTCTCATTTCGCAAGATTTAAATGTTATTGTATTCCATTAAGGAAAGTGGGAGTTTCCCATCAAGAGATCCAAGGTGTGTTATTGATCCCTACAGATAGGCTTCTAGCTGATCAGCAGAGGATTGTATGGAAACTGCAGAAGCAATTTGCTTATTCCTCCTCACAGAAATTAAAGCAAGTATTCAAGGAATTGTGGATAAATAGTATGAATCCTGGGAGAGCAAATCTCATTGTAATGTGAGATATGTATTAAATATCAAATATACCCAGATATAAGTGTTCTTTAAGTCCAGGAATTTACTGCACTGGTAGCCATTGTTCTAGAAATATGGGACAAGGGTTGGAATATCTATCTATTACACTTTGTAGACAAGGGACTTGGTTTAGCACATCTGCGGTGGTACACAACAAGGACAAATGGACTGTAACAGATAAAAATCATAGAAGATATTGGGTCAGCCCAGGTTTCTTGATGGGTTGCACATTTCTTGATGGAAATTGGAGATAAATTTGTGAATGATCAATTTCAGGACATGTGAAAATGTAAATATAATAATGACACATAAGTACTGCAGAAGTTTTATCCAGCAGTGACTTATGCCAAAGAAGCAATGCAATAATTGAAGAGATGTTACACGAAATGATGGTAGATGAGCCAAATTGTACGTTACAAAAGGGACTGGCCTGAGCAATACAGGCAAAATGAATCCATGCAGATGGTTTGGGGAAATAGTCCAGTGCAGTTGGTATACAGTTAGGCAGCAAAATTGCCTTCAATACTCATAGACTCATAGGCATTTACATCACAGAAAGAGGCCATTCAACGTCTGTGCTAGTTAACAAAAATCCGACCACACTATTCCTTGAAAGTGGAGTCGCAGGTAGATAGGATAATGAAGAAGGCGTTTGGTATGCTTTCTTATATTGGACAGAGCATTAAGTATAGGAGTTAGGACATCATGTTGCAGCTGTACAGGACATTGGTTAGACCATTTTTGGAATATTGTGTGAAATTCTGGTCTCCCTCCTAATGGAAGGATGCTTTGGCACTTGAAAGGGTTCAGAAAAGATTTACAAGGATGTTGCCAGGGTTGGAGGATCTGAGCTATAGGGAGAGGCTGAACACGCTGGGGCTGTTATCCCTGGAGCGTCGGAGGTTGAGGGGTAATCGTATAGAGGTTTATGAAATCATGACGGGCATGGATAGGGTAAACAGACAAGGTCTTTTCCCTGGAGTGGGGGAGTCCAATACTAGAGGCTTAAGGTGAGAGGGGAAAACTTTAAAAGTGACCTAACAGGCAACTATTTCACACAGAGTGGTGCACGTATGGAATGAGCTGCCAGAGGAAGTAACCAATGTCCTGTACAGCTGCAACATGACGTCCTAACTCCTATACTTAATGCTCTGTCCAATATAGGAAAGCTGCCAGAGGAGCTGATACAATTGCAACATTTAAAAGGCATCTGGATGGGTACATGAATAGGAAGGGTTTCGAGGGATGTGGGCCGGGTGCTGGCAAATGGCACCAGGTTAATTTAGGATATCTGGTCAGCATGAACAAGTTGGACTGAAGGGTCTGTTTCTGTTTCCATCTCTTATGATTCTATGAGTAATCCTAATGAACAGAAATAATTATTATCATTGCACAAGCAGCCTGCAGGACTAGAAGGACTACAATCAGCTTGATTTTTCTGACCTATCTAAATGTATTACATGTCAGTAAAAAAGTATTAATTAAAGCTGAGGAAGCATTAGGAAAGAGTTGCGGAGATTTCAGGTTTGGTGAACTTTACTATAGACAGAAGGATTAAGGGAATGGAAAGGCTCAGGAAAAGTTATTGCACATAATAGGACCACTTCCTAATACTACACAGGGATCAGACGATAAAGGCACATTCTTCATGAGTAGTGGGGCTGGGGTTGTGAATTTTCGAACCCTTGGGAACATGGGAGAAGTTGTTGATGATGACACACCATGTACTTCAGAGTTCTACAAATTGGACCAGAAGGGCATGACTAAAGAGCTCAGGAAATACATATCTGTATATATACAGACTGTGATTAACATGAGAAAGTAATCTCATACGTGGATCGTTTTCCCAAAGTAAGATTACAATTGATTAATCCAATGTCAGAGTCAGATACTGGAAAGAGAGTTAGTCAGATGTGCACGGCAGAGTGGGAGGAGATGTTTAAAAACTCACT
Source organism: Chiloscyllium plagiosum (assembly GCF_004010195.1). Lineage (NCBI taxonomy): Eukaryota > Metazoa > Chordata > Chondrichthyes > Orectolobiformes > Hemiscylliidae > Chiloscyllium > Chiloscyllium plagiosum. The sequence goes on along the minus strand of NC_057743.1, from coordinate 9,993,416 downwards.
CAGTCTCCAAGATGAATGCAGATAAATAAATGTTGATGTTTTAAAAACACTTTGTGTTACAGAAGAGGAAGGTCAAGAGGTCTTAGAATATAAAGGTGGATAAATCTCCTGGACCTGATCTAATGTTTTACAAAACGTTCTGGGAAGTAAAGGAGGAAATTGTGTGACCCTTGCAGAAATATTTGCATCATCTATAACTACGGGTGAGGTGCCTGATGACTGGTGGGTGATTAATGTTGTATCTTTGTTTAAGAAAGGTTGTGAGGAGAAACCAGGAAACTATAGACCTGTGAGTCTGATGATGGCTGTGCATAAATTGTTGAAGGTGATTATAAAAGATAGGATTTATAGACATTTAGAGAGGCAAAAAATGATTAGAGATATCAGCATAGTTTTGTGCAAGGAAAATCATGTCTCTCAAACTTAATTGAGTTTTTTGAGGAAGTTACCAAAAAGATTGAGGCAGAACAGTAGACACTGTTTACTTGGACTTTAGTAAAGGCTTCAACAAGATTCCACATGGTAGACCAATTAGTAAAGTTAGAGCACATGGTGAGCTTGCCAATTGGATACTTAATTGGTTTAATGGCAATGGGGGAGGGGGGGGGTTGCTTTTCAGACTGGAAGCCTGTCACCAGTGGTGTTCCACAGGGATTGCTTCTGGTTATTATCAGCTTATGTAACTGATTTGGATGAGAATATAGCGGGCATGGTTAGTAAGTTTGCGGGGAACATGAAAATTGGTGGCATAGTAGACAGTGAACAAGGTTTTCTAAGATAACAGAGGCACCTTGATCAAATGGGTCAATGGGCTGAAAAATAGATGGAATTCAATCTGGATAAAAGCAAGGTATTGTATTTTGATTCAACAAATAAGGGTAGGACGTTGGGTAGTGTCGAACAGAAGGACCTGGGGTGCAGGTACATAATTATTTGAAGTTTGCATCACATATAAACATGATGGTTAAAAAGGCATTTAGCACGCTTGCCTTCAATGCTCAGTGCTTTGAGTACAGGAGTTGGGAATGTCATGTTGAGGTTGTACAGGACATTGGTGAGGCCTCTTCTGGAATACTGTGTCCTGAGAGTTGTGGTTGCCCTGTTATATTAAGGATATTATTAAGCTGCAGAGGGTTCAGAAGAGATTTACCAGAATGTTGCCGAATATGGAAGGTTTGAGTTATAAAGAAAGGCTGGATAGGTTGGGAATTGGCCGTGCTAAATTGCCCATAGCATTCAGGAATGTGTAGGTTAGCTGCATTAGTCAGGGGTAAATGTAGAGCAATTGGGTAGGGGAATGGGTCTGGGTATGTTACTCTTTGGAGGGTCAGTGTTGACTTGTTAGGCTGAAGGGCCTGATTCCACACTGTAGGGATTCTGTCTACTCAGTTGGTTGGATGGCTGGTTTGTGATGTGGAGTGATGCCAACAAGACTGTTCAATTCCTGCACCAGCTGAGGTTACCATTAAAATCCTGCTTTTGCAACCTCACCCTTTGCCTGTGGTCATGGAGTCACAAGAGTAATAGAGTTATATGCACTGGCACAAACCCTTTAGTCCAACTCATCCACGCTGACCAGACATCCCAATCTGACCTAGTCACATTTGCCAGCATTTGGCCAATATGCCTCTAAACCCTTCCTATTCCGAAACCCATCCAGACTCCGTTTACATGTTGTAATTTTCACTCTCCCCACCACTTCCTCATTTCATACATGCACCACCCTCTGCATGAAAAATTACCCTTCAGGTACTTTTTACATCTTTCCCCTCTCACCATAAACCTATGCCATACAGTTTGGGAAAAGACCTTGGCTATTCACCCTATCAATGCCCCTCATAATTTTATAGACCTAAATAATGTCACCCCTTAGCCTCCGATGCTCCAGCGGAAATACCCCAGCCTATTCAGCCTCTCCGTGTAATTCAAACCATCCAGTACTGGCAATATCCTTGTAAATCTTTTCAAGTTTAACAACATCCTTCCTATAGAAAGGTAACCAGAGGTGTGGTGACCCTCGGGTTAATCTCAAGACCAGTCATCTATCTCTAACAACAGAGCAGCCTTATGGGACTATGGCAACTTTATCTTTTTTAACTATGTGTTCCTTGGATAAGGAACTTTACGGGATAATGTGCATTCTACAAGAAAGTGCAAGTGAGAAAATATTAAGGAAAGATATCACCAGTTTAAAACAGATGCTAGCGAGGAAAGAAATCTCTATGCTCAGGTAAGAAGTTACTACTCATTGATTATCAGATTGTTTCACAATGAGGAATGCCTCCATAGGAAAACTGCTGAACATTCTCGGAGACAAATATCTCACTATGTGGCAGAGAGAAAGTTAAAATTTTGTTTATTAAAAATTCATAATTGTATACCCTTATATATTTATATTCGTTAAAGGGAGTCTGCCAGTTTTAGAGATGCAGGTCCTTTAAGGGTAAAGCAGCTGTAATACAGCTCAGTTGAAATATTTGAGAATTCTTGTCCATGCTGATTAATTACATCCCAACTGGGGCGATGAGTGACAATTGGTTGCGGTGTTTGGGACTATGACGGGACATAGCAATAGCCAGAGTTCATGACCCTCATTGGTGTTAATTTCCTAGTTGAGTATCTGTTTAGCTCCGGAGCTGTCCAGACACTCACCAGTACTCACTGGCTCAACTCACACACAAAGTCTGACTAGTTGCAGAAAGCATTTGAGGTTAAATGGCAGCCAGCAACAAATCAGTGCATTTAGAGAGGAGAGAAACTAAATTTTAAATTTCTCATTAATATTCATTGGCTCAATTGCAGGCAAATGCTATTTCTTTTGTAACAAACTGTTTCATTAGGTTTAGCCCAACCACATGACAAATTATCTCGAGAGCTATCGTGGCAAGCTCTGAAAATATAAATTAATGACTTCCTAGTGAAACATTTTTAAGAATATTGGTTCAGCATAATTATAATAAGCACAGCTCAGTCAGGCCTGACCTTCATTGAAAGAGCTCCATTCTGTTATATCTGTTTCTTTCTTATCAGATTAATAGACTGTCTCCCACTGTACAGACCCTTTTTAATGGGTTGTTCATATAAGATAAAGGGACAATAAAAGAGATCTGAGAAACAGTGTCAGTCAGCACATTGATATTTCCGATATTTTGCTAAGGGCTCATACATAGGATGGTATAAGTTATTCAGTTCATGTTGAAATATCGACACTCATGCTCCCTGGATGCTGCCTGACCTGCTATGCTTTTTTAGCACCACACTCTCGACTCTGATCTCCAGCATCTGCAATCCTCATTTTCTCCCAGTTCATGATGTTGTTTATGCTTCATTTAATCATCTTCCATTCGTTCCTCATTTAAATCTATCATCATGAGCCTCTATTCCCATCTCTCTTGTAATCTTGTCCAACCTCCCTTTAAATATGATTACCTTCAATCACTCCCTGTTCAGTTCCTTAAACTCCATCACTCTTTGCTTCAATTGTCTAGGAGCTTGATTAGACCATACCTGGAGAAATGTGTGCAATTTTGGTCTCCTTATCTAAGGGAAGATATCATTGCCATTGAGGGAGTACAGTAAAGGTTTGCCTGACTTGTTTACAGGATGGAAGGATTGTCCTATGAAGAGAGATATGGCAAAGTGAGCCTATATTCTAGAGCGTTCCTATTGAAACTTACAAAATGCGTAAAGGGAAACACAGGCTAGATGCAGGTAAGATGTTTCCCCTGGTTGAGGAGTCTCAATTTTAAAATTAAGGTGGGGGGGATGCAATTTAGGGCAAAGATGAGGAAATTCCTTTTGTTATTCAGAGGGTTGTGAATTTTTGGAATTCTCTCTCCTGGCTGTGAATGCTCAGTATTTGAGCATACCTAAAGTAAGATTGATATGTTTTTAATTATCAATGGCACAAATGGTTGTGGTGATAGCGTGAGTAAAAGGCATTGAAGTCCTTGAAGAGCCATATTTGTATTAAACTGCAGAACCGGCTTGAAGCTCCAAATGGCCAACTCCTCTTCCTATGTTCTTCGGAAGTTGCTTTGAACTTCTTGTTGGATTTCTGTGCAGTCTCAAATGGAAGCATTTTCTCAGAATTCATTCTGTCAACACCTTTCATTATTTTAAAGACCTCAATTTGGACACCTTTCACCCTCTTAGTGGCCAAGTGACCTTTAATGACCAAGTCAGTTAGTTCTTTTCTGACATAAGTGCCCATACATTCCTTGTATCATCTTTATAATCTATCTGTAACCTCTACAGTGCTCTCTGTATCACTTTTACAATATGGTGACCAGAACTGAATGTGATCTAACCACAGTTCGATACAGGCTCAGCTTAACTTTCTAAGTTTTCAGTTCTATCCCTCTAGAAATAAAACAATGTATGTTTTTTTTATTTGTTGTTAGTGATTTTTGTATTAAAACTCAGATAGTCCTTTGTTCCTCTACCCCATCTGGATTCACACCTTCCTAACATACTGTACTTCCTACCAAAGTACCTGGCCTCTCACTCATTTTTTAATAGCACCATTTCCAAAAGCTCTCCATTAGTGCCCTTCTGCCTCTTACTGCCCTGGGCTTTTTAAATATTTTCATGAGTTTTCTGTTGGGTGAATGTGAAAGGTAATTGAATGTTGGAAGTGCAATACTCAGGCATCCAGTGTTGATACAATACAGTTAGCAAATCTCCGTTTGGATTGTCTTTTCTTTTGTCCTTGTAGCTACATTCTGAAAAGAGTGCCTCCTACTCTACTAGAGTGGTATTGTTCCCTTTCCCAATTCTTTCGACTCTCAGTGAGATTCTGATTTCAGATTTTTTAGCATGTAGCTAAAACTAATGATTTGTAATTGGCCTTTTACCCAAAATGCAACATGTGCAGTGTGGAGAAACTGAAAGAAACACGTTACGTAAAACAGAAAGAGATGAGAGGGACTTGCAGTTAAATAAGAGCTTACTACGTCTCTCTAAATCCCAACATTTTCACATGCCAAGAATGACTCTATCAAGCTACAGCTGTCATAATGTATTATTCCAGCACACACCCACAATCAAATCAAATATTTTGAATATTGCAGACAGTCAGATTAACAGACAACATCAGCAGCTTTGTGAGGCATTGCAACTGGTGTCAAGTATCATTCTGGTTTTGACAAAATTCAGAACACACAGAATCTATGATCAGGGATGTAATGTTGTAGTGTAACTCCAGCCTGATTCAGATGCTGCAGCAATTGGATTGACTCTTGTGGTCAAAGATTTGTACTATCTTCAGATTGAGAATTCGGTTTGGGGTATCTTGAGTTGTCAGTGTCTGCACACACATTGTCCCAAGGTTGCTTTCTCCTTATCACTAAGTAAGGCTCATCAACTCCTGATGTACTGTCACCCCCCTTTATTTTTATCTTTACCAAGTAGGTTCTCAAATACAGCTCGAGAGTATGATGCTGGAAAAGCACGGCAGATCAGGCAGCATCCGAGGAGCAGGAAAATCGACGTTTCAGGTAAAGGCCCTTCATCACAAAAGCCCTGATGAAGGTTTTTGCCCAAAATGTCGATTATTCTGCTCCTCAGATGCTGCTTGACCTGCTGTGCTTGTCCAGCACCATACTCTTGACTCTAATCTCCGGCATCTGCAGTCCCCGCTTTCACCTCCCAAATCCAGCTCTCTAGTGTTTTGCTTTCATGTGCTTATTCTCATTTGGTGCCTTTTCTCTTCCTACCACCAGAATCTATAATCGGTTACATTCTAATATACATGAATCTCATTAGACCACATTTCCCCCTCGAAAAAGCACTTGGAGATTTTCACAATGCCCCATTTTATCGCAAAATCTAAACTCTTAAAATGGTGAACTGAGATAAGCAGGTCCTGAGATTCAGGCTTATTTCTAGATTTCTCATAGTTATTATCTTTTATATTTGGATAAGTACATGAATAAGAAATATTTGGAGGGATAAGGGCCAAGTGCAGATAGGTGGGACTGGGTTAGTTTGGGATTATGATTGCCATTGGCTGGTTTGATAGAAGGGTCTGTTTCCATGCTGTATGACTTTATGAATATAATCATGGAGAACTGAAGCAGGCCATTCAGTTTACTGAGCCTATGCTGGTGCTTTCAAAGAGCAAATCAATCAGAATTAATGCTGACACAAGTATCCTGGAAGCAGCCATCTTGTGTCCACCCTCTACAATCTTATGACATTCTCCTGCAATGATGTCACAAACAAGGCCAACAGTTCACTTTTTCCATTCATAACATGTCTGAAGTTCTAAAAGGGAAAACTAATGCTAAAATATCTGTACCCAGACTTTTTTGACTTTCTTTTTGTTCACATATTTTCATTGGATCTGAGTGTCAGTGTTGATACCAACATTTTTTGACCATCCCTTTGACACTCAGTGACTTGCTCAGCTGTCAACCATGTTGCTGTGGGTCTGGACTTGCATGTAGGCCAGACAAGGTAAGGATGGCAGATTTCCTTCCCCCAAGGGCATGCATGAACCAAATGAATTTTTATAACAATGGATGATAGTTGTCATGGTCACCATCACTGGAAAAACTGCCTTTTATTTTCAAGATTTAATTTCCTGATTATGAAGAATAGATAGGGAAATTAATGGTTATGTCAGAAGTGCATTCAGTTCAAAAACATCTCTCCTATCACAGCTCCAAGCTTCTTTTTTAATCTCTGCAACTGGGATCACTTTTAATATAACTTGGATCAAGTATGGTGTTCAATCTTTTTCACTGTGCTGGCACAGACATAGATAACAGTGGTTGACCAATCACAATAACACACAGAACTGGAAGGATCTCCAGAGAGTGAAGAACTTAAAGTGATTAATATTCATTAAGAAAGACTACTTGAATAATTCTTGAGACAAAATAGTGTCAAAACCTCTTGACCTACTGCGCCCTCAAAATAAAAGAGTAATTCAGCAAGGCAGCTGCACAAACAATAATTAGATTAGGTTAGATGTTCTAGAATATTCTAGGCTCCAGAAAGGTCCTCTGGTTTAAATGTAATCCCTGGGATGGCATGGTGGCACAGTGGTTAGCATGCTGCCTCACAGCGCCAGAGACCTGGGTTCAATCAGGCAACTGTCTGTGTGGAGTTTGCACAATCTCCCCTGTCTGCGTGGGTTTCCTTTGGGTGCTCTGGTTTCCTCCCACAGTCCAAAAATGTGCAGGTTAGGTAAATTGGCCATGCTAAATAGCCTATCGTGTTAGGTGTAGGGGAATGGGTCTGGGTGGGTTGCTCTTTGGAGGGTCAGTGTGGACTTGTTGGGCCGAAGGGCCTGTTTCCACACTGTAAGTAATCTAATCACTTGCTCAAGAAAGAATGGAGAGAGAAAACAGAGTCTGCTGTCAGTAGCAAGAATAAGCCTAAAATCCGCCACTAAGAACAGGCCACTTGAAGAACCACAATTTGAGGCAAATTTAAAATGTGTTCATGAAAAGGAGATTGTGTTTGACAGTTCTTCTTCATTTTTTGAAGTTTGAGAAGAATGAACCAGGGAAATTATATGTTCAGAAGTTGTTTGGATTTTCAGAGATATTTGATTAAAAGACACAGATGAGTTTATTACTCAGGATTAGAGTTTGGAGAATTCAGGGTAATGTATTAATATAATTTGAGGATTTTTCACCACCTTGTTAGAATTTTAGAATTTATTGTTACATGCATTTTTACAAGAAAAATACAATTAAAAGTGTTCAAAGTCACCCTAACATGGCACCTATAATGGCAGAAGTAATGGTAAAATCATAAGTTACAAAATTAGAATTGATAAAATTTCAGTCAGTGTAGTACTGGAAAAGCACAGCCAGTCAGGCAGCATCCAAGGAGCAGGAGAGTCAACATTTCGAGCATCAGCTCTTCATCGAGATGAATTCTGGCTGTGCTTTTCCAGCACCACACCTTTTTTGCTCTGACCTCCAGTGTCTGCAGTCCTCACTTTCTCCTCGATCAAATTTCAGATTGACAAGGTGAATCTGGTGGAGTGTCATAATGACCATCACTTGGGTCTCAGTTGCTTACACCCTGGATTTAGAAGCACTTTGCAATTAGTTTTGCTAGAGGTACGAAGCTAAGTGTGAAGGAAAGCTGTGAGGGGATAATAAAAAGGAAACTAAATGATATAGAGTGATTCAGCGAAATGACATGGGGAAGTGTGTGATATGTGTCACTTTGGTAGGAAGAGTGTAGAAGTGAAAGCATTCCTGAGAAGGTGAGAGTCTACTAAATGTTGATAATCAGAAGTATTTAAGGGGCTCTTAAACATGAATAACATTGCATTAAGATGCAGTTACAGCAAACAACTAGAAACGTAAATGACCTTTATTACATGGGATTAGAGTATAAGTTAAGAAAGTCATGCTGTAACATTGAGATCACACCCAGAATACTTTTGGTCTCTTTACCAGTACTCGCCTTACAGATGTATAATGAAGAAACACTAGACTGGTTTCTGAGATTAGAGAGCTGTTGTACAAGTAGAAATTGAATAGGATGGGTCAATCATGAATAGAATCTCTGCAGTGTGGAAGCAGGTCATTCAGCCCACCAAGTCCACACCCAACCCTCTGAAGAGCATCCCACCCAGACCAATCCCATCTCTGTAACTTTACATTTCCCATGACTAATCCACCTAACCTTTGGACCCTATGGTTAATTTAAGCATGGCTAATTCATCTAACCTGCACATTTTCGGACTGTGAAAGGGAACCAGAGCACCCAGAGGATAACCCACGCAGACACAGGGAGAAGGTGCAAACTCCACACTCCACGCTGAGGGTGGAATCAAACCCGGGTCCCTGGTGCTGTGTGGTAGCAGTGCTGACCACTGTGCCACCGCAACCTTCTTTGGTTTTTAGAAGAAGGAGCCATCTCGTTAAGTGGAATAATATTCCTAGAGGTTTTGACAGGGTCAATGCTGAAAAATTGTTTCGCATGGTTAGGGAGACGAGAACACAGGATCATATCAAAGGAGTTGGCCGTTTAACACTAAGATAATGAAAATCATTTTAAATTTTTCACTTGATAACATTTTTATAATTCCTTTCCAAAAATACTACAGCTGCTCAGATGCTGAGTAGCTTGAAGATCTTTGGGCATTAAAGCAATTGAGGGATATTGGGATAGTGCATGGAATTGAGGCTAGTGTAACAATGGAATGGGGAAGCAGATTTCTGGAGCTACCAGACCTATTCCAAATCTTATTTCGTACGGGCATGAGGGGGTGAAGTAATCTGAACAACTCCAGACCAACTCAATGGTTGTGACTGATGTGCACTGGGAAGAGAGAACACAGACTGTAGATGGAAGAAATGCCATCAAAAGCCAGACAGTCAATTAAACAATGCGATTATAACCTCCAGGCTGCGACGTAGCTGTGGTACAGAACAAGTCAATGAAAGATTGGACAGTTCTGACAATAGTCAATCCATGATAGTGATGCTGATGGTGCTGACTGACATTGGTGTCAGAGAGATTTCAACAGATCTGAATAAGTGGATGCACAGATGTTAATGCAAGCTTGGGGTTTAGACCCTGCATTTCCCACCAGTAGGGCACCAACATTGTTTCGTTCAGAATGTTAGTGTAGGTACTGATGCTGGATCTCTAGCTGATTCTAATTTACTGTCCATTAACTGAAGGCCAGGGGAGATCCTACTCTTGACATCGGCTCCTTAAAGCCTTGGACCTTGGTTAGAGGAGCTTGACCCTGGATGAAATCTTAACCTGGCACTAAATTATGAGATTTGGGTTTCTTCTGGGTGCTCTGGTTTCTTCCCACAATCCTAAGATATGCAGGTCAAGTGGGTTGGCCATGGGGAAATTGCCCATGGTGTCCAGGGATGTGCAAGCTAGGTGGGTTATCCATGGAAAATAAAGGGTTACAGGGATAGGGTTGGGGAATGGATCTGGGTGGGATCTTCGGAGGGTCGGTGTGGACTCAATGGGCTGAATGACCTGCTTCCACACTGTAGGGATTCTACGATAGTAAATTGGGGCTCTTGTCAGGATCAAAATCTCTGATTCTAGGTGGGCCTCAAAGGCAGTGAGTGCTAAGTGTTGGTAAATGGTTGGTGTGGACTCAATGGGCTGAATGACCTGCTTCCACACTGTAGGGATTCTACGATAGTAAATTGGGGCTCTTGTCAGGATCAAAATCTCTGATTCTAGGGTGGCCTCAAAGGCAGTGAGTGCTAAGTGTTGGTAAATTTTACTTCAGTTGTTGCATTTGGTTTGTTTAAATGGGGTGTGCCTTGTGTAATAATGGTTCTTTCAGTCTCCAACTGTTTCTTGGGGATGCAAGAAGTCGATTCAGAGGTTTTACAGAAAGTTAGCAATGAAAAGATTTTGAAATTGGCAAACATGTTGAAGTTGGAATTGTCTGTGTCTGTGATGAAAAGGAGGTAATTGCAGCACTGGATCTACATTTATAATTCTCCCAAATCCTCCACCTCCGCCGCATCAGCTCAGACAAGGAGACATTCCATTCCCAAGCATCCCAGAAATCCACCTATTTTGAACAACATGCTTTTCCCCCCATGTCATCCAGACAGCTCTCCACCACACCATCTCCATTTCCCATTCTACTGCTCTAATCCCACTCCACCAATCAACAGTAAAGACAGAGTCCCCCTGGTCCTCCCCTACCACCCCACCAGTCTCCTCATCCAAAGTATCATCCTTAAACAGTTTTGCTAACTCCTACTTGACCCCACTACCAAGAACATCTTTCCCTCCCGACCCTCTCTGCCTTCTGCAAGAACTGCCAAACCCCCAGGGACCTTCCCCTGCAACCGGAAAAGATGCACAACCTGCTGGCTCACCACCCCCCTCCCCTCCATCCATTGCCTCAAACAGTCTTTCCAGGTGAGACAGAGGTTCACCTACCTCTCCTCCAACCTCATTTACTGCATCAGGTGCTCCCGATGTGGTCTTCTCTCCATCAGGGGAGACCAAATGTAAACTTAGGGAATGGTTTGCCAAGCATCTCAGCCAGGCCTGCAGGGGCTGACCAGACCTCCCAGTCACCGCCCATTTAAATTCCCTTAACCGCTCCCTTTCCGACATGACCATCCTCGGCCTCGTCCTTTGCCTCAATGAACCAAACCACAAATTGGAGGAACGACACCTCATCTTCCACCTGGGACAACTTACAGCCTGGAGGACTCAACACTGAATTCTCTAATTTCAAATAACCTCCCTGTCTATCCACTGACTCCCTCCCCAGCCCCTTCCCCTCCCTTCCATTCCTCTCATTGACCCTTCCCTCCCCAGCCACCAACCAGATTCATTCCTCTTATTGACCAACCAGGTCATCCCCTCTACCTGTCGTCACCTCTCCCCACTTCACCACCCTATCCCCCACCCCCTTTATCTGCAGCTCCCCCCACACCTACCCCCAGTCCTGAAAAAGGGTTACACCTGAAATGTCGACTTCTCCACCTCCTGGTGCTGGCTGGGTTGCTGTGTTTTACCACCCTCCTGCTTGTCTACCTTGGATTCCAGCATCTGCAGTTTATTTTAATTTCTAACTACATTTATAATGCCAGGAATGCAATCAGTCATTGGAGATTGTTAAAGTTCCATTGCAAATGAATTAGCATGAATTATAGGCAACAGCAAGGGAAAAAAGAAAAAGAAAAGAATTAGCTTAACTGTAACTCTATCGAAACACTTAACAAAATAATAGATATATTAACTGGTAATTAACTGTTCCAATATAAAGTAACGACTATATTGTCACAAGTGTTTTGGGAAATTCCTTTCCTGAAAAAAATAGTAGCAGCAGAATGGTTAAATATTTATTAAATTTAAATAGATAGATTCCTGCTTACCAAGGTAATGAAAGCTGATTGGGGATATACATGTAGGGGAGTCATTCTAAGACCTAGCGCAGAAACCCGAAAACACGGACAGGAGCGAACCTATTCATTTAAATTGACAATGCACCTTCTGGCAGCCTCCTGTTCCCTGGTTCTGAAATGTTTCCTGTGATATATTCGGGTTGAGGTAAACCACAGGTAACTGAAACCATGGAAACCGGGCCCATGGATACAGGGTTCACCCTGTCCAGGAATGTCAAGTTGAAGTTGAAATGAGATTGATTCTTTTTGAATGGTGAAGCAGGTACAAAGGGCAGAATGGCCTACTTTTGTTAGTATGTTTGGTGATATGCTTCATTGTCAATTAGAATCACTTTGAAATGGGAGCAAACATGGCAGCTAACGTGTACACAACAAGATCCCATGAACAGCAAATTAAGTAAGCTACTAGCGAGCTTTATTTTTGGTTGGGTTGTTTGAGAGAATATTGGCCAGGGCACTAGGGAAACTCCCTGTGCTCCTTTGAATGGTGCCATCTGGTTCTTTTGCATCTGTCTTTACCAGCCATCTGGGCCAGAGTTTAACCTCAGCTCAATGGTAACACTTCCAATACAGCCCACCCTCAGTATTACAGTGAGCTGTCAGTTTAGATTATGTAATTAATACCTGGAGCCGAGTTCGAACATAGCACTTTCAAAATTATCGGCAAGAGCACCATCACTGAGACAAGCAGAGTTACTTTGTAGACAACCTGTTCTGACAGAGTCAAACAATTAACTAGAAACACTTTAACATCTACTGATTAATGTTTCATCCATATCATTGAGTTCACTGTGTAGTACAGCTAGCTCATTATTACACGCACTGTACTCGCAGATTATGCTGTAATACAATTGTTTATTACATTCTGCCGGAATTCATTCACCAAATCCATATTGCGTGTCATGGTTAAGTATCTCAAAGTCCTCTGTGTTTGTAAACGCTCAACATTTTAGTGACTTCATACTCGTACAAAGTGAACAAGCACTGAGCTAGCTGCTCTCCCAGTGGCAGCAACATTTGAATGCTATTTTCAAAAGGTGGTGTTTACCTCTGACAAAGTAACTTTGTTTCTGATTAGGACTGCACACCTTCTCCCTCTTCCTGCAGATATCCACTGTTCTCAATTACGCCACTCCTCCGTAGTTGTCTGTTTTTTGTCTCCAGTAAGATGTTTTTACCAAATGTGGCAATGTTTATGGTATCCCGTGTAATATAAGAACCTAGGTGCTGCATGATGTGGTAGTTAAAAATCCGTGAGATATTTATTACAGCTCAATAATATTCACTAACATTACATTCACAGGCGCATAAGTGTCTGAGGTAATATCAAGTACACAGAGCAGCATGCCATGGAATATGTATCACCTTTATGACACAGATTTTTATAAATTATGATATCGTGAGCATGTCTCTTAAAGATGTACTGACGTATTGTGTCTCTTAAAGATATAATGATGTATAGTAATCATCAGATTTAGTTTACCCTTTTTCCAAAAGATAAAAAAAATCCCGAACTATGCAGTTCTGACAATGTGTTTCAGAATAGTGAGGTGGCTTCCATTTGCCTTCTGAGCATGCATTGTATTGGGGACAGTCCACTCTCTGTTGGCATGGTTGGAAAAGGTAGCAACTCAATTTAAAAATCTTTGTTGCCTAACATTTAATGTTCACTGGTTTCATAGTACATACATTGTATTCTGCTAAACTGTATGACATGGATAGTGGGTTAGTGATGTGATATGAGTTACTCCCCACTTAGTACACATGTCTTGAAGCTATTTGTCAATGGTCTGTTTGTAACTCCAGGAGAATGCCTTACCTTCTAGCATCAGGGTCAAAAATATCATTGAATTACTACAGGAGTTTTGGCATATTGTGTGCAGTTCTGCTTGCCTTTTATAGGAAGGATATTATTAAACTGGAGAGGGTCCAGAAGAGACTTACCAGGATGTTGCTGAGAAAGGAGAGTTTGGGTTATAAGGAGAGGCTAGTTAGGCTAGGACTTTTCTCACTGGAGTGTAGAAGATTGAGGGTGACCTTATAAAATCATGAGGGGTATAGATTAAATGAATATCCGGTGTCTTTTCCCTCAGGTGGGGGATTTCAAGAGTAGGAGGCATATTTTTTTAGGTGACAGGAGAAAGATTTAAAGAGGACATGAGGGGCAAGGTTTTTACACAGAATGCGCATGGAATGAACTGCCAGAGGAAATGGTGCATACGGGTACAGTTACATTTAAAAGGCATTTGGATAAGTACATGCAGAAGAAACGTTTGGAGGGGTATGGTCAAGAGCAGGCAGGTGCGACTGGTTTAGTTTGGAATATGGTCAGCATGGACTGGTTGGACCGAAGGGTTTGTTTCCGTGCTGTTTAGTTCTGTGACTCTATGATGTCCTTCAATGAAGGAGTGGAGATGACCAGACGTTAGGGTCCAGATTGGTGCAAACTACATTGGTAGGAAGAGAGTTAAAATGCCAAGGGAGATGGGAAGCAAATTTTAAAAAAGCAGGACATCAAGAGCAGCAATTGCAGGGCAGGGAATCTAGTGAGCATGAAAACAGGAGGATTAATCAATTGAACATGTGGCTGGTCAATGATGTAGGAGGGAAGGCATCAGGTTTCTGAGCACTGGATCCATTTCTTGGAGAGGTGGGCTCTCTACAAGTTGGGGGGATGTCGAGGTGCTGGGATTGACATGCTCTTGGGGTGATTTGGAGGGCGGAAGGAGGTTTTGAGAGATTGCTGCAGCAGAGAATGTGGTGTGGATCCGACCGTTCCTGGTGGGCATTGTACCTGCGTCCTGGTGAGTCCTATAACATGATGGGCTTCTTTGGCAGCGGCTGAGGCAATAAAGTGGGTCTAGGTCTGGGATTCCAATGGCCCAGCGTTCCTTACGGTGGCTTCAGTGTCAGGTTTCCTCGACCTCAGCCATGTATTGAACTAAGATGGACTTGGTCTTAATTTTTTTCTTCAATATATATAATCTGTTCTTAAATTGATGCCGGAGTATGATGACTTAAACAATAAAATTTATTCAACAAAATCCAAGTGCATTATATCCATTGAATCATCTTTAAATGTTTTGATTGTGATAGACTTTTTTAAAAAAGTCCCAATCCGTTCACCAAATACAATTTTGTATTCACAAATCCATGTTGTTGGATATTTATCTGATATGGCAATGTTTATGTTATCTCTTGTAACATGAGTAACTGGGAAGTGGATGATATAGTATTGAAGAATCAACAGATATTTATTATAACTCATTAGTATGGTGGTGTCCGAGTGACATTACAACTACCCACCAAGTGTAAGATAGAGAGTAGGCATGGACCAGCTATTGGATCTGTTTTGCACAACTCACAATGAAAATCACGCAAAGCAGAGGCATGTAGAATCCAACTGTATGATATTGATGCTCTTCACTCTGCCTCTGCCTCCAAACCCTGATTTCTGAATAAAGTGGTTTTATAGAATACATCAAGCATTTTATCTACAGGCAATGACTTAACCAAATGGAAAGTCAGATTCATCTCAGCCTTGAAATTATTCAACATAAGTCCATTGAAAATTGACTCAATTTATAACAATTAAAGAATAATTTGTTTTCAGTGTTCACTTTCTCAGTTCAAGCTTCAAAACTGTAAGATGACAAAGAGTAGGAGAGAGGAAATGTAGCAAGATAAATCAAAAAGAAGGTTTTATCATAACCCTGCATTTAATTGCCTGTTTATTTTCAGAGGAATGGACACTATGAAGAAGAAAGAGATTATAGTATAAATGGCATACTGAGTGTAGAGTTCGTTAGGAAGACAGGACATTATGTAAGATGGTATATTTGGAGCTCATGAAGGTTGTTCAGAGAAGCAATAATTAAGGTCAACGTCAGTTAGACTCAATTATATCAATCTCACCTCTGAGTCAGAAATTCATGAGTTGGATGGTCTTTAGGTTTTGGAGATATATTCTAGGTTGATATTCCAATATCATATTGAAGGAGTGCAGCACATTCAGAGATGCTGAACTGATTCTACGTGTTTTCCAAGATGGGCATTAAAAGAGAAGCACTCTTTACTTGAGACACTTGTACTGGACAATTGAAGTCCCAGGCAAGAGGAACACAAGATCGCTCCTTACACACTTCCACGTGGCATATTGATGATATTGACCACTTCTTTACACCGTAGTTGAAAAGTAGGCATAAGGACTGAATCAGTCTGGCATTTAGAGATGGAGAATTGACAGCACAGAGCATGGAGTAATTACATTCTAGAAATACTTCACTGGCTATAACACATTTTGGGATACCTTGTGATTGCAAAAGACACTATATTACAATCAGCTATTTCTTTCCTTTACTGAATCAGTGTATTGTTTTAAACAGCACCCTATGACCTCTGGGAGTGGGAATGACAATTTGTGCCACATTAATAATTTTTACCAGGGGGATGGGGGGGGTCGAATCTGTGCCCACTAGGTACTCTATTAAATCTGACCAAGTTCATTTCATGTGAAACCCTTACAGACAGCAGGGAAAGGAATCTTTCATCCCAGTCAAACAACATCTTCAAAGCACTGGTATAAATCTTCAGGGTAATGGACTCCATTAAGGAATCTTCAATATGATTACAACTTGATGACATTCATTTGGGATGAAGAATGAAGACATCAGATTGCCTCAAGACGCATGCCTTTGGTCTTGGTGCCTTCTGATGATTCCTCAACTAATGGCATTTATGAATAATGCTGTCAAAAACTCATAACAATGAAGAGTCGGAATATCTCATCCCTTGCATCATGTATATTTTAGCAATATAAACCCTTAGTTTAATTTGGCTTTTCATGAGGCTTTTAATATAGATGGAAGATAGCCCAGTCCAGCTTAAAAAGTAGAAGAGACATAACCCATAACTCATGACGGCAATGGATCTGAGCTTTTAACTGTGTCAGCCCCCAGTACCAAGTGACTTATTCCCCACACTTCCTCTGCTTTTCTGTATTACTTATTAAGTGCACAGGATAAGAAAATAATAGTTTGGCTTTGAAAATTGTCAGCATATATAAATAATTGATTTTGATCTTAGCACAAAGCTGCTAACTCCTTTCAATTGAATGGTTTTGCGATCACTTCTGACAGAGCTAATAGTTCTCTCAGTTTGCAAAGACTGTAGATGAAGCTCTCTCTCTCTCTCTCTCTCTCTGTTGCACTATGACATTAGTGAAACACAGTGATCTGATCATGCCTTCATGATCTCATACGAATCAGTGGTTGGCTCTTTGCCATTAACTGGGTATTTGTACCCGATAAGGTGACAATTATATCAGTTGCTGTATATAAGAACTAGATTTGGGTAATGTAGTACCTGAAAGATTTGATTGATGTTTCTTACAGCTCCTTGTATGGACATTATACTACAAACTGTTGCATGCTTCCCTCAGCATGTAATGTTGCAAGTGTCCCAGTAAGATGGAAACTGAGACATTTATATCATCTGGCCACAAGCTGTTTTATAGTGATGATATCATGAGCAGGTCTTTTGAAGGTATATCACATACTAGCTGTGTGGCATGACACAACACAAAGACCAAGAAAGAGCTATCTTTGATATTCAGTCTCTGACAAATTTGCTTGACACCAGTCATAGAAGTGGAGAAGTTGCAATAATGGGTCATGGTCTTAGATTTCTGATCCCATGGGCTTATTGAATTTTTAATTACTATATGTGTTCTGTTAAAGAAAAGAACAAAAAAGCCACAAAATAACTGAGAAAGAAATTCTGAGCAATGTAATTAATTCAGTGACGATCTGAATGCTTTGTGTGTGTTATCCTCCGCCTCAAGTCTGGAGAGGCTGGAATGTCAGATCTGATGGGTGTCAAAGAAGATTTCAAAGAAAGGATTTCAAAGGGAGAAATGCTCTGCACATCAAACCGTAACCTTCTAAGCATTATTTCAGACTGTAAACATGGTGGAAGAAAATAGAACAAGCTGAGCAAGAGACCTGTGTATGTTTCTGTTTTGAAGAATATCCTGGAACAATCGGTAAAAGTCAACTTCAGTCCTGGTTTATGTGTACCAGTGGACAAAGATCTGTGTTGTGAGGGTCACAGCTGGAAAAAAAACTTAATTATTCTTACTCTACACATAAAAAGAGAAGTCTCTCTCTCTCTCTCTCTCTCCTTTTGCTGAAAGCCACAAAAGCACATGAAACCACAGTTAAAAGGATAGAGGGAAAAGAAAAGCTTTTTGGCTACCTTCCAAAGCCAAAATCAACTGTTCAACCACTACTAACATCAGTGCTAATTGTATCACCCAACACAATGTCCACAACACATCAAGGTCGAGTCTTCCTGGAACTCAGAGACTGATCTGTATGTTTTTTAACCCATTCTTTTTCGGATTCACCTTGTATTCCTAACCTGTGTGTATCTGCCTTGTTATTATTTCTTCTCCCATTTTGTAACTAATCAACTCACTCTTCCATGAACCCAAAGGAGCCTGGTTAAATCGACTACTTTGAAAATGCCAATTCATTTGGCGGGAGGGAAGGGCACCCACGAGTGAATGGATACTTTCTAAATGAACCATGTTCTGACCCACTGTGGGGGTGGGAAAATAAAGGAGAGAAGCTTCTTCATCCAGGAGCTTGACAATTTGCAGGATCCTGAAACGAAATTAACATTTTCCCCAACAGCAATGAAACAATCAGTCAGACCTCTCTGGGAAGGGGGCAAATGTTCTCATCTCTTATTTGATTTACACCATTACGCAAATCTTAACAGGGTTGGAGATGAAGCACTTATTGCCCTGGAAACAATAACTCAGCAGACATGGAGTATACAAACCACTTCCATTTCAATGACTCTTTATCAGAGTAGGGGAGATGGAATTATTCCCCTGAATAAACTGAGGAGACAATCCCAGGGACAAGTTGACATTTCTTGCCATTTCAGTTACTAACCTCAACACTTTGGATATTTGAAGTTGAGTCCCTTATTTCAAATAGTTTTGGAAATGTTTTCCAAGAATAAACAGTCTTTATCGGATATGAAAAAACCTTGTAAATTTTCAGGTTCGGAGAATCCCAAAGCAAACATTATCCAGCGTCTTGTCAGGGCAGATTTTCCTTCTAATTTTGGCAAAGAAATAGCAATACAGATTGCTTTTTCATTTTCTCTCTTGTTAAGATTAATTTGAAACCTGTGCAGTTATTAAAGATGTTCCTCTATAATTGATTTTAATCATTCTATGGCATTTTTATTCCACATAGACCTTTCATTCTAAATGTATGGTTCCAGAGGATACAGTCGCAATTTTAATCTGGTTATTTTATTTATAGATTTCAGTCACTATTGGCCTTTCTTTCATCAATTTTTGACAAACTGAGGGAATTTTCATCCCCGCACAGAAATTCTACAAAGAGGAATAGTCCTCTCAAAACTCGGTCCACATCTAGATTAGATTAGATTCCCTACAGTGTGGAAATAGGCCCTTTGGCCCAACAAGTCCACACCGACCCTCCGAAGAGTAACCCACCATGACCTATTTCCCTCTGACTAACGCAGCTAATACTGTGGGCAATTTAGCATGGCCAATTCACCTGACCTGCACATCTTTGGACTGTGGGAGGAAACCGGAGCACCCAGAGGAAATCCACGCAGACACTGGGAGAATGTGCAAATTCCACACAGACAGTCGCCTGAGGCTGGGATTGAACCTGGGACCTTGGTGCTGTGAGGCAGCAGTGCTAACCACTGCAATCACTGCTATCACTATACGATAAAATGCAAGTTACTATGAGGTCACTTCTCGCTTGGGGCATAGTGACATGCAGGTTAAACCACCAAGAGCTCTCGCTCTCGCTCTCGCTCTCGCTCTCGCTCTCGCTCTCGCTCTCACTCTCGCTCTCGCTCTCGCTCTCACTCTCACTCATGAGAGAGCAGTACAGTGTTCCTCTGGGACTATGATACTTTTACTGAATTACAGACAATTGATCTACTGTGTGAATTAACATCTGGAAATTTCATGAACGGTTATAATGCAGAAAGCAAAATGTTGAATTTCAATGGGAACAGGCATAATCTAAACTACACAACTTAGTTACGTTTTATGTAACTGACATGGATTAAACCAAAGACAGTCTGAACTGAAATTAACATTTTCGCCACGAGCAATGAAATCAGTCAGTCAATATCCTCTGGGAAGGGGGCAAATGTTCTAATCTCCTATTTGATGTACACCATTACACAATTCTTCAAAGGTTGAAGATTGAACACTTACTGTCCTGGAAACAGTAACTCAGCAGACATGGTATTATACAAACAGCTTCCATTTCAGTGAGACTTCATCAGATCAAAGGAGATGGAATTAAGAGTGGAGAACTGAACATAGACTGGGGAAGCTCTCTCTTTCTCTCCCAAGACGAAAAACACCTAGATGACAGGAATAACTAGAAGATGGATCAGAGAACTGAGAACTTTAAAAAAATAACTGCAACATTTGTGACTGCCAACTGTATCCAACAAACCAACTAACGAACCAATCCTGGTTAGGTTTACTAGACCTGTTCAGTTTTCCCGGCAACTTATATGTTTGTAACCAATCTGAATCTCAGATTAAAATCTTGCATCTCAACAACACCCAAAAGACACTAAACTATATTGATTATTTAATTTTCCTCAGCTCAGGACACTAACGCCTTTTAACAGCGTGTGTGTGTTTGTGTATGCATGAAGATCATGTTTTTTTTTATTTTACTTGGCTTAGCAGGTAAAACTTTTTTCCTTGAATTTATGAAAACCTTGTGATTGACCATTTGTAGCCTATGGAGAAAATATTGAGCTGGATTTTAATTGGAGAAAAGTATATCCTAATTCTAAATAAAAAGTAAACTTTTTTTATGATCCACAAAGGAGGCTAAAAAGATGGAAGCTGGTTCACCTCATCTCACTTGGTTATAACAGCATTTTATTCAAGAAACAGACTCTCAAATTAAACACTGAATTGCAGTGGGATTTACAGCATTTATCACAATGTAAGGATTTTAGTTTGAAAGCTCCAAACCAGAAATGCTTGTTAAACCCTGAAGGGGCTATTTAGAAGGTGAGAAAGTCTAAGCTCAAATGTATAATCAAGGCAGAAACTATTAGACTCTTAATACTGGTAACTGTAAGAGACAATTGATTGAAACCTATAAATATAATACAGAAGTGAAGTTGCTGGTGTTTGCAAAGAGATGGCATTACGATAAATGGGATTGTATTTTTACTGTATTTCAAAATTTTTTCATATTGTATTTTGTGTCAATAGTTTGCTTTATTTGATTCAATCTTCTTAAACCAAAGCTACATCACTGAGTGCTTGCACTTCAGTGAAAGGCCACTCCAATAAATAACAGAAAATAAACACAAAATATGATCCATCAAGACAGATTTCAGTCTGGGATCTGACGCATCCAGTAGTGATATCATTCTGGAAACATAACAGGTTTCAAAGCTTCTTAGTGTGTTACAGAATGAGTAACTGAGGAAATGAATAGTTGAGTGAGTGAATGTGCATGTGTGTAAGAGGATAGGGTGGGTGAGCTAAGTGGGTAAGTAGATGGCTCGACAGGTTGGTGAGGTGGCAAGTGGGTAGGGTGGAATGTATGTAGGTTAGTAGGGCAATTGGTATTATTGGGTAACGTGACAGGTTATTGAAGTCAGTAGCTGAGGGAGCTGGGTGAATGTGTAGGTCAGAGGTTGGTCAGAGCTGACTGGGGGAGAGTCAGGTCAGGCCAGGTGTCTAGGTTGTTGGTGCAGGTCATTGTGAGATCAGGTTTGGAGGCAAACTCCAGTGGTGAGGGTTAGTTAGGTAGTGTTGGGTGCACAAGAATGGTGTTGGTACAGGGAGAGAGTATTTGGGTAGTTTGGAATAGTCAGTTGGGTCAGATGGTAGTTAATTCAAGTTAATAAGAAAAAAAAGTTTGGCTTGTGCCAATGGAGAATGTGGGGACCAATGAGTCATAGTGATGTCTGCAGGGAGTTAGAGTGGTGGGTATAGTGAGGGGCCTAGTCAGTGCGATTGCTGTTGGTGGGATTTTTCTGGCGCTCAAATTATCTGTCATGTTTCTTACATTATACCAGTGACAACACTTCAAAAGTGTTGATTGGGAAACACTTTGAGATGTCCTGTGTTTATGAAAGGCTCTATGTAAATTCAAGTCATTCTTTTTGTCATGCATTATCAGTGTCAGGAATTGGAATTAATCCAGAGACCCATGTGACATTGCTATCTTTATTAAAATGACTGGAGCTACATTGGTTTACCATTACTGTGGCAGTGACCATGCCTTGAAAATGCCTCAATGGTTGCAAGGCCCTTTCTGATGTGCTGAAAGTTCGAAAGGTGCTATATAAATATAGCTGCATTCTTCGTAGTTCTTTCAACTGTCAACACATCTAGCTGTTAATTTTATTGCACAGCTGGTCAATCTGATCGCCATGTCTGTTGGTTTGCCTACGCAAAGCATCTGAGGGAACCAGGAACGGTTCAATGTCGGCAGGGAGTTTCAACCTGATGGATGAGTGTTGAAATTAACTCAGTTGAATGGGGATAACGCTAAGATAAATGCCAGACCATTTAGAAGTGGAAAACATGACCAAAAGCCCAAGTCCCACATCAGTCAAAGTAAACAAAAGTGAACTTTCAAAATACTAGTATTGCCGTGCATATATCCCTAACATACTTCAGGACACAATGCATGAAGAGACTGCACTTAGATTTAAGTTTAGATTTTGTTGTCACATGTCTTCAAGTACAGAAATCCAGGAGTATAATGTCACCACACATGGAGCCATCTTAGGTACAAAAATATCTAGGTACAAACCACTCAGGGACAAAGTAGTGAAAGGCGTAAAGTTAAAATGTTAATCGTTGCTGACCATCATAGAATAAAGAGAAAAATAAAGAAATAAGATAATAGCTTAAATTAATAATATATAATAATACAGTAATAATTCTTAATATTAACTAGAAAAATAAAGGAATAAAGTTATAAGTGCAACAGTATTTGAAGAGTGTTTGCTGGGTGCGTCCCTTTAGCCCACGCTCCAGGACATCTCAGTTGCCTATTATCGCCACAGATACTAGGGGAGCTCCCACACTGCTCGCTCTTCCTGCCTTAGGCCACAATGTCATCACTGCCGCTGCTGCTGAACTCGCTGTCTTCGATTTCCTCTTGTTGCCATTGGAAGATGTCCAGGTAGGATCTGCTCACAGCCTCTGATCGCTGGGTAGGCGCTAGGCCCCACTCTCACAGCTGTCCAAGGTCTGCCAAAAAACTTCTGATATCTCGCCAGGTCCACACTGAGGCAGGAGGAAGAAAGGAGAAAAGAAACGCAAAGAGAGAAAAGAAAAAGAGAAACAAATAGGGAAAGAAACAGACGGAGGGATGAGCTCCAGTGCAGCAGATGAGTTGCCATCTTGAATTGGCTCTGCTGAAATTCGAGTCAAACTCCTGAAATTATCAGACCGTGAGACATAGGAACAGAAATTAGGTTGTTCAGCCCATCGAGTCTGCTCTGCTATTCAATCATGGCTGGTACGTTTCTCAGTCAAGAGTGTGGTGCTGTAAAAGCACAGCAGGTCAGGTAGCATCAGGAATTATGAAGGGCTTATGCCCAAAACATTGATTCTCCTGCTCCTCGGATTCTGCCTGACCTGTGCTTTTCCAGCACCACACTCTCCACTCTGATCTCCAGCATCTGCAGTCCTCACTTTCTCCTGATAAGTTTCTCAACCCCATTCCATAAGAAAGATATTAGCATGCACCTTTGGAGCAGATGGGAATTGAACCCATTCCTCATTGGGTCACTGGGAGGGACAGTACCACTGCATGACAAGTTCCCTCTGGATCTCATCAGCAACCTCTGGATGACATTGACTGGAGGTGAAAATGTTGATTACCCTTTTCACCTCCACGTGCAGGTCCATCCTCCTAGAATCTCCGGCTAGTATGAGGTAAGTCAGTATCTCATTTTTATCTTTCCACCCTTCAGGCACTCTGCCTGTATTCCTGATGAGGGGCTTTTGCCTGAAACGTCCATTTTACTGCTCCTTAGATGCTGCCTGAATTGCTGTGCTTTTCCAGCACCACTCTGATCTAGACTCTGGTTTCCAGCATCTGAAACCATTGTTTTTACCTAGTATCTCATTTCTGGAAGTGTAGCCCCTGCTGGAGGTGCAGGACTAAATTATCCCAGTTATAAACTAATCTGGATACAATGAGCTGCAGACCCTGTGCATATCACCATTTGCACAGTCCCTGGCAAAGTTCTCATTTCTCTTGGCATGTTATGTTGAGGTAATAAAGTATGGTAACACACCACAATCCAATCAAAGGCACACCAATGGTTTGATTGGGAATAGGAATACAAGATTAGACCCTGGGAGACATGGATTAGCCAAACATATATACTGTTGGCATCTTTTGAAAAATCTCCAGCCTCACAAAGATCTCCTGCTAGGGCAAGCTTCTGCTCCTTTGAAGAATTTCGGATGGGCCATTTCCGAGGAAATGATCCATAACAAGTTAGCAGAATAATTATTGGATGTGGTATGCTCCACATTATCAGAATCTTTAAAAATCCGTGCAAAGAGGTAATGCAGGAAGGTAGGTCTCAAAGGATGGAAATAGAAGGTGGAGGCTGAAAAATGTGTTGCTGGAAACATGCAGCATCCAAGGAGGAGGAGAGTCGACGTTTCGGGCATAAGCCCTTCTTCAGGAATGAGGAGGGTGTGCCAAGCAGGCTAAGATAAAAGGTAGGGAGGAGGGACTTGGGGGAGGGGCGTTGGGAATGCGATAGGTGGAAGGAGGTTAAGGTGAGGGTGATAGGCCAGGGCGGGGCGGAGAGATCGGGAAGAAGATTGCAGGTCAAGAAGGTGGTGC
>NC_057743.1:9940999-9967625 GCF_004010195.1 Chiloscyllium plagiosum | reverse complement strand
CCCCCCCAACTTATCTCAGTCCCAACCCTCGGATTCAGCACCGCCCTCTTGACCTGCAATCTTCTTCCCGACCTCTCCACCCCTGCCCCCTCTCCGGCCTATCACCCTCACCTTAACTCCTTCCACCTATCGCATTCCCAACGTGCCTCCCCCAAGTCCCTCCTCCCTACCTTTTATCTTAGCCTGCTTGGCACACCCTCCTCATTCCTGAAGAAGAGCTTATGCCCGAAACTTCGACTCTCTTGTTCCTTGGATGCTGCCTGACCTGCTGCGCTTTTCCAGCAACACATTTTTCAGCTCTGATCTCCAGCATCTGCAGTCCTCACTTTCTCCTGATAGAAGGTGGGGTTCAAGCAAGGAAAGTAAATGACCTTCAACTCCGCCTGCCATGTGTCTGATACAGCTACAGGTAGCACTGATCAGTGAACAGCTATTTCCATTTGAGTCTATCTGCACACAATCCCAGCATGTATAAAGGTGGATAAAAGTTTAGACTTCTTTGTGCACTCTCAAGGCTTTTATACTATATTAAATACCTTTAGTCTTTTAATAGGCTAAAACTATGTTTATTTCAAATTTAAAAAGTTGTGACAACATTGAGCATTTGTTCTCATTCTTATAATGTAATCATGTTTGTTATGCTTAATATCATGCACCTCTGCACTCTGTGTCCTAATTAGGCAAGTTCCTCTGAGCAAATGTTTTCAAGGGATGCTTTTTAACATGAGTGGGTGTAGGCAAAGCTTCAGAAATCTCACAGAGATATGAGTGCGAATTCATGCATTTCAGTGAAAGTGTTCTGAATGCTCCCTGGGAGCCTCTTTGACTCTTGCTGCCATATCTGCTTGCTTTGTTCTGCTTCTCCAATGCAACTTGCATTTGGTTAGCAAGTTCAATATATTCAAATGCTGTAAGGTGTGACATCAAACAACATTTAACAGAGAGTTGCATAAATCACAAACAGTTAGCATGCAGTTACAGTGACTAATTAAGTAGGTTAATGGGAATGCCATCCTTCGAGATGAGGAGAATTGAACAAAATAGTGCAAAATGTTATGAAGAAGGGTCACTGCACCTGAAACATTAACTCTGCTTTCTCTCCACAGGTGATGCCAGGCTTGCTGAGGTTTTCTAGCAATTTCTAACTTTAGTGAGAATGTATGTAGCTCAGGTTGAGGTTCTGGATATAGGTTTGCTCGCTGAGCTAGAAGGTTCATTTTCAGGAGTTTTGTCACCATACTAGGTAACATCTTCAGTGAGCCTCCGGATGAAGCACTGTTAATGTTTCCTGCTTTCGATTTATATGTTTGGGTTTCTTTGAGTTGGTAATGTCATTTCCTGTAGTGATGTCAGTTCCTATGGTTGATGTCATTTCCTGTTCGTTTTCTCAGGGGGTGGTAAATGGGGTCCAAGTTAATGTGTTTTTTGATAGAGTTCCAATTGGAATGCCTTGCTTCAGTTTGGATGTTTTGGATGGTAAGGAATTTGCTAAATGTGTTCAAGAAAATTTTCTTCATCAAGATGTAAATGTTCCTGCTGGAGAAAGAGCAAAACATGACCTTCTCTTGGAAAATAAACCAGGGCAAGTGACTTTGGGACTAGTGATCGTTATTCGATTAGTTTTAAAATGTTGTGGATAAGGTTTTCAATAGAATTGAAGCTCTTAATTGGAATAAGACAAATTTTAATGGTACGAGACAAGAACTTTTGAAAGTTAATTGGAGTAAGGAGATGACTGACAAGTGGGAGGTTTTCAAAAATGTGATAACAAAAGTTCTGAGGCATTATGTTCCTGTTCGAGTGAAAGGTATGGCAGGTAAGATTAGAGACCAATGGATAAACAAAAAGATATTGAGATTGTAGTCTGCGCTGAGGAAAAGGGAATTAGAGACAATGCAGCTGCTTTCGCTGAAATGACTTATTGGATTATCTTAGAAAACTAACTGGTTTATTAATATCCTTTTACTGAAGGGGGCTATTGCAGCGCTACCTGAACTAGGCATCTAAACGCGTTTTGTTCCTCACCAACATTGGTAAATCTTATTGACGCTTTGTAGTGGCCTAGGCAATATATCCCAGAAAGAAGAATTTTTTATGGATATTGTGATCTTAAAATCAGGGGATGCCTGCAAAGGAACAGGTGCCACATCCTGTGAGGAAGATGAGTACAGGAGGAGGTGGGGACTGAGCAGCAATTAGAATTTGATGAAGATAGAAGAGAGTGATGCTCTTTAGTTAGCTCAAATTACCATTAATTGGAACTTATCAGCCTTGCTGAATTAGAGTGAGCCCATATACTTGAGTCGCTGAAAAGAAACAAGAAAGCCAATGATTATTCAACAGAAGGCTAATGCAGTAACAGCAAATTACTATTTTAGGGGACTAAGGAAGTCTGGTTAATTCTTACAAGTAAATCAAAGATCCATGTCAATACTCAGTCGATGATGCGGATTTCTCGCGATGTCCTGACTCATATTATCCTAAGATTGATGTTTTTGTTTGAACGTCATGCAGAATTGTGGCTTTGTTCCATTAGGTAAACTGCATTTCAAAGTCACTCATTAAAACAGTTTTATATGATTCAGTGTTTTCTATGTAAATATGTACTCTTTCAACAGGCTGTAGTTCAGCCGCTGTCCTAGTAGTTTAGTTTAGTTGTGCAATGGCCTACTGGATACTGTTTTGCCACTTTTTTTTTAACAGAAGCATGAATGGTAACTATTTACATGTTTACATGACTTTGTTATTATAATTGATATCTCTCCGATGTTACTTTCTTACTATAAGGCTGGTTTTGTGATGGACTGGACTGTGTTTACAACTCTCTGCAGGTTCCTGCAGTCTTGGGAAGAGCAGTTACAGAACCACACTGTAATGCATCCAGATGGAATGCTTTGTATGATGCATCGGTAAAAGTTGGTGAGAGTCCCTGTGGACATGTTGAATGTCCTAGGCCGCCTGACAAAGAAAAGACATCGTTATGCCGTCTTGACCATTGCGCCAACATGGGTGGACCAGCCAGATGGTTAGTAGAAAGTGAGGCCTGCAGATGTTGGAGATCAGAGTCGAGAGTGTGATGCTGGAAAAGCACAGCAGGTCAGGCAGCATCCGAGGAGCAGGAGAATCGACGTTTCAGGCATAAGCCCTTCATCAGGTCAGATTGTTGGTGATCATTGCTCCCAGGATGATTTCAGCCACCCAGGACTTCAGCTAAAAATGTCAAGTTGAAACATCCCACCTTGGCCACATCCTAAGGATCTCCAACACTGAAGTCAGTCTTCAGCCTATGGTGCAGAGTTCTGACAGGGATCGTTAAGGCAATGTAAACTCAGTTTCTCAGAAGAACAATCTGCAGAAATTGAAACTGTCAAACTGGCAATACTTGATGCTTATGAGCTTAGGAATTTATCAATTAAACATAGGACAACAAGAATTATCAAATTTGCTATAGAGAATGAAATGCTTTGTGATCAGTGGTTTGGATCATTCAAAGTGTAGTAGAGAAACATGAGAATGTAAGGGAAATTATGGTCATGGAAGAATTCAAAAACATCATTCTTGCAAACTTACAAATGTATTTAGATGAGAGTCAAGTGTTAAGAATCAGTATCAATAACTTGGTAGATATCCATGAGACTTCACACAAACAATTATAGAGTCATAGAGTTTGAGAGATGTACAGCATGAAACAGACCGTTCGGTCTAACTCGTCATGCCGACTAGATATCCCAAATTAGTCACATTTGCTAGTGCTTGGCCCATGTCCCTCGAAACCCTTCTTATTCATATAGCCATTCAGCTGCCTTTTAAATGCTGCAATTGTACCAGCCTGCACCACTTCCTCTGGCAGCTCATTCTAGACACGGACTACCCTTTGAGTAAAACAGTTGCCCCTTAGGTCTCTTTTAAATCTTTTCCCTCTCATTCTAAATCTATGCCCTCTAGTTCTGGACACCCCCATCCCAGGGAAAAGTCCTTGTTTATTTACCCTATCCATGACCCTTATGATTTTATAAACCTCGAGAGGTCACCCCTCTGCCTCCAAAACTCCAGGGAAAACAATCCCAGCCTATTACAGGTGAGGAAATGGTCATATGGAGATCCACATGGAAACTGAAGGAATGGAAAATCCATAATGGAAACAGTACTAGTTTTAGACAACAGACAAAAGGATGCCAAAGAGACAGATCTAGAATTGAAAAGTGATATAAAGAAATGAATATGCTTTCACTGTAATAAGACTGGATGTACCAAAGCCAATTGCTGGAAATTAAATGGGAATCATGGCTAAATTGACCCCAGAGATGAGGGATTTGTCACATGGAGAGATAGAACAGTTTAGACCTATACTCTCTGGAATTTAGAAAAAAATAGATCAAATTGAGTTATGCAAGGTGAAAAAGGTGTGGATAAAATTGACGTGGAGCGGTTGCTTCATTTTGTGGGGCATTCTAGGGTGAGAGATCATAGTCCCAGGAGAAGGGGTAGCAAATTTAAAACCGATTTGATGAGAAACTACTTCTTCCTTGGGTTCTGAATCTGTGGAAGTCGCTATTCCAAAGTGCGGTGGATGCTGGGACAGTAAGTAACTTTGAATTGAATTGAATTGAATTTATTGTCACATGTACCGAGGCAGAGTGAAAAGCTTTGTCTTGCGAGCAATACAGGCAGATCACAGAGTTAAGTAACATAGATAGTAAATAATAGGTAAACAGCTGCAAAAACAAAAACACAAGTACAGGCAAATTTTAAGAGCTTGTGAGTCCATTCAGTATTTTAACAACAATAGGATAGAAACTGTTACGAAACTGGCTGTGCGTGTGTTCAGGCTTCTGCACCTTCTGTACGATGGTAGAGGTTGTAGAAAAATATTGTCAGGGTGGGATGGATCTTTGAGAATGCCTCAGTGAGCCTGGTGGATGGATTCTACAGATGGTAGGTTGGCCTTTGTGATTGTCCGGGCCGAGTTCACCACTCTCTGTAACCATCTCCGATCCTGAATGGTACAGTTACCATACCAGGTAGTGATATATCCAGACAGAATGCTCTCAATGGCACACCTATAAAAGTTTGAGTTAGACAGATTCTTAATTGGTAATGGGTTGAAGGGGTATAGAGAGAAGGCAGGAAAACGGGGGTGAGGAGCATATCAGCCATGGTCGAATGGCAGGGCAGACTTGATGGGCCGAATGGCCTAATTCTGTTTCTATATCTTATGAATTTATGAGCTTATATGCAATTGCTTGGCTTATTCTATTTTTATCTTCATATCTTTTACAGAATATGCCACGGTTCTGTTGTTAAAAGTTGTGCTTCAGTGAAAGACCACCTATTAAATTAAAAGGAAAAATATGATCCATCAAGCCAGGTTTTAGTGTGTGATCTAGTTTATCCAGTAGTAAGAGCAGGTGGATCATAACAGAATAGACACTGAACTGAATATGGCCCTGAAAGCTAGCTGACATGTCTGCACAACATATTAAGATGGAAATAAACTTACAGGACCCTTCATGGGGAATTTTCATTAAAACGTAACAAACCTTTCCTGTGGATTAATGACTGTCATTATCTGAATTGTTACAGAAACCAATTCATAACCGTGTAGAATCCTCTTGTACCTTACACTCTTATTCAATATATACATATATGTTTTGACCTAGCTAGCAATCTATGACTGATGACATTTATGGCACACTCAGTTTCAACTCCGGCTCGGTGACAACATGCAATTCTGCCCTGTAATGATGGAAGACCTTACCATAAGGTTTTTGATAAGTCACTGAGGACAGTTCAGGGGTCACTGGAAAGCAGTTCAAAGGATGCAGGTGGAGAAGGTGGTGGATGTAGACACCATTTTTAAGATTGCAGATGTTAAAGATACTACTGGGAAGACAGCTGAACTACACAGATTCAGTGTAGAGTGACTTAGTGAAATGTTAAGAGCAGTTACCTGTCTCTTTGTTGCTAGGTCAAATTCATGAAGAATTTCTAAATGTTAAGAGACAGCTAAGTGTTGGAGTCAGGATGCAAAAGTCCTGGGGTGCTGAGAAAGTGGGTTGTTCACTGACACTGCATTGGGGGAAAGCATGGAGGCTGGTCAAGCCTGCGAGCATTAATACTTCAGAATAGGAGTCGGAAAGGACATTGGTAGAACTTGCTTGATGTAACTAAACTACACTGGAGTTTGGGGGAGGGGATTAACCCTGAGGCAGGAGTGGCTCGGTGAAGCTAACTGCTGTTCAAAAAAAAAACTGGAGTTGTTCCTGTGAATAAATAGTGGAGTGCAG
The DNA here is from genome assembly GCF_004010195.1 of Chiloscyllium plagiosum. Taxonomy (NCBI): domain Eukaryota; kingdom Metazoa; phylum Chordata; class Chondrichthyes; order Orectolobiformes; family Hemiscylliidae; genus Chiloscyllium; species Chiloscyllium plagiosum. Next base: position 9,961,338 of record NC_057743.1, on the reverse strand, counting down.
TTTTCAAACTGCAAGGTAACGTGGGTCCAGAACAAAAACATCCATTAAAACAATCCCTGACAGAGTGACTCTTGAGACAGACAAAGTTAAATAGTTGTAATCTCTTGTGAAATTTAATGAGATTTGATGATCTATTATATCAGTAAAGACTGAGTGGCGGGGTTGGTAGAGTTGGGAGATCTATGGGATCTGTCTTAATTTACATTTGTTATTTGATGTGAACTGAAAGGTTTTGAATTACAATTTGTTGTCCGTTTTTGCCACATGCTAATTCTGGGTTCTTGAAATAAGTTGTACCTGAACTATAGATTGTATTACTGTTCTAACTTGCACAGTGAAACATTGCTGTCTGTTTAAATATGAAGCATGATTCTCCTACTAAGTCCACTGGATCTCACCTTTTATCATTTTTAAAAATAAAAGATTACTGGTCCCTATAATTTGGTGCCCCATCCAGGGCCATAACATGCTGATCTGGCCTGGAATCATAAGACAATGCAGATGTCTCAATCTCAGAGTGAAATACTGAAGGATATGTGTGAGAGGAATCTTATGCTATCCCAAGAACGTCAAAAATGAAACTAAAATGCCATTGGGTATCCATGGCAATGATGTCAGAGACCATTTGAGAAAGAAGTTGATACTATAGTCATCTGACTGAAACCAGATAGCTAACCAAGAGCATTTAATTAGACATGTTTGGGGAAAAACAGGAGGAGTTCCAGACCAACGTTGGAACAGGATTCTGTTAAAATCTTTGTGGAGTTGGTGGATTCAGGTTGGCTTTCACTTTGCTACTTAAGGAACCAAGGTGGGATTTTGGCCAAGAAGTTTGACAATACCTCAACTGAAGTGAAACCAGATCAACTTGCAACTACAATGTGAATCTGTCTTCAAGACATTACTGGAAACCAGCCTACCTTCCATTGACTCCATCCACACTTCCTGCTGCCTTGGGAAAGCAACCAATATAATCAAAGATGTCTCCCACCCCAATTATACTTTCTTTCAACGTCTCCTATTGGCAGAAGATACAAAAGTTCGAAAACATGTATCAACAGATTCAAGAACAGCTTCTTCCCTGCTGTTATCAGAACTATATTCTGTTTTATTACCCTGATGTACTTCTCTAAGTTATGATTTGTCTGGTTAGCATGCAAAACAATACTTTCCACTGTATCTCATCACGTGACAATAACAAATCAAATCTAATAAGTCAACACTTGCCGCTGAAACTGTTAACTTGGATTTATAATTGCTCAATTTATAGATGTCTGTCTCTGGGAGGAACTAGTTGGCTCAAAGGTATTCAATTTTACAATCTACAACCCTGTAACTTAAACCCTGTGACTATCCTAACCCTAACCTTTTATCAAGTGTTGTTAACCAGTCTTAAGCGAACATAACAGGTTATCTTACTATTATGTAATAAACTGCATTCATGTTACTCGGCTGCTAAAGAATTGTCTGTGGTTAATCATTTATCATTCAGTACTAGAAAGGCTCCATAGACTAAAATAAGAAGGATTGATGGCAGCATGTCTACCCAAACAGAACCCAAGCTAAATCAATTTTGAGTTGTGTACATCCCTTCCAAAACCTCTGGCCTTTGTTTCGGAAGTGGATTATAAGGGGAAACACAAGCCTGCAATATCTTAAACCTTCATCTCCAAAGAAGTAAGTATGACAGTGAATTTGTGATTTTTTTTTTAACCAAACTGCATCCAACCATTTTTCTTTATAATCACCTTTCTGTGCCTGTACCAGCGTTAGTGAATGATTGGGTGTTATGTAATATGTATTCGTTCTTCCTTTTGACAACAAACTAACCCTTCTACTGTTTTGAGAGTTGCAGCTCTGAAGGGATTCAAATACTTTTTTAAAAAAAGCACATCTGCCTTGGGTTAGTGAAGGGGTGATAAAAGGGTGGAGCCAAGGGCTGTTGTGGAGCAGTGGTACTGTCCCTACCTTTGAGGCATGAGGTCCAGTTCAAGTTCCAGCTGTTCCAAAGGTGTGTAATAAGTCTCTGAGCTGGTTGATTAGAAAATAAGTTTAGAAAAATAAAAAAAAACAAAAGATCAGTGTGGGGAGGAACCAAGGGTTTTTGTGGAGCAGTGGTAGTTGGGCTATAGGCCAGGGTTCAAGTCCCATCCTGCTCCAGAGATGTGTTGTATTACATAAGAACAAGTTGATAAGCAAATATCTATGGCATAATATAGACAGCGTTGTTAAGAACGCATTTAGCATGCTTGCCTTCATTGCTAAGACCTTTGAGTGTAGAAGTTGGGAAGTCATGGTGAGGATGTATAGGACATTGGGCCTCTTCTGGAGCACTGTGTGCAGTTCTGGCCACCCTGTTATAGGAAGGATATTATTAAGATGGAGAGAATTCAAAAAAGATTTACAAGGATCAGAAGAATATTGTGAAACTTGAGAGGATTCAGAAGTAATTTACAAGGATGTTGCCAGGGTTGGAGGATTTGAGCTACAGGGAGAGGCTGAACAGGCTGGGGCTGTTTTCCCTGGAGTGTCGGAGACTGAGGGGTGACCTTATAGAGCTTTATAAAATCACAAGGGGCATGGATAGGGTAAACAGACAAGGTATTTTCCCTGGGGTGAGGAGTCCAGAGCAAGAGGGCACTGGTTTAGGGTGAGAGGTGAAAGATATAAAGAGTACCTAAGGGGCAACTTTTTCATGCAGAGAATGGTGCGTGTGTGGAATGTGCTGCCAGAGGAAGTGGTGGAGGGTGGTATAATTACAACATTTAAAAGGCATCTAGATGGATATATGAATAGGAAGGGTTTAGAGAGATACAGACCGGGTGCTGGCAAGTGGGATCAGATTAGGTTGGGACATCTGCTTGTCATGGACAAGTTGGACCAAAAGATCCGTTCCTGTGCTGTAGATCTCCATGACTCTGACTCTATGTAGCTGGGAATCGAGTGTTTTAGTTTTCAGTAGAAACTGGATAAGTTGGGGCTTGTTTTAACTGGAGCATAAGAGGTTGTGGTTATAGAGGTTTAGAAAATCATGAGGGGTATAGTTAAGGTGAATAGCAGTTGTTTTTTTTTCCCTAGAGTTGGGGATTTCAAGATTAGGGGGCATATTTTTAAGGTGAGAGGAGAAAGGTCTAAAAAAATAAGACACAAACAGCAACCTTTTTTACACAGTGGTTTGTGTGTGGAATGAACTGTCAGAGGAAGTGGTAGATGCAGGTACAATTACAATTCTTAAAAGTCATTTGAATAAGTACCTGATTAGGGAAGGTTTGGAGGGATATGGACCAAATGCAGACAGTTGGGAATAGTTTAGCGTGAGATTATGATTGGCATGGACTGGTTGGATTGAAGGGTCTGTTTCCATGCTGTATGACTCTGTGACTGTTGAACTCTTGAGCATAACAAGGCATGGCTTATAGTGAGTGATTGGATAAACTGATATTCTAGAGCCTAGGCATGGGAAAAATGCAAGAAAACATCAATGGAATTTGTGGTGTGTGAAACGACATAAGATGATCAACCGAACTGAAACATGACTTTAAAGATAGGAACAAGTAGTTTTTTTTTTTAGATTAGATTAGATTACTTACAGTGTGGAAACAGGCCCTTCGGCCCAACAAGTCCACACCGACCCGCCGAAGCGCAACCCAACCATACCCCTACATTTACCCCTTTAACCTAACACTACGGGCAATTTAGTATGGCCAATTCACCTGACCCGCACATCTTTGGACTGTGGGAGGAAACCGGAGCACCCGGAGGAAACCCACGCAGACACGGGGAGAATGTGCAAACTCCACACAGTCAGTCGCCTGAGGCGGGAATTGAACCCGGGTCTACAGGCGCTGTGAGGCAGCAGTGCTAACCACTGGGCCACCGTGCCGCCCACAAAGACTGGAGGACACACATGCAGACACAAGGAGAATGTGCAAATTCCACACAGACAGTCGCCCGAGGCTGGAATCGATCCTGGGACCCTGGCGCTGTGAGGCAGCAATGCTAACCACCATACCACCCTCAGCGACTCAAAATAGTTCTGAAGCAGAATCCAGAATAGTGACCATGTGACACCACTTAATAATTCCCACAGAGCCACAAGAAGAGGATATGGGTACATAAACGAGCATCAAGTCATGTGCTCTGATTTGCTAAAGGTGGTTCCATATCACCTGGAATAACAGTTCATTGACATTCTAAATTTCACACAATAATCAGGGTCCAGAACTGTACAGTTACATCAATTCAAGTTACTTGGAACTGCTGAGGGTGGTATGCTAGCTTTCTCTGTTTGTTTTCTTTTTGCCCTTCTCTCCTGGAGATCGTAGGTGTTTCTGGGATTTGGTTCCAGAACAATCAATAGCTACCTGGTACCCTTCCCAAGTCACCATGAGATGGGACTTTGAACATGCAGTGTGAGATCAATTGTTACTCAGCCTGTTAAGTAAAGGCTTTAAGATACTGGAGCAACCTTTTGATGATGTCTTGGAGCTGCTCCTCACTGGGCAGAAATAGCACAGTGGGAGAAGAGTAGTTAAGAGAAAATGAAGCGAGAAACCAGTGCTTCAACCTGAGTGACAATATTAGCCAGCTAGGTGACACATTGGGAAGGCAAAATGCTTGCTCATAGCAATAAACAACTGATAATTACTGACTGGATATCTTCAACTTCAATTCTTTTCATTCTGCACGTACATACACAATAAAGAAGACAATTAGTTTTTTTAAAAATAACAAAAAAACCCATTCTGCTTGACATTTTCTAATATATGGGGTTGATAAAGTGTGGAGCCAAAAAAAGGAAAGGAGGTAACGCTGCATCAAACGAGAGGGGGAGTCAAAATTTCAGGTCGGAACCATTATTTACCAATCTAAACTTTCATTCAATTCTTTTCATTTTTAGCATTTGATAGCTTTTATCACAGCTCTTATAAATGTTTCTTGTGTGTGAGAAGATGCAGCCTAGAGAGAAATATCAGCACAAGTTGGTCTCTGAGGCAGTATCCAATAGAATGTGAGCAACTCTCTCCTTTATTACGTGTTTTCTGCCCACAGCCTTGAGTATGGCTTTAAGATAGACTGGTCAAAGGAAGGCAAAGTCAGGAACTATCTTCAGGCCTGGGCTTATTTATAGCACTGCTTTATTGCATGTTAAAGACTAAATGGGTGTCATGCTGACTCAATACGTGGCACTGCTGCCTCACAGCGCAAGGGACCCCGATTCAATTCCAGCTTTGGGTGACTGTCCGTGTGCAGTTTGCACATTCTCCCCTGTGTCTGTGTGGGTGTGCTGCAGTTTCCTCCCAGAATCCAAAGATGTGCAGGTTAGGTGAATTGGCCATGCTAAATTGCCTATAGTGTTCAGGGATGTGTAGGTTAGGTGAATTGGCCATGCTAAATTGCCTATAGTGTTCAGGGATGTGTAGGTTAGGTGTATTAGTCATGAGTAAAGGTAGATTAATAGGGTAGTGAATGAGTCTGGGTGGGATACTCTTTGGAGGTTCAGTGTGGACTACTTGAGCCAAATGGCTTGTTTCCGCACTGTAAGGATTCTATGATTCTAAATATTACAATACCTTGTGTCCAGATGCATATCAAGCTTTAATCTTTCTTTTACATTATTGAAACACTAAACTCTACTCATAATGCCAGTTTGTATATACCCCATATGCCTCTCCACACCTACACCTAGTTGTAGCACTGTGCCCTATGACCCACTGAATCAACACAGAACAGGCAAGACTCCCTCGGCCCCCCATGACTGAGTGAGATACCAACTGTTTCTATCCATAGGTCAATGCAAGAGCTTGACAAAGGATATTTTTTTTAAAAGTGGATGCTTCAGTCCTGATTTAGACTACCCATTCCTGATGGTAATGCAATGAACATGAGATAAAAAATCAAGTGGTGTATGTGCGCAAGGTTGGTTAGCTCAGTTTGCTGAATGACTGGCTTGTGATGTAGAGTGATACTGGCAGCGTGGGTTCAAGGACTGAAGTTACTGTGCAGGTACAGAATCCTCAACCTGTGCTGAGGTGTGGTGATGCTCAGATTAAACTCAGCACAGTTGTCTGTCCTTAGTGGACGATAATGATTTTGCTTAATCTCTATTTACTACCAGTCACCATTTAATCAGGCACATTTTGAGGAGACCATATAAACTTTACCAGGCAGGAGGCATCTGAGCCTAATGAAGTACTTTGGTACTTGACAATATTCCAACAGTGATTAATCATGTCCAGTGCCCTGTGCCAGGCTCAGTATGGGTCCTGGGCACAAAGAAACAACAGAACAACTGGAGGGGTGAAAAGGTGTTCTTCTCATCAGCTCCCATGGTATATGGGGTGGCTGAGTGGTTAGCACTGTTGCCTGACAACACCAGGGACCCAGGTTCAATTCTACCCTTTGGTGACTGTCGCCCTGTGTCTGCATCGGTTTCCTTCAGATGCTCTGGTTTCCTCCCACAGTCCAAAGATGTGCAGGTTAGGTGTATTGGCCAAGGAAAATGCAGGATTACATGGATGAGCTGAAAGACCTGCTCCCACACTGTAGGGATTCTGTGATTCTGAATCTAAGGCCTCATCCTCCAACTGCAATCACATTCCCTGAACCCTGCATCGCCACCTGAGTCTGCCCTCAATCATATCTCTTTACCATAGGGATTTTGAAAAAAAGTCAAGCTGTTCAGAGAACTTACTACACACCTCGGGAGCAGTTGGGACTTGAACGTGGGTGTCCTATCTCAGAGGTAGGGACACTACCTCTGAGCCACAGTAGCCCTCTGTTTCAGCTAAACAGTGGGACCATTAATTGAGAGCTGGCATCATCAATTCAAGGTTAATAAGTTTTGATTATTATTCAGTAATAGCTACCAGGAAATACACACACCAATCAAAGGCAGAACTAATTTGGGCTATAATACCTCGATAATTAAACAGTATATTGTGCCTCACTATATCGTCTCATGAACAATGGCTGTTCAGGTGAGGTGATGCATAGTTGGAAACTGCCAACTTCGAACGTATTTGAACCTTTTGAAGAACATGACAAAGACAGCACTTGACAACTGCAGGTTCAAACCACATTCTACCACCTCCAAATATGGAAAGTAGCCACCTCACTGGATCTTCCTGTTCCTGCCCAATACCAGTATTGGACACAGGTCACAGAATCTTCGAGAAGGGTGCAAAAAAGGGAGATAAAAGAAGCAACCTGGAGCCCCAGCTCTCTCTCACCTCCTTCAATAGCCTTCAACAGGCAGCTGAGCTGCACGACATTTCCAACTCCTCATAGCGAGCATCATTAGACTGACCAGACCCAGAAGACCACCTCTGTGAGACAACCCAAGGATAAGAACCAAATCAACAATTGGGATCCTGAAACACCAGCTAATCTTCAAATACTGAGGAACAGCCTGTCCCAGCCTTATTGAACAAGTCCTTTCAGACAAATAATTCAAACAAATAGTGGATAGGGTGCAACAAATCCTGGGAAGTACATGTCAGAAGTAGATAGCTGGTGAAGAATCGAGATTACTTACTTCGAGATTTAAGACTGTTTGTTTATTGAAGAGTCCTGTGAAGAGCTTGATAGAATTTCAATAGAAGATAATTAAAGTACAATAGTCGAGTGTGGTAAATATTATTGCTACTTTTTAATAAAGAATTCAATAATAATGTTTTGGACCTTCCCCTTGACTCTTACCATATAATGGACCGAAGTTAAAAGAGTTACTGATCAAGGTTAGTCAGGGTACATTTACCTAACCTTTTTCACTTTACAACATTTCTGAAGAAGGGCCCATGCCCGAAACATCGATTCTCCTGCTCCTTGGATGCTGCCTGACCTGCTGCGCTTTTCCAGCAACACATTTTCAGCTCACTTTACAACACCCCAATCATAGATTGTGGATTACGAATGAAGTTTTTATGAAGCAGTGACAGTGTCCCTACCTGTGAACTGGGAAATCCTACTTGCTCCAGAAAAATATAATAATATCACTGCACTCTTTGATTTGTAAAATATCTGGAAGAAATGAGGAAGGGACTTACTGCTGTGGAAGGGAAATGTCATCTGAGATGACAATTGACCCTGAGAGAGATTTTTCTGTACTTAATATGCGCTTTGTTTCACCACCACATGGTTTTTGATGATACCAAGCACAGAAAAGTATGACCAGTTGAAAGATAATGAGCATACTTCAGATACAACTTAAATAAGATAGAGAAAATAAATGATAGATTGTGAATAATGTATTTCTTGTGGTGATTACAAGGCAGCAATCCAACAAAAGGGTTAAGACAACTACTATCTGGCAACATGACCCCTTCAATTGGATTGCCAACTGTAATCATTCAGTAAAACCTAATTAAGGGAAATAATTAACCAGTGCTTAATTTTACTTGCAAATCCAATCTATTTATGTTAGATTCTGTGCTATCAATTTGGAGAGTTATGGTCAGTGATTGCTGCCTGTTTATTTCCAGTTTAGCAACAAGTTAGTTAGTTAGTTAGTTAGTTGTATGGGCAAATTGCCAATCAATCTTTAACAGTGATATGGCACTGTCAGTGGCAATAAATGCCGACAACGTCTGTACCTTTATTCTCTGTTTAATTCCAATATCACATTGGCATTAAGTGCAGCAGCAGGGAATTATTTTATCTGTCAATGTGTCAACTGGGTGACTGTAATTAATAAAGAGCAGTGGAATGTTTTGTCGGTTGCACAGAGTATTTTGACATGGCTGCCCCACATTACTGCCTTGTGACATTCCTCACAGCACAACTATCGCTTCCGACATCAAGATAGACTCTCAGTCAGAACATTTCTGCTCTCCATTGCCAGTGAACTTCATTCTCATCACTCCTGTTCCAATAGTCCCTTGGAATTACAACAAATTTTGGAGGATCAGATTGAAATATACAAAATTATGAGAGGTATAGATAGCGCAGATTGAGAGAATTTCTTCCTCATGGCAGATGTTAGTGAGAATAGGAAGAGGAGGTTAGGACAGATGAATGAATGGCAAAGGAACTGGTGCAGGGAGCAGGAATTCAGACTTTTGGATCATTGGGATCTCTTCTAGGGCAGAAGTGACCTGTACAATAAGGACACATTTCTCCTGAACTGGAAAGGGACCAACATCATGGCTGGGAGATTTGCTATTGTTCCTCAGGAAAGTTTAAACTAGTCTGGCAGTGGATGGAATCTAAGCTATAATGAGACAAAAGAGAAGATTGGGGCTGGTACAGAAGTTAAAGAGAGCAAGTTAAATTGACAAGAGCATGGTAGAGAATGAGGGAAGACTAATGAATCAAACTGCATTTATTTCAATGCAGGAGGCCTGACAGGTAAGGAGGATGAACTCAAGGTATGGTTGGGAATTTGGGTCTGGGATATCATAGCTATTACAGAAATGTAGCTGAAGGAGAGACAGGCCCAGCGGTTTAATGTTTCAGAGTGTAGATGCTGTAGGAAGGATCGAAGGGGAGGCAAGCGAGAAGGTGGAGTGGGGTTTTTAATGAGGGAAAACATCATGGCAGCACCTAGAGAGGATATTCCTGGGGAATTGTCCAGTGAAGTATTATGGGTGGAACTGGAGAAAAGAAGGGGGTGATCACTTTGGGATTTTACATAACACATCCCTTCTACAGTCAGTGGGAAATTGAAGAGCAAATATGTAGGGCAATCTCAAATATATGTAGGAAAAATTGGATTGTAACAGTAGGGGATTTTAATTTTCAAACATTGACTGGGCCTGACATAGTGTAAAGGGCTTAGATGGTGAGGAATTAGTTAAATGTGTTCAAGAAAATTTTCTTTATCAATATGTGACCAGCATTGTGCTGCAGTGATCAATGCTGGGTCCTCTATTTGACACTTATATAAATGCTTTGGATTAGAATATGGGGACATGGTTAGTAAGTTGCAGATGACACCAAAATTGGTGGTCTAGTCGATAATGAAGAAGGTTATTTAAGAGTACAAAAGGATTTTGCTCAACTGGGTCAGTGGGCTGAGGAATGGGCAGATGGAGTTTAATTTAGATAATTGTGGGGTGTTGCATTTTGGTAAGACAAACCAGTGCAAGATTTACACAGTTAATGGTCTGGCCTTGGGGAGTGTTGTCAAACAGAGTGACCTAGGGGTGCAGGTACATAGTTCCTTGAAAGTGTCATCACAGGTAGACAGGATGGTGAAGAAGGCATTTGGTGCACCTGCCTACGTCTGTCAGAGCATTGAGTGTAGGATTTGGGATGTCATATTATGGCTGTATAAAACATTGGTAAGGCCACATTTGGAGTACTGTGTACAATTCTGTTTGCCCACTATAGGAAGGGTGCTATTAAACTGGAAGAGATGCAAAAAAGATTTATAAAAGCATTATAGAGACTGAAGGGTTTGGATTACAAAAAGGATTTGGATAGGCTTAGACTATTTTACCTGGAGTGTAGGAGGCTGAGGGGTGACCTTATAAAAGTTTACAAAATCACGAGGAACATAGATAAGGTGAATATCTAAGGTCTTTTCCCCAGAGTAGGAGAGTCCAAAAGTAGAGTGTATAGGTTTAAGGTGAGAGGGAAAAGATTTAAAAGAAACCTGAGGAGCATCTTTTCACACAGAGGGTGATGCATATGTGCAATGAGCTGCCAGAGGAAGTGGTGGAGGAGAGTACAATTACAACACTGAAAAGTCATTTGAACAGGTAGATGGATAGGAAAGATTTAAAAGGATATGCGCCAAACACAGGGAGATGGGACTAGTTCAGTTTAGGAACCTTATTCAGTATGGACAAGTTGGACTGAAGGTTCTGCTTCTGTGCTGTATGATTCTATGACATGTCTAAGACCAGAAAGCATATGCTTAAAATGAGGAATAAATGGTTTGGAGGAGATCTAAGATCATTTTTTTCACAGAGGGTGGTAGAAATATGGAACATGCAACATTAAGAAGCATCTGGATGAGCATTTAAAATGCCAGGCTATTGATCAAGTGTAGGTAAGTAGGATTAGTGTAGTTTGATGTTTGTGGTCAGTAGAGACTTGGTGGACTGACAAGCCTGTTTCTCTGCTGTATGGCTATGACACTTATGACTCTATTAGCCTATGTATGGCCATGCTTGTGAGAATTGTAATACCTAGAACAAGTTATTATCAAGCTCTGAAGGCATCATTTATTCCACACTTGTTGGTGTAGAAATTAATATAGGAAGCCACTGTTGGGGGGCATAACTTTCACTTTCCTGGAAGGCATAATAGGATTCAATGGTAATATACTCATCCATGAATTAGGAATCTGGTTGATTCACAATGCCAATTCAGAGACTGATGTCTAAACTCTTGACTAGCTCACTCACTGCTACTTTGGAACATTTTACTGTTGCTAGGAGTCACCTTCCTGGTGGTATGTTAAGTCAAGTCCCTATGTAGCCACTCGGTAGATAGAAAGGACCCCGTGGCAGTATTCAAAGAGGAGCACAGAATGTCTCTTCACATCTTGGTCAATATTTACTCCTCAAACATTGACACCATCAGATGTTCTGGACACTTGTTTCACTGTTATTTGTGGGATCTTGCTGTGTTCATAGTGGCTAGTCCATGTCCTACAATGAATAGCAATTGCATTTCAAATATACTAGATTGAATAAAACACCTTCACGATGTCCTGGGGGTAGAAAATGCAGTCTAAAAAAATGCACTTATTTTTTACTTGGCACCTTTTATATATTTACACCAGCTCCTTTCTGTGTGTGCCATGAAGCTATTACCCTGTCATTGACTTCACCAAGTGGAATCACTAATGATGAAGAGCGATCAAAATTCAACACTCTCTTCACCAAAAATGTTATGAACTGATAATCCATCTGTTTCCCAGTCGCATCCAAAAACGTCTGATTATTCTCTCAGGCTAGTTTGATTGCAAATGTGAAGCAGAGGAGACACAGTCCTCAAACACTTTCATCAGCAGAGTCTCCATGGTATGTGAGGATCATGGATTCTGTTCTGGATCTTGCTTGGAGACAATGTGGGGTCAATGTGGGGAGGAAAGAACGGTCTCCATTGGAAATGTCAGGCTGTGCAGAATACTTTGTTATATGTCTTCCAATTTAATCCCAGCTGGTAAAACATTCCTTTGTTATATCCAAATAGAAAACTGTACTTTAACAGGTCGAGTCCATACTTTCAAGCAAGAGCTTTATTTCAGTTGATCTCACTCCGCTAACCCCTAACCCTAAACCTAATCCTAACCCTTATGCTGAACTTAATCCTAATACCAGTTCAACCCAAAACCTTATCCTAACCCCAACCCCAACACTAATCTTTAACCTTAACCCTCATCCTTACCCAACCCTTACCCTAACCCTTACCCTAACTCTAATCCTAACCCTTATCCTAACAGTAACCTAAATCCTAACCACAACCCCAACCTCAACAATAATCCTTACCCAAAAACTAACCTTAATCCTAACCCTAATGCTAACTCTAACACTTACCCTAACCCTAATCCTAACCCTGACTGTAACCCATACTCTAACCCTAATCCTAACCCTAGCCCTAGCCCTAGCCCTAGCCCTAGCCCTAGCCCTAACCCTAACCCTTACCCTAACACTAACCACACCCACTGATTGTTAGCTCCCGATATTAACTCTTCATTAATCTACCCAATACCTGTTCCTTCATTCCATCAGGTTTCAGGGATTCCTTCAGATTAGATATGAACAGCCTCCAACAACTCCATCTTGCAATATTATTCAGATGGACCTCACAATCTCATTATGACTTCATGGTGGTAATGTTATTGGAAGAGTAATCCAGACCCCCATACTTGAAAGTCCTAGATGCATGGATTTGAATACCATTGCGGCCGATGATGAAATTTGAACTCGACAAAATCTGGAATTATAAACGAGTCTAAAGTTGACTACATAGTCATTGGTTTCAAAAGTTCCAAATCAGACACCAGATCTGTGAACATCTGTGAATAAAGGATCAGGGTCAACTTCATGTGTGTCACTCATATCTTTCCAGAACTGGCTTATTTAGCTATCAATAAAAACAGAGTATGGTGGCATCTGATCTCACCAAGTTTGAAAGCTGCATTCCAATCAGCTTTGGCAGATGGAAGGATGCTGATGAATAATAAATGGGAATTTGTTTGAAATTGAAAGTAGAAGAGACTATTTTTTCTGAATTTGGACTCTGCATTTTGTATCTGTCTCTAGGTTAAAAGCAAAAAATACTGTTGGCAACACTCGTTTTGTGAAATCATAAGCCCAGTCAGTAAGTCTATTAATTTGAATTTAACACTGTGTTAAATCACAGGTTTCTAATGAAATGTGACCACATTAACTTTTAATGGCAATATTCTGCCCTGCACATTGATCATTCAACATATTCGCCGAAATAATCTGAAAATCAAATTGAACATCGGCAGAACAAATGATTATAAGGAGGTTTGATGAATTAATATGTTCAGTTTAATCTCTTAAATTGTTCTTTTTTTCTTGCAAATGACTTTCTTACTCTGCTATAATTTATGAAAAACATTAATAAGGAAATGTTGCTTTAGGATTGGGGCTTGTACATTGCTGAGTCTAAATATCTGTTACAGGGTAATATTTTGCAAACGTCCCCAGTATTGGAAATACATGGGCAGTGTATTTAAAACTTGTCTCAAAAAACTGTGCTGGGTCTGCAGAGGGAGAACAAACCTCCAGCAGAACGGGGCTTGGAGATCACTCTAAAGGGATGACTGTCGGTGGGGACCATTGTCTCAATCCAAGATTTGCATTTACAATTTACACGTGCATCCAAGATTGTCAACCCAAGAAAAGGTCGTTGGACCCAAAATGTTAACTCTGACTTCAGGCAGACCTGCTGAGCTTTTCCAGCAATTTCTGTTTCTGCAGCTCATAGAAGATGCAGGCAATGTGGAGCCACGAGGATTACTGTGACAAACACCGGGATGTCATGAGTTAGTACCTTGTCTAAATATCAGAAATCCAATTAAAACAATCAAACACTGGAAGAGGATATCAACAAGACAATGGGTGTGGAGATTTGGAGGCTTTGCAATTAGCAGAACTACATCCAAGGGTAGCCAAGCCAACAGGTATCCGAATTGAGATGTTCGGAATCAGGAGATAGAAACCCCGATTGCAAACCTCAATGAATATCACAACTGACCACGCTAACCAGAACCAAGACTGACAATAATTCGAGGCACTGACTAACCTGACCTATACTGCAAAGCCTAGAATAATGAAGACTAAGCTAGATCGAACTGACAAAACCAAGTACTCGCCTGATAGATCCAATACGCGCCTAATCGCAACAACGGGCTCAACCCAAACTGAATGGTTGCACAGCTTGAAGTCCTTTACCATGCTCAGGGTATGGCAAACCAGACCAACCACATCAGGCAACTTCAAAACTGTGTTCAAAATGGTGAGTATAATCCTAAGACCCCAGAGTTCCAACTTAATTAGTAATGGGAAGTGGGTGGTATCAGTGTTCGGTGATTCTAATACAGTAATTCTAATTCATAAATAACAGTACACCCTATATTACGGTGAATAGTTGTGTTACCTTGTCTTGTACTATTGTGCTACCTTTTTTGTACAGAAACAAATACAGAGATTCTTTTGCATTCAAGCATCTGTCTACTGCCTTTTCATTATATCCTGTGTCTAAAACCAGGGGTTGGGAGTGATTTGAATCATTCATAAGTCAGAACTCTAACCGACTTAAAACCAAAACCCTTACAACAGTGAAGTTCACTCACTATGCAATCATGCTTGACATGAGAAGGGAGCATTGGTGCGTTCAGTATATCCCTGGTTAGGAAGATGTTCTAGTGCCTAATGTAAATAGTCCTCACTTTTATTTATGCAAAACAGCATCAGAGAAGAGGCAGATCATAATTGTACACTGAGGTTAGATTGTAAACAATAAATACTGACTTCCTAAATACCTAAATGTAGTATGTAATGATGTAAGAAGATATACAAACATATTATATACAGCTTAAAGTTCAATCAAACGTCAATGAAATGAAAGAATGAATTACACTTCTGCGTGAATAACGTTAAAGTGCCTTCGATGTTTATTCACATTCATTCAAGCATTCTTCCATTTGGGTGAATAAATGACTGACTTTACTAAATTATTCGAGGAGGTTGAATCGCTCCTATTCAGGTTTCTGAATTTTAATGAAATCTCTCTAAGTGAAGGTCACATGAGATTTAATGTGTGTTCAATGAAATATCAAGTGCCAGCACAAGAGGTGACTTAACAAGCAAATGGTGAGCATTCTTTACAATGGGACAAGTTGAATGTAATCTAATGTACCACCATGTATTCAGCATGTATGGGATTGCCTGTGTCAGGTTACATTCTTATTTATGGGATGGTGAATAAAGGTTCATTTGCAATGGTTTCTCTTCTTGCTAGGTTTTATATTGTCCTCTTACTATTTCTCACCTTCATGACTTGCTTGCCCGGAAACCAATTGGGCTGATGCTTACTTTTTCTGGCGATGTATCAGTTTTGTCGAGTTTCGTGGTGCGTTTTTTTTTTGTTGAGAGGTCTGGCGAGATTTCTCACCAAAAAAGGCCTCATTAATGACCTACCCTGCCCTAAGGCACCCTTCTCTCCTGATTCTAGGCCCCACCTTATCATTGTTCTTGGAAATACCCGCCACTCTGTTGATAGACCAGTGTCTCTGGTATCAGTGTTTTCTCTGTGTTCCTGGAAGAGAACAGACATTCCAAAGGTGCCCAGTGTGATGTTGTGAGACAAGGGGAACAATGGTGCTATGACTCCCCGACTGGGTTTTGTTGGACAGTCTGGTGGACAGGAGTGGGATCCTCTTCCCAGAGGGACCAGCTGAGGAGGTCACACCACCATGCCACACCATCCTTCTCTGAGCTCACCACCCAGGTCATTGTGATCCCTAAGCTCCAGATGTGATGCCAGCCAGTGCTGGAGAAAGGTCAGTGTTCTGTCAGTGTAAGTGCCACACTCTTTAGTCTGCTCACTCCTACTCACTCTGTTTCTGGTCCTGCACCCACCTCCCATTAAAGCCAACTCCCTGGATTGATTTCTCAGGTTTCTCCTTGACTTGCTATGCCAAGGCCCCCTGAATGAAAGATTCCAGACTTTGATGTGGACTGCTTCCATCAGTCTTTGAGACAGAGATGCCTGCATGCTGCAGTGTGTAAGCTGCAGATGTGAGGTCAACATAGCATACTGCTTTCCAGTGAAACGTCCATCCCCTTGACTGAGAACTATGCCTACACTAATTGGCAAAGTGATTGAGCTTTGCAAATAGACATCCCTGGGATCCTGCCTGATCTTGCTGGGTGCCAAAATGTCCCTGAAACAGCCTTTCAATGGTAACTGCTTCTCGGCCTGGCAACCCAATTGGACAAAGGGAGTGTTTCAATGATTCCCTGAAGGCTTCCATCAAGAAATGCAACATGGATGGCAACATATGGGAGACCCGAATTCGGAAGAAACTGACCTGGAGGAAACTTCTGTGTGGAGGGACATAATTCTCCCAGAACACCTGTCGACAAAAGGAAATACAGGTAGGGAACCAGAGAAAAGAGTGCCAACAATGCCAAAGGCAAGGATCAAATGTATGCTCGGAGATGTGGCTCAAGATTGGAATCATCAATTGCACAAGGACACACAGAATCCATGACCAGTGACTCGGAATTTCCTAGGTGGACTACTTTATTCATTAGTAAATGATTGGTGATGATGATGACAAGGACTTAATTAAAAATCACGCAACACCAGGTTATAGTCCAACAGGTTTATTTGGAAGCACTAGCTTTTGGAGCGTTGCTACTTCATCTGGTTGTCTACGACCACCTGATGAAGGAGCGTCGCTCCGGAAGCTAGTGCTTCCAATTAAACCTGTTGGACTATAACCTGGTGTTGCGTGATTTTTAACGTTGTCCACCCCAGTCCAACTCCGGCATCTCCAAATCATGACAAGGACTTAGTACAGCTTCCACCTCGATAATTATTGCCCTTGTCCTTTACACTTGGGATCAGAAAATGGTTTGTGGAATCCTGGTATTGATCAATTAATCCCAGTGACGTCAGTGGCATTGAGGTCTGGCTGATCTTATGGATATGGCGACATTTGGTTGGTCCCCCAGCAGTCTGTGGAGGGAGGGGATTTTCTGGCTTCATAATGGTAGAGGCAGGCTGTGGTTCTCCTTAGTGACAGATCATTGAGAATTCCTGGGCCTGGGAGAACCAAGAGATTATAAGGGAGCTGAGGTGGAGCAGTACATGTGAAGCTTCAAAATTTCCTTACACCTCATTTCCGTTGCCAAACAACATTAATTTGGAAGTCCCTTGTTGAAATAACCTTGCTGTACTGATGATTTTGTGGGCCACGATGTTGGAACATTAAATGTAACCCTGTCCGTTTTTAGTGGGAGCCTTGCTTAGGACTTGAATCATCACCATAAGTAAAATGCTAGCCAGAACACAATGCTTTATTGTGATGAGGAGTGACCAGTCTCAAAACGCTAGCTCTGCTTCTTCCCACAGATGCTGTCAGACTCAAACAGGCATCACCAGTTACACTGGATTGAACCAAACCTCAAGCAGACAAGCCCAACCTGAAACGGCAGCCCCGTAAATCTCCATCCGTCCAAGTGAGAACTGCTTAGATAAATGCGATTGTGCTACATTTTGGGAATTCCTGAAGAAGGGCTCATGCCCGAAACATCGATTCTCCTGCTCCTTGGATGCTGCCTGACCTGCTGCGCTTTTCCAGCAACACATTTTCAGCTCTACATTTTGGGAAAGCAAATCTTAGCAAGACTTATACACTTAATGGTAAGGTCCTACGGAGGGTTGCTGAACAAAGACCTTGGAGTTCAGGTTCATAGCTCCTTGAAAGTGGAATTGCAGGTAGATAGGATAGTGAAGAAAGCGTTTGGTATGCTTTCCTTTATTGGTCAGAGTATTGAGAACAGGAGTTGGAAGGTCATGTTGCACTGTACAGATGTTGGTTAGGCTACTTTTGGAATAGTGCATGCAGTTCTGGTCTCCTTCCTTTTAGAAGGATATTGTGCAACTTGAAAGGGTTCAGAGAAGATTTACAGGGATGCTGCCAGGGTTGGCGGGTTTGAGCTATGGGGAGAGGCTGAATAGACTGGGGCTGTTTTCCCTGGAGCGTCGAAGGCTGAGGGGTGACCTCAGAGATTTATAAAATCATGAGGGGGATGGGTAGGACAAATAGACAAAGTCTTTTCCCTGGGGTGGGGAAGTCCAGAACTAGAGGGCACAGGTTTAGACTGAAAGAGGAAAGATCTAAAAGAGACCTAAGGGGCAACTTTTTCATGCAGATGGTGGTGCATGTATGCACTGAGCTGCCAGAGGAAGTGGTGGAGGCTGGTACAATTGCAACATTTAAAAAGCATCTGGATGGGGATATGAATAGGAAGGGTTTGGTGGGATATGGGCCAAGTGCTGGCAAATGGGACGAAATTAGGTTGGGATATCTGGTTGGCATGGACAAGTTGGACCAGAGGGTCTGTTTCCGTGCTGTACATCTCTATGACTATGACCTGCTGAGTTTCTCCAGCAAATGTTTTTTTCTAATTAACCTACAAAAGAGTTTCATTTCCATTGTAAATGTTCCAATATTAAGATGGCACAGTATACAGAACAACCTCGGTTATCCGAACATCAATTATCCAAACTTCGGATTATCTGAACAAGATCTCAAGATTTCGTAAAAACGTTATCCATTATCCAAATAATCAGTTATTCGAACACTAAATTATCCGAACAAAATACTTGACACCCGTCTCATTCAGATAATTGAGGTTGTTCTGTCGTCCATTTAGTTTCCAATCGCCATGGCTTTGTGTTAAACCAAAAAGAAAGCAGATAAATCAGAATTCATCAAAGTAAATCAAAAATATTGAAACCAGTCCTGATAGATTTTAACTAAAAGTGAACAATCCTCCGTGTTTAAGTGATTTGGCGGACTCTCATTCCCCAGAAATCTGTCTTCAGCAAAAGCAGCAGGTTCTTGTCCAGAGTATAGCTAAGTCTTAAAATTATAAGTCTGCCCTGCCATTCTCATCCAATGTCTGGAGCAGATCTTAAAATAATAAATGTAGATGTGTCATATGCTGCAAGTTGTTGATGTGCACAATTCCCGTAACTCACAAAAGACCGACATTCACCAGGACTTTAATAACTAGAACTATTTTTTACTGAACAAGTTAACATATGTTACTCTCCTAACATTTTTATAACATTTTTTGAATGATGCTTGCTGAGGGATGAATATTGCTCAAGACAATGGGAAAATTCCCCTGTCCTAACAATGCAAGACATTTTGTTACAAAACTAAGAGGGTATCTAGAGTCTCTCTGACAATCATAACTGATCTGAAAGATGGCACATCTCTTCAGTACTGCCCTGAAGTGTTATCACTGATCATGAACTCAGGTCCCTGGAGAGGGATTTGAATACATGATCTTTGACATTCAGCTGCCTTGAGTTTTTACAAAATGCTCCGAACCCTGACGTTATAAAATAGCCTCATTCTTTTTCTCTCTTGCTTACTAGTGACAGCACATACCAGGCAACTTGTCAGCAGTTCTCAGTCAAGGAAGGCTACGTTGTTCTGCATGGCAATGTGCCACGTCAATCTTCCAACTGTACCATGTGCCAGCAGCTAATACAGCAAACACACTACAGCCAGCAACAAATCACGTCTCAATATCTAAGGGAAGTAGTCCTCACTTATTGGTGATAGGACACAGTGCTTAGGGTGCAGTTTAACCAGGAGCTCAAAGTTACCTGAACTCCACATTCCATCACTTACAGCTGTCTGCTTTAATTGGATAAGTCAACACATTTATTCAAATCATAGTTCAGGCAGCTTCTGAATTGTCTTGAAGTATCAGATTAACAATCAATCAATTGGAACATGTTAATGCGATGAAGGTATGATATTTTGTTAATGCTAAAACAAAGTGAGACTGATTCCCAGTTTTGCTGATTTTAAGAGCTTTGAGGTCACACTTTTCTAAAAAGTCCAGAAAGAAATGTCAAGGGCCATCTCATGTTTAAGCACTTGATCTGTTGAACACCCCTTTTTAACTGACTTGTCCCTTATAGGCTGGGAGCTAGGTGTTTAACTGATTTGTCCCTTATAGGCTGGGAGCCAGGTGTTCCTGCTGGGGGCAAGTCTAATGCAGGAGGTTAGAATAATCCTTTCATTTCTGAGAATACTGATCACACACCCCGATGGAATAGTATTCATTTCGCAATTCAGCAGCGCCAATAGTGAC
>NC_057743.1:9930475-9940499 GCF_004010195.1 Chiloscyllium plagiosum | reverse complement strand
TGACAATCTGCTCAGGGAACCGCTCGATAGGATCCGCCCTCTCCTTTTCCCGAAGATTCTCAAGGACACTACGTGCTGACCACTTCCTGATGGACTTGTGGTCAAAGGTGTTTTTCTTCATAAACTTCTCACCGAAGGACAGGTGATCTTTTATGGATGTTGGGCAGGCTTTGAGAGTCAGGAAGTCAGTCTTCTGTTGCAGGCTTCCCAGCGTCTGACCTGCTGTTGTATCCACTGTATTGATATGGTAAGTACAATTCAATTGCTGGTCAATGATAAATTACCAAATTATTAATCAAATTGTTCATTATTCAGTTACTGCAAACAGCTCCCGAAATTCTTAATCCATTTCTTTAAAGATACCTCAAAGAGTTAATGCAAAGTGTGATTAGTTCTGGTTATAGAAAGCTGAATATGCTGAATCTCACTCAATTATTCCCAGAGGAGATCTTACATAGTGACAGCAATGTCCAGGTGTGAGGTGGAAGTGGCTCATGAGGCACAGTGTTGTAACTGCCTTGTTGCAGTTTTACTGTCAGATTAGTGTGTTTTACATTTCAGCAGATATTCAGGCAGCAGGTGGAACAGGATGGTGACTCAACTGGGTGACGTATAGGCAAAGTTGCAAATGTTAAATCAGCAGCTGTGAAAGGAAACTTCCTGATCCCAAATGACTGTCCTATTTATACTGCAAAGGCACGAAAGAGTGTCAGCAAATTTAATGGCTATCTAGCAATGTTGCTTTTTAATGAATATTTTGCACAGTTTGCTCAGTAGAATTATGGGCAGTTGCTCCACTAAGAGCGACACTGACTAGATTTTACCAAGATGTTTGGTACACATCCTTTATTGATCAGAGCATTGAGTAGAGGTGTTGATCTGGTCGATTAGGCCTTTTTTTGGAATACTACCTTCAATTCTGGTCTCCCTGTTGTGAAACTTGAAAGGGTTGAGATGTTGTGACACTTGAAAGGGTTCAGTAAAGATTTACAAGGATGTTGCCAGGTTTGCAGGGTTTGAGCTATAGAGAGAGGCTGAATAGGCTGGGACTGTTTTCCCTGGAGCGTCGGAGGCTGAGGGGTGACCTAATAGAGCTTTATAAAATCATGAGAGGCCTGGATAGAATGAGTAGCCAAGGGGTGGCGGAGATCAAAACTAGAGGGTATACGTTTAAGATGAGATGGGAAGTGTTTAAAAGGGATTTAAGGGTAACCTTTTCACACAGCGGGTGGTGCGTGCGTGGAATGAACTGCCAGAGGAAGTGGTGGAGGTTGGTACAATTGCAACATTTTTAAAAGGCATCTGGATGGGTATATGAAGAGGAAGAGTTTAAAGGGACATTGCCCAAATACTGGCAAGTGGGACTAGATTAATATAGAATATCTGACTGGCATGGACAAGTTGGACCGAAGGGTCTGTTTTCATGCTATACATCTCTATGACACTGTGACTGTACGTCCCCTGTTGTGATTGCTAGTCCATACAGAGGTAGACAATGGCTGAGCCTTAAGTATTGAAGCTACAACTAATGTCAGTGCCAGAGACAAGGCAGCAGAAAAACCTTAGCTTCTCTCGCGAGATCTTCTATCCTTCTTCTCCACTTCATCCTTACTAAGGGTTGCACTGTGGATAGGAAATTAGTTCAAGACCAGGTGTAACACCCAGGATGGTGAGCTGTACTGTCAATTCTCAGCATTTAGGTTCAGTCTCAAAGAAGTGCCAATGGACTCTCAAATCTGCAAAGGGACCGGCCCTTAGATATAAAACAAATTCTACAATTTGGATATAGTTTACTGCAGGGAATGCTCACATTCAAGCAATCAATACTTGGATGTTTGTATGGTTATTGTTTTAACTTTGTTCAGGTATCTGTATTCTTTAACATAGGGGTTGGAAGTACTGAAAGGGGAGAAATGTTTCTTTTTTCTCATAATCAATAAAGTTATGACATTCTCTTGTTCAATGCTATAGCAAACATTTACAACTGTCTTGAATGTGACATCAGGACACCGGATACCAGAGAATTTTCTCCTTCCATCCATGTCAAGCTCAGCTTGTTTATTTAACACCCTTTGCTTCAGCAGTGCCTCAGAGGTAACCCTCTCACCTCTGAGTCAGAGAGTTGTTGCTTTGAGTTGCACTCCAAGTTCCTGAGCACATAATCTCACCTGATAATCCAGAGTAGCATTGCTGGGGAATGACATCTCTCACATGATGCCTTAAACATTCCACCACACAGGATCTGGGAAGAGCTCCAAAGGGTGGGCAGGAGGTGTGCTCCCATTGCCGTTCAGAGCATCACCATAGCCATTTGGAAAAGACCAAAGGAATCCTCATGCAACCCATTTCATGGACAGGCAGCAAGGTGGCTCAGTGGTTAGCACTGCTGCCTCACAGCCCCACGGAGCCGGGTTTGATTCTAGCCTCGGGTGACTGGAGTTTGGACATTCTCCCTGGGTCTGTGTGATTTTCCTCTGGTGACTTTGATTTCCTCCCAGATTCCAAAGATGTGTGGGTTAGATGGACTGGCCATACTAAGTTACCTTGTATTGTCCAAGGATGTGTAGGCTAGGTGGGTTAGACTACACTCATCCAAGCAAGTGGGGAGTATTCCATCACAATGCGGACGTGTGCTTTGTAGATGGTGGAAAGACTCTGGGGCATCAGGAGGTAAGCTACTCACTACAGAGATTCTTAGCCTCTGCCCTGCTCTTCAAGCCACTGTGCTTAAATGGCTACTCCAGCTCGGTTTGTGACAATGGTCAGTCCAGGATATTGTTAGTGGAGAATTCAGCAATGGTAATGCCATTGAACATCAAGGTAAGGTGATTTGATTCTCTCTTCTTGGAAGTGATCATTGCCTGGCATTTGTATGGAATGTTATTTACTACTTACCACACGCACCTGGCTGCTGTCCAGGTTTTGATACATTTGAACATGGACTGCTTCAGTAATTGAGAAGTCAGGAATGGTGCTGAATGTTATACAATCATTAGGGAGCATCCCCATTTCTGACTTTATGATGGAGGGAAGGTCGTTGATGAAGCAGCTGAAGATGTTTGGGCCTAGGACACTGCCCTAAGGAGCTCCTGCAGAGATGTCCTGGAGCTGAGGTGACTGACCTCCAACAACCACGACCACCTTCCATTGTGCCAGATATGAAGTTGTAGAATTGGGGACCACCAGGAACTAGATTGTCACTGTCTAACCTCAACTAAAGGAGGCAAGGCAATCTGTTCTGAGTTCTACCAACCTTTCATTGCAGCCTCATTGAAAACCCTCTGAAAATGGCCGAGCTGATAGGTTTCCCTCATTGCTATGTTGGTGTCCAGCAATGATCCACTGGAGAGAACGCAGACACCAGCCCTATGTAAGCCAAGTTGGATGAGTAACTCACCTCCTCTCTCTGCGATTCTCGTCCATTGTTTACAATGCTCATGAATGAGTCTCAAACCTCTAGCCTTCCGGGTCAGAGGCATCAGCCTTGCCATTACATGTCAGCTGTGGTCTGGTATCTAGCTTGCCTCTGTGAGGCAGAGTGTTTTGTGTTCAAGTCTCACTTCAAGACTTGAGTATAACATTTAAGTTGACTCTTCAGTGCCCTACTAAGTGGTATTTGAACGGCCAGAGGTGCTATCTTTTAGATGATGCCTTAAACTGAGTTTCCATACCAGTCTTTTCCAGTAGATGTAAAAATAAACTTTGTACTATTTCAAAGAAAAGCCATCTGTCAATCAGTGTCAATTTCTGTGTGCAACATAGCTTCTGCACTTCCTATATTACATAGTGGCATCAATTCAAAAATATCTCAAGCACTTTATGACATCTGGTGGTCACAACAGGCAAGAGAGAAATGCCAACCTTTCCTTGATTGAACTCCAACTGAGATGATGCTCAACTGGCCAGCAGGATGCTCGTCAATTATACCATTGTAATGATAAAGGACATTTCAAGAATTGTCAAGGAAGATGAAAGGCAGAGAATTAAAAGTTGGGTTTGTTTTGCGATCACACACAGTTTCAGTGCTTGATATCTGAATGGAAACAGGCAAATCCACAAACTAACCAGTATCTGACCTCTGTGATGTAGATTAAAATGCAGCCTTACAGCTGCAAGTAGTTTTCTCAGTTACTCACCTTTAGGTTGTGCAATAGAAAATGTGGATACTCTGTGCTTTGCTGCTCATAAAACCAAGTCACAGAAGACAGATGACAGCATTAAAGTAGCATAAATGCTCATCACTAACTAAACCTTAATGAACACCTTTGGGAGTACCAAAATTATAAACTACGCACAAGGAGCGAGAAACGTCAAGATCCCAGAATGGAAACAATATCTACTGTGTGCGATTATCTTCCAGTGCCAGTAATTATAATCCCCTACACGTTCTGAAGTATCAAGACCAGAAATAGAGGCCTTCTATAAAGTCATAGATGAGTACAGCAAAAAACCTGACCGTTCGGTCAAACTCATCCATGCCAATTAGACATCCTAAATTAAATTGATCTCATTTGCCACATTTGGCTCATATCCCTCTGAAACCTTTTTATCCCTGAACCCATCCAGATGCCTTTTACACAGCTATCTCAGCAGGGAGACTGATTAGCCAGAGAATTTACAGCCAAGCAGTTTTGAGAAGATTTCTACCTCAGGTTGAAGTTCTGGATGTAGGTTTGCTCACTGAGCTCGAAGGTTCATTTCCAGATGTTTCATCACCCTACTTGGTAACATCTTCAGTGGGCCTCAGGCAAAGCACTGCTGATAAGTCTTGTTTTCTATTTATATGTTTGGGTTTCTTTGAGTAGGTGATGTCATTTCCTGTGGTGAAGTCATTTCCTATGGCGAAGTCACTTCCTGTTCTTTTTCTCAGGGGTCTAACTCAATATGTTTGTTGATAGAGCTCCAGTTGGAATGCCATGCTTCTAGGAATTCTCGTGCATGTCTCTGTTTGGCTTGTCCAAGGATGGAAGTGTTGTCCCAGTTGAAGTGGTGTCCTTCCTCATCTGTGTGTAATGATGCTAGTGAGAGATGGTCATGTCTTTTTGCAGCTAGTTGTTGTTCATGTACCCTGATGGCTAGTTTTCTGCCTGTTTTTTCAATTAAGCGTTTGTTACAGTCCTTACACGGTATTTTGCAAATGACATTAGTTTTGCTTGTTGTCTGTATGGGTCTTTCGAGTTCATTAGCTGCTGTTTTAGTGTGTTGGTGGGTTTGTGGGCTACCATGATGCCAAAGGGTCTGAGTAGTCTGGCAGTCATTTCCGAGATGTCTTTGATGTAGGGGAGAGTGACTAGGATTTCTGGACGTGTTTTGTCTGCTGTTTGGGTTTGTTGCTGAGAAATCGGTGGACTGTGTTCATTGGGTACTCATTCTTTTTGAATACATGGTATAGGTGATTTTCCTGTGTTCTGTGTAGTTCCTCTGTGTTGCAGTGTATGTTGGCTCATTGAAATAATGTTCTGGTGCAGCTTCGTTTGTGGATGTTGATCATACACAAACCTACCTCCAAATTTACAGCCAAGATTTTGGCCAAAGTATCATTGACTAGCGTGGTAATGTAAAAGGTCCTTTACCGTTATTTTGATTTCTTACCTTTAGTTTACTTCCCTCATCAAAAGCCTCATTACCCTGACATGCTTTCATGTTTATAAACCCATGCAGTGAGGGATTCTTAAGGATGAGATTGGCTCATCTTGCTTCAGAGCCAACTCCATTGAAACATATAAACATCTTCCCCCAAACAGTCTCTGTTTTTGTATTCTAGGGGACTGCCCTCATCTTGCGTTCAGGCCTGGGTAAATAGCCATAACCCCACACTCTTTCATTTAAGAAAGGCAGCTGATGGCGGCTTAACCTGAGGGTCAGCACATCACAAGAAAAGAGGCAAGGTTGGGTAGGATGGGCTTTTATGGTAATCTCAGACAGTACGGAAAATGAACTGACATTGTTGGTATCACTTTGTGTCATAAACCAGCTATCCAGCCAACCGAGCAAACCAACCGGTGCACTGAGTGGACAGAAATTGAGCCTATGCCTAAATGCTTCTAGCTCCAAGGTGTCCGATCCTGTCATACGGTCCTTTTGTAATCTCTGACATTGGTAGGACACGACAGCAGCTTTTGTTAATGGTTTAACAGACAAAGCATATGGGAACAGGAATAAAGTGGTTAAGTGAAAGAAATATTCCATACCACAGTAACAAGTACTGTCTTACTTCTCAGGCAGACAAAAACAAAATTACAGGTGATTTCCAACTTTGCATTGCGGGCAGTAACCTAGCAACCTGCCCATCCTTCATAGAAATTGCTTTATGTTTATTCCATTGATTTACAGAAAGAACTAAGTCAAGCTTTTCGACAAAGCCTTCAGATTCAACACATTATTTCTGTATGGTTTTGCCTTTTTTTTGTTAAAAAAGCTCTTCCTTGGTCCTTTTCATTTTTTCGTACTGACCTTCGCCCATTGATAAGATTGCTAAGCTGCCTCAGTCGATATTTTCCTCATCAGCTTGTATTTAGATGCATCATACTCTGCTGAAGGAAGCAAGACTTAAACCTAAGCCTCCTGATCCAGAGGTATGGACACTACAATTTCACTATTGACTCCTACTGTGCTTGAACACTGAGCCATTTCCTTTTATATTCCAGTGTAGGAACAGCACAGAGAGGGTCCACTTGACATTCTGGGATTAGTCAGGGAAATGTAGGGGAATGGGTCTGGGTGGGTTACTCTTCAGAAGGTTAATGATGCAAAGTGATACCAACAGTGTTGGTTCATTTTCTATGCTGTCTGAGGTTACCATAAAAGCCCATCACACCCAACCTTGCCACATTTTCTTGTGATGTGCTGACCCTCAGTTTAAGCCACCATCAGTTGCCTTTCTCATATGTTGGACCAAATGGCTTGTTTCCACACTGTAGGGATTCTGTAATTCTATGGCATACGGTGCCCTTTGTTTCTTAAAGAGTAATGCAGCTAGTCCCAATCCCCAAGCCCCACTCCTCATGGAAGAGGAAATCCTTTCACTTTGGATGCTTATCTAATTCTCTTTTGAGAAGCCACCATTGAATCCCCACTCAGTCAGGCAGTGAATTCTAGGTCCTAAGTACTCACTGCATTAAAAACATTTATTCTGATGTTACCTTTGGTTATTTTCTCAATGCCCTCTGCTTCTCGATTCTTCTATCAATGGGCCAATTTGACTCACACTACTCTGTCCTCATGATTTAGAATCCTTCTGTCAAATCTCCCCTCTACTGTCTCTTGTTTGAGCAGGCTTCACATCTCTAACCTGTCCAAAATAACTGAGGTCCCTCATTCCCAGAACCGTCCTCAAAGAGTTTCTCACCATTTCTAAAGATCCTGTGTTATGTCTCACAGCCTTATTTTCAGATACATGTTCATAATACTATCACCCTCTCACGCTGTGTGATCTGATGATATAAAAGTCTCAGATTTCAACTTAACTGGCCTCACTCGAAGCATGACATACTGAAATTGTGCTATTTTCTGGAACTGGAAGATATAATATTAGTCCAGGCACTGAAATATCACTATCTGTAATGTAAGTAAGAATCCAGAGCTTTCATACATGTCTGTTGAAACTTTACATCTTCTAGTTCTTATGTTATGGGATCTACCATAGACATCCAGTATAAATATTCTGCTGGAGGCAAAGTCCACACCACAGTGACATTTCATAGTAAGCAGTGATATCTGTCTATAAAGGAGGTCAAGTTCTAAGTGGTAGACACTTGGAAACCTCATTGAGTGTCAGATAAAAAGAAGTCTTGGACCTCAAAGATTTCAAGAAACTAAAACACTAATTTCTGTGTGTAGGGATCTATAACTTGAATAGTCTGAAGATGGACCTACTCTTCATTCTCTATAAAAGATACGTTCAATGAAGCCTTAGCTTTCTATTTTAAAAAAATGATTAGCTTGCCTACTGATTTAACAGTTCTTGGAAAAAAATCAATCAAAAGCTTTTTTTACAGCTTATGTTCAGAGCTTTCTTGAATGAAATATAACTTTTAAAACAATGAAAACAGTTTGTTGAACTTGTTATGAAGGTGGGGAGTCACTGTACCTTCAAGACAATAGACAATAGGTGCAGGAGTAGGCCATTCTGCCCTTCGAGCCTGCACCGCCATTCAATATGATCATGGCTGATCATCCTTAATCAGTACCCTGTTCCTGCCTTATCTCCATAACCCTTGATTCCACTATCCTTGAGAGCTCTATCCAACTCTTTCTTAAATGAATCCAGAGACTGGGCCTCCACTGCCCTCTGGGGCAGAGCATTCCACACAGCCACCGCTCTCTGGGTGAAGAAGTTTCTCCTCATCTCTGTCCTAAATGGTCTACCCCGTATTTTTAAGCTGTGTCCTCTGTTTCGGCACTCACCCCGCAGCGGAAACATGTTGCCAGCCGCCAGAGTGTCCAATCCTTTGATCATCTTATATGTCTCAAACAGATCCCCTCTCAGTCTTCTAAACTCAAGGGTACACAAGCCCAGTCGCTCCAGTCTTTCAGCATAAGGTAGTCCCGCCATTCCAGGAATTGACCTCGTGAACCTACGCTGCATTCCCTCAATAGCCAGAATGTCTCTCCTCAAATTTGGAGACCAGAACTGCACACAGTACTCCAGGTGTGGTCTCACCAGGGCCCTGTACAGCTGCAGAAGAACCTCTTTGCTTCTATACTCAATACCTCTTGTTATGAAGGCCAGCATGCTATTAGCCTTCTTCACTACCTGCTGTACCTGCATGCTTACCTTCATTGAGTGGTGTACAAGAACCCCCAGATCTCTCTGTACTGCCCCTTTACCTAAATTGATTCCACTTAGGTGGTAATCTGCCTTCCTGTTCTTGCCACCAAAGTGGATAAGGATCCATTTATCCACGTGAAAGTGCATCTGCCATGCATCTGAGCACTCACCTAACTTGTCCAGGTCACCCTGTAATCTCCTAACATCCTCATCACATTTCACCCTGCCACCCAGCTGATGAAATTTGCGAATGTTATTGCTAATACCATCTTCTCTATCATTAATGTATATTGTAAAAAGCTGCGGTCCCAGCACTGATCCCTGCGGTACCCCACTGGTCAGTGCCTGGCATTCCGAAATGGAGGGGTGGAGGAGTGTGGAAGGATGAGAGAATGCAGGCTGCAGCCCTATGAAGCAGGGGGAGGGCTTGCAGTTGGCCTGTGTGGGGATGTGGGAGACTACAGGAGCCTGGTGGGCAAGGGCTGGCCTGAAAGGCAGCTGGAGGGACGGAGGGAGGGAAGCACGCACGGAGGAGGAAGAGCAAAGAGAAAAGAGAAAAAAAAGCCAAAGGGGATAAAGAGAAAGAGCAACAAAGAAAATGTGGCTGGCCAGCACGCCTTGAAGTAGGGAGAAAAGGCAGGGGCCAGCGCCTACGGCCATACTAGTCTGAAAACGCCAGATCTCGTCTGATCTCGGAAGCTAAGCAGACTCAGGCCTGGTTAGTACTTGGATGGGAGACCGCCTGGGAATACCAGGTGCAGTAGGCTTTTTCCGCCAGCAGTGGCTGCTCAAGTCACCCCTCTGCACTTGTCTTGTGCCAGGCAATGGAGCGGCAGGTTATTTTTGCTGCTGCTGCTGTGCCTGGCATCAGTCTCCTGCAGGCACGAGACACGGAGGGGAGGAGAGCGGAGCGCTGCCAAAATCAGCAAGAAAGGCGGAAAGAAAGGGATTGGGGCTGCACGCTGTCTGCGCGTGGCAGTCAGGAAAGGCGGACAATAGACAATAGGTGCAGGAGTTGGCCATTCTGCCCTTCCAGCCTGCACCACCATTCAATATGATCATGGCTGATCATCCTTAATCAGTATCCTGTTCCTGCCTTATCTCCATAACCCTTGATTCCACTATCCTTGAGAGCTCTATCCAACTCTTTCTAAAATGAATCCAGAGACTGGGCCTCCACTGCCCTCTGGGGCAGAGCATCCCACACAGCCACCACTCTCTGGGTGAAGAAGTTTCTCCTCATCCCTGTCCTAA
>NC_057743.1:9858363-9929139 GCF_004010195.1 Chiloscyllium plagiosum | reverse complement strand
GAGTTTTCTGCCTCATTGATACAGTTGTCTTTCTTGACTTCCCTTGTTCTAACTTTCCCTTCAATTTCCTTCCTAAACATCCAGTTTGTCCCCTCCCCCCTGCTACATAGTTTAAACGTAGCTGTGTTGCAGTAGCAAACCTGCCTGCCAGAATGCTGGTCCCTAACCTATTCAGGTGCAAACCGTCTCTCTTGTAGAGTTTATGCTTACCACCCAGTGATCCAAGAATTTAAATCCTTGCTTCCTGCACCAGTTCCCCAGCCACACATTCAAGTCCATTATCTCCCTGTTTCTGACCTCACCAGCCCGAGGCACTGGAAGCAAACCGGAGATAACCACCTTGGACGTCCTGCTTTTCAGCCTTCTTCCTAGTTCTCCGAAGTCCCGCAAAGAGAGTTAAAAGCTAGCAGAACTGCCTGACACAGCACAAAGTGTTCTGAACAAGGTAACAATGTAACACATGGTCAACACAAACAGAGTAGCTGGGTTGTCATAAAACAAAAACAAATTTAAATTTGGCCAATCAGTTTAAATTATGCCCCATGATATAAACTTCAATCAAGTTTTAATTTAGTGCTATGATAATATTAAAACCAATGAAATAATCCGATGTTTTGTGGTATAAAACCAGACATTGTGGACAGTTGAGAGAGAACTGCCAAAAGACCAACAGATGTAGGCTGCTAGTTTAAGAGCTCTCTGAGAAGTACCTATCTGTGGAAGATGTTTGCACAGCAGAACAAAGAAACTGACCTGGAGAGAATCTACAGAGGAAACTCGGCAAAGCTGACTGGTTTTGAAACGTGACTTTTTTTGTAATCTCAATCATTTTTTTTGACTAGTATTGTAGAGTGGAAGGTAAAAGAATTTTAAGAAAAAGGTTTTGTAAATAGTTGTTAGTTTTAATATTCTTCAATGGACTTAAAGAATAAAGTTGTTAATTTTTATTTTAAATATTTACCTCAGATAATTCTTTGCACCTTGAATTTTAACAGATTATGGCACATATTTTACACTTATATTAGAAGCGATTAAAGTTTATGTGACATTGACTCTAGCTATTCTATTGTAGTCACACACACAGTTTGGAGACCAGGAGTTCTAATCTAGCTTTTGGAGGGAACAGATATATCTGTACCCATTCCCTAAAATCCTAGTAATTTAGCCTAATCAAAATTAGTTGTCCTTACTGCTGTTATACAATAAACACCCTTGTCACCTGGGAACAGCATCTCATCTGTATAAAACCCTCTACCAGTGTTCCCAAGACAAATTAAAGGCAAGGAAGATCGGTGGCAATGAACCACCTAAAATATCTCTTACCCAGTGTCATGCACTCACTGGCAGTGGTGGCAAAAACCATAAGGTACCACAGTGGTCATCAAGGAAAATGGCACATTATACAGCAAGAGTATGAGTGACATACATTTATTCACCCTTGATTAGTTGAATTTCAAAGAACCATGCTGGAAGAGATCAGCAAAATGTCATACTGATGTTATTTTTGTAACGAAAAGTTGTATTCAGTAAACTATTGCAATGTATTATTACTACTTTCGATCTGGTATGTTTATAGAAACTTTCTTCCACGACATTATCTCATATATTGTGTAATTTGATCTGTAGGAAATGTGATCTCATTTGGAGAGTGAGTTGCTGCTCATGTAAATGAAATGCATCTGATTAAACATCAAAATGTAATGTAAGCGCAAGAGAGATTCTGTCATGTATGAAAGGAGAGACAAGATAAGAGGAAGATGAAGAAAATGGAAAAGATCTAATCAACATCAAGAGAAGAATGAGGAGCAGAAGTGTTCAGGCAGAGGCAATGGTGTTGGGAAGCATGGAAAGGAATGGACTTTTCAATAATTTGATTTATTAAGTTAACATGCAAATTGTTTGAATACTTTGAGATTTCCAGAAGGTTAGGCTTGGCTTGGCAGTGTAATGTTATAGGCTAATCTCTCAGTTTTGTGCCAGGATAGTGCTAATCTCTGCACATTATACAAACCACTAGTTAACACTATTCTCTTCCAAATGGGCCTCAATTTAAGGTCTTTGTACTGTAATTATCAACAGCTGCATTAATTCTAAACCCACTCAAAAGTGCACATGTTAATGATGCAATTAGCTAATTATGTGTTATGGTGAATGTATTTCATAAAGGTGTACTGGTGAAGGAACAGACGAGTATCTGCCAGAGAGATCTTATTGATGAGCCAGAAAAACAGGGTGTCATTACCACTATGCAACATACAAAATGACATGTTTCAATGTCACTCAATGTATCAACTTGTGAAGCTGGAAATAAAAGACAATTTCCCACTTTCTGGGTAATGGTAACTCTTAAAAAGGAAACCTCCCAGCATTCTTAACAGAATGTCATCATAAGCATAATTTCAAGCAAAGTGAAGAATGGTTAACAATATTCAGTGAATTAAGTATCCACAGCAGTAATGGGTGTGTTATTAAATTTCAGTTATTTAATTCATGGTGGAATAGCATTAATGGGAAAAGACCAGACAGTTACAGCACTGCTAAACACCATAATTTTCAGTTGGTTTATCCTCATTGTACGGATTTCAGAACACTTCTGACGTGTCTGATAACACTGTACACATTGTCTGATAGCCTTCCTACCATCTGATAACAATCTGCACACTCTCTAATAATCTTCTCACTCTCTGATATTCTTTATGCTACCCAGTATCACTCTTCACTCCATCTTAATTATAAATATTCATAATACCTGACATCACTCTTCACACTGTCTGATAATTCTTTAATCTGTCTGATATCACTGTCATACCTGAAGTACTGAACTGCGTAGTTTACTCAGATGATGGTGTAATGTACCATAATACATGGGAAGAACAAATAAAGCAATTAGAAAATTAAACAATCATGGTTGTAATTCATCTTTCCAAGAGTGAATTCACAAAAGCCAGAATAACTTATTTAGGTTTTAGCATAGGGCAAAAGCAAGTGTCGCCAAAGTCAGCTAAAGTGCAGGCTCTAATGAAGTCCGTGAACCATATTTAAAAATGGTGCATCATGTCTTTTAAAAGCTTTATATTCTGTTAGACTATGGAATGATAAT
Organism: Chiloscyllium plagiosum; assembly: GCF_004010195.1. Taxonomy (NCBI): domain Eukaryota; kingdom Metazoa; phylum Chordata; class Chondrichthyes; order Orectolobiformes; family Hemiscylliidae; genus Chiloscyllium; species Chiloscyllium plagiosum. The sequence goes on along the minus strand of NC_057743.1, from coordinate 9,926,039 downwards.
GAGAAAAATAGACACTGCTATAAATGGGGATAATAGAAGTAATTGGAATCATACAGTCATAGAGTTGTACAGCACAGAAACAACTTCAGTCCAACTCGTCCATGCCAAACAGATATCCTAAATTAATCTAGTCTCATGTGTCAGCATTTGGCCCATATTCCTCTGAACCCTTCCTAATCATATACCTATCCTGATGCCTTTTAAATGTTGCAATTGTACCAGCCTCCACCACTTTCTCTGGCAGCTCATTCCATACACGCACCATCCTCTGCGTGAAAAAGTTACCCTTTAGGTCCTTTTTAGTTTTTTTCCCCCTCTTGCCCTCAATCTATGCCCTCTAGTTCTGGACTCTCTCACCCCAGGGAAAAGACCTTGTCTATTTACCCTATCCATGCCTCTTATGATTTTATCAATGTCTATAAGGTCATCCCCCAGTCTCCGATGTTCCAGGAAAAACAGCTCCAGCCTATTCAGCCTCCCCTTGTAGCTCAAATCTTCCAGTCCTGGCAACATCCTTGTAAATCATTTCTGAATCCTTTCAAATTTGACAACATCCTTCCGATAGGAGGGAGATCAGAATTGCACACCACATTCAGCATTCTTTGATAAAAAATCTGTTTCTTTTATTCTTATTATTTGATATTATCTTATTCAGCACAAATATCTACAACAGCCATGATTATTAATGCCAATGACAATGACAACGAAGTAGGCTACTTTGCCCATTGACTCTACATCTATCCTCCAAAGAGTATCTGACCCATGACACGCCCCCCCCCAACCTTATTTCTGTAACCTGACATTTCTGTGGCCAATCCACCTAAACCTGTATGTCTTTGGACTGTGGTAGGAAACCAACAAAGACACAGGGAGAACATGCAAACTCTGCACAGCCAGTTACCCAAAGGTAGAACCGAACCTGGGTCCCTGGTGCTGTGAGGCAGCAGTGCCAACCACTGAGCCACTGTGCCACCCAATGTCTAATAAAACAGTTTTCTAAATTTTACTGGTAAGTCACTGAGCCCTTTAGGAAATAATATTAACCAAAATGTACAAATAATCTAATGTGAAGAAAATTAATCCATAAAATATGTAAAACATTAGCTTTGTACAATAGTACAATGAAAACTTAACATGAAAATGGTGCAGGTGAGCTGTTTTGTAAAAGTGAAGGAACAGCAGAATGTTAAGAGCACCATGTGGTTAGACCCTATCTGACCTGCATCGCCATCTAAAGAACACACAAACTGTTCTGGCTTTGGTTCCAGGGCATCTGAAATGGAACGCATATAAAGCAATTTTAATGACTCCATTTGGCTAACCTCAATTTGTTTCCTTGGAAGTGAATCTCAGGGGTGCAATTAATACTCTGACAATTAGATGCCTTATTAAATAAGTTAAAACTCAGTCACTATGTCGAAGACATGTATGGCAGAATAATAATGAATGATAAAGTGAGCCATTAAAAAGAATGAACTTCTGTTCAAATCCTGAGCTGGGCATGATGAAAGGAAGTTGGCAATATTGGAAAGGAAGTTACCTTTCCCTTTGACTTTTTCACTTGATTCAAACCACTAGCAAGGAGCACAGGATCAGATCGTTCAGCCCATCAACTTTATGCTTCTGTTTCTACCCCATAGGAGTCTCCTCTTCATCCAGTCCCACAAATATATATGCTCACTTTTTCTCCCTGAAATAACTAACTAACCTTTCTTGAGATACATCTGGAGAAAATAATCTCAGTGAAGGGGGAGGAAAGAGAGTCCTTTGGAGGAGTAAGAAAAGATAGTAAAGAGGATCCATGTGAAGGGTGAGAAGGGCTATGGAGAGGGCACAGAGAGTGGGGGAAGGAAGATGGAAACCCAGATGAGGGTAGAAAAGAGGCTGGGTCAGAGTGGATTCAGAAGCAGGCAGGAAGAAGTTGGCCGTCAGAATGAGTTGGTTGCTGGAGGACACGCCAGCTCCTTGAGTGAAAGATAGAGAGAGAAGGATGTGGAGTGACTGGGGGGGCATGCCAAGTGTCCAGCTGAGCAGTGAGCAATGATACCACTCAGAGAGGTGCCAGCTGGCATTGACAACACTGATGGGCACAAACTAATGACACCAGCAATGAGAGAAAAGGTGGTATGTGCTGGTAAGTGCTGTGAACTGAGACAACATGCCAGTCAGCATTAAGAGTTTGTTTGCCGTGTGAATGGTGAGCTAAAAGTAGACGGGTGTGAAGCATGAAGACCCACATTGACAAGGTAGTCAGAAAGGTGGTGCACTACAGCAAATACAATGCAATAATATGAAAATAGGTTGAATATGATGATTTCATTCAGAGAGCACAACGATTCAGAGTTATAGACCCATAGAAGTTTTCAGCCTGGAAACTGACCCTTCAGCCCTATCTGCCCATGCTGCCCAGTTTTCACAATTAAACCAGTCCCATTTGCCTGAATTTGGTCCATATCAATTCAAACTGACTTTTAATGGTAATTGGGGTACATAGACAATTAACTATGTAGTCTCCTTTTGAACTCGATGGATGATTAAATAGTGTTTTTCAACCTATTCATATATTCCTAATATTTGATTTGATTTGATTTGATTTGATTTATTACTGTCACATGTCCTGAGGCACAGTGAACAGTGTTGCTTTTTATATGCTTTATAGGGCAGATCCTACTATACACAGTGCATGAGGGTAACCGGACAGAGTGCAGAGTACAGTGTTACAGCTGCCAAGAAGGTGCAGACAGAGATCAACATTAACATTAAAGAAGTCCATTCAGAACTCTGATAACAGTGGGGAATAAGCTGTTCTTGAATGCATTCGTCCATGTTTTCAAACTTTTGTATCCCAATAACCAGGATGGGAGGGGTCTTTGATGATGCTGGTTGCTTTCCCGAGTCAATGGGAAGTATAAATGGAGTGAATAGATGGAAGGCTGGTTTATGTGTTGGACTGGGCTATGTGCATAACTCTCTGTAGTTTTTTTGCAATCTTGGGAAAAGCAGTTGTTATACAAAGCTGTGATGCATCTGGATCAGATGCTTTCTATGCTGCATCTTTAAAGATTGGTGATTCTTTATGGACATGCTGAGGGAGTAGAGGCACCGCTGTGCTTTTTTGACCATAGGATCAATGGGGATGGGCCAGGACAGATTTTTGGTTATAGGTTAACAGGTTAGAGAGGCCAGGGCCTTTGTACATTTGAAGAAAACAAAACATCATGAAGGATATGTCAGGATAGATGTCAAGATGTATTTCTTGTTTTCGTGAGTCACTAATGGCTGGAAACAGTTACAGAGAAGAGCAATGAAGCCTAGGCAGAGGATTGGTGTAAGAAACAGGTAAATCCTATAATTAGCTGATTGATGGCCTGGAAAGTTGAAATCAAATAGTTGATGAGGCTCTTTCATCTGAATCTTGTATGAACAGCATTCAGATCAAACAATGTTTTACAAGCAAAGATTCCACCTACGTGTACATTCTAAAGGTGTTGTACTAATTCTGTGATAAACAAATGGCTTAGATTGCTACGGGAAAGATGATACTGGGTAGCATAAAGCTCTCTGTCAGTGTTTCTCAAAGAACTGCAGAAAGCATTCTCACTGGATAAATTCATGAGAAAATTCAAAAAATAGAATCAGATCACTCTGGCCACTCTACAATCCCAACCTCTTCCAGGACTAATTACATTTTGATCATGAGTTTTCCAGATGACATGCAATGGGGAATTTGATTTAGTTCTCATTTTCAATCTGACTTGGTGCCATTCTCTGCACATTTACCCATTTGATTAAGCAGCATTCGTGACACTAAATGATTTCCTTTGTTTAGTGAGTTAGTGCGCTGGTAGCACAATTGAAGTCTTCCTTGTGGATGATATAGAATTGTCTAATTAAGGGGTTTTTTTTTCCTGTAGGATTGGGTTTCTATTGAAGAGGAATTCAATACACTCACTCAATGACAATCCATCATTGCTCTAGAACAATGCAATGCTTCCCAAAATACCAAGAATAAAAAGCAACGGCAGTAGTCTATTTAGTCCAATGTGCCCTTAGTATTTCAGCCTTCAGTCTTGGTCCAATTCTGGTGAACGTGCACTCTCTTGATACATCCGTCCAGATGTGTGGTACCTAGAACCAGATGTGTTCTGATCAAACTGCTATATATCTGAAGCATAGCTTTCCCCCTCTTTGTATTCCACTGGAGGTGTATAGAAGGGCATTTGCACTGATGGAGAAAAGGGAAAATGACACCCAAGATAGTAGAGATAGACTTATATCTTTAGACAAATTAATAATGTAACAGCAAGAGAGATGTATGTGAAGCACTTGTTCAATAACATGCTGAAGATAATTTCTACACTTTCTCTTGTAGCCATTGCAGTGCTGTCTGGGAAGCGATCCTGGAGTCAAACTAACATTTAATTAAATTCTGCCAATCAGGGTTTATTTGTTTCTTGTGTTTGGAAAAGGTTTATTAAAATGGCCAATTCTCCTAGTTCACTTCTGAAACCATCGCTTTATTCTGGATCATTGACATATCTTGATCTGAAATTAATAAAAATAAATAAGTTTACAATAAACATTGCAGAATCAAAATAAAACTTCCTGGACTCGAGCTAGAAACATTTTTTTTCTGTAATTTAAGGAATGTAAGTGAAGGGACTTAACTTTTCATTCAGAGCTCCAGCAAGATTAACTGAAAAGGAGATGAGGTAAGCAGAAGCCAATAGTTAGGGGATATCAAAAGAAAAAAAACCCAAATACAATAGGTTCTACAGCTTTAATATTTTGGCAAAAGAATGAAAGGCTAGTGCCAAAGACCTAGAAATGTGGATATATAAAAACTGATAGTTAAAAAAGGAAAGGCCATTGTTGACAAGCTAAAAGAATATGTAAGTGTGTGGGAATGGAAACTGTGTTAATCATTAAAGGTGTGTGTTCTTTTGTGTTATAAATAGCTTGTAAAGATACCATAGACCCACCATAGAGTGGGTCACCATAGACCCACTCTCTCATTAAAGAAAGACAACAGATGGTGGTTTAACATAAGAGTAACCACCACATCAGGTGAAGGAAGAAGACTTTTTTAAAAAACTCATTCACAGGATGAGGGCGTCACTGGCTAGACCAGCACTTATTGCTCATCCTAACTGTCCAGGAGGCAGTTAAGAGTTAACCATATTGCTTTGGGTCAGGGGGTCACATGTAGGCCAGACCAGGTAATGATAGTAGTTTCCTTCCCGAAAAAATGAGAAAGAGGAACTTTCATGGAAATTGAAGCCATGCTGCCAACTGGGAAAAGGACATTACCTGGAGCATTGAGCATCATAATCCAGCCAGCTGAGCTAACTGACACCTCCCTCCCACCCCAATTGACTGCAGCTGGAAATAATGAAGTAGTCAACTTGCTCATTCACAGATTTCTTTAGAAATAACATTTAACAGAAAAACATCAGCAACAAGGAAAATATTTTATTAGAAAATGATAAATAAAGGGTCAGTGTTCTCTGAGCTGAAAGGGTAAGCTATACAATAACCAAACAGGAGTAAGATCACCAGTCTGTTCGGAAATTGTTGGAGATGGCTGCTTATGATGAGCGACACCTTAAATTTTACTTCAGTTTTTTCTGAAAAAGATCAAGAACCAAACATTCTCTCATCAGAACCAAAGACATGATGGTAATTTGTTTCCTTGTTTGACTCCTGTTTAGTCAGTGAGGTGACCAATGCTGATTCTACAGAACTTATTTGTTGGCTGCAGGTGTCATTTTGCCTCCAATTCCACAACTGCAGTTCATGCAAATAATCTGGAGCTCAACATATGGGAGCCCTATTTTGCGGTGCTCATTAACATTTCTATACGAAATGTGCATGAGAAACATGAAGTGTGGGCAATTTTGATGTCCAATAAGCTTTTCATTTTGACTTGATGTCACTGTTGTTGCTTTGAATCTGAATGCTTCAGGTAACATCACAGCTGAACGCTCATTTAATAGCACCAAGGACTCTCATCAGCATCATTCAAATTACTTGCTGCTTGGTTTTTGTTGACCCTTGTAGAAGCGTTTGCTTAAAGCTGCTTTTGCTCATTTAGGTGACTAGTCGCCATGTGGAAGAGGTGAATGCTGTTTCATTCAGTGGATGAGGGCATCTCAAGCTGGAATCACCCTCTGAAGACTTGTAAATGGGGAAAATTATACTCTGACCACAACTATCAGGCTATGGTTGTGAAGGATAACCCCTCCAAATGGTATCCTTCTGCCATAGCGATGGCCATCACAGGGCAGCTAATCCATGACTTTGTTGGATAGATTGCTATCCCCACCTCCGATTCCCTCCCTCATATATCAGCATGAGGTCACCATTGCTCCTTTACACTGCTAGTTCTGTTTGGGGAATGCGTGTTGGGGGATGATTCATATCATATTGTCTCCATATAGCATGTTAATTCACCCAGTCTGAGCATGTAGCTGTCACACATCTACTGAAACTGTCCCTGGGAATGATGAATGGCCTCTACCACTCAATGAAAATTCCAGTTCTGGAGAGTTTAACTGTGCTTGTTAGTTCTCTTTCAGCAGAGGAAAATGGCCTGTGTGAGTGCGTGTGGATTATGGAAGATTGTAGGCTTCCTCATGGTGCAGGGTTACACTGACTGCATGAATGCCACTTTTGAGGCAATAAGTGCCAACTTTGACATTTATTTTCTAATTTGTTTGTGGGAGGTGCGTGTGTGTGTCTCTGGTTGGGCCAGCACCCAGCACTCATCCCACATCGCCTTGCAGAATGTGTTGTTGGAGAAGGTGGTGATGAGCTGTCTTATTGAACTGTTACAATCCACACTAAGTAAATAGACTCACAATGCCCTTAGAGAGGGAGTTCCAGGATTTGAACCAGTGACAGTGAAGGAATGACAGCATATTTCCAGTTGAAGATGGTGAGCGGATTGGAGGGGGACTTGCAGGGATGGTAGGTTCCATTTGCTGCCCTTGTCCACCGCGATGGAACTGTTTATGGGTTTGGAAGGTGTTGTGTAATGAGCCTCAGTGAATTACAGCTTGTGGATGGTACACACTGTTGCCATTGTGCATTCATGTTGAAGGGAGTGAACATGGAAGATGGTGGATGGGTTGCCTATCAACTGTGTTGCTTTGCCCTGAATGATTTTGAGTGTTGTTGGAACTGAACCATCCAGGAAAGGAGGGAAGTGGGGTGACATATTCCATCGCACTCCTAATTTTGTGCCTTGTAAATTGTGAGCTGATTTTGGGAGAGTCAGGAAATGAGTAGGTCACCACAGAATTCCCAGTCTCTGGTCTGCTCTTGTAGCCACTATACCATCAGCACTTCAGTCGACATTAACAAACCAGTGTGTTTTCAGGCAACAAAAACTATGCACTGAGCAGACAGCTGTTGACTCCAAAGTGTAATCTATGTTTAAATAGGCAGAATACATACAGCGGAAGCTATGCAATCAAACAATATATGATGGAGTAGATCACTGGGGCAGCTTCTGTCACCGTGGACACAGTGGAGGAGCCATATGGCATTCAGCAGAAGCACCTCCATGTTTGTACATGGTCTGCTGCACTCAAAATAATAAGATCGGGTGCCACGGTGGCTCAGTGCTTAGCACCAGGGACCCGGGTTTGATTACACCTTTGGGCATCTGTCTGTGTGGAATTTGCACATTCTCCCCGTGACTGCTTGGGTTTCCTTTGGGTGCTCTGATTTCCTCCCACAGTCCAAGGATATGTCGGCTAGGTGGATTAGCCATGGAAAATGCAGGGATGGGGATGGTCTGTATGGGATGGTCTTCAGAGGGTCAGTATGGATTTGATGGGCTGAATAGCCTGTTTCCACACAGTAGGGGTTCTGTGAAGGTGATGGCATAGCCTGTAATCAGCCTTAGGTGCCTAGCTCAAGAGGGTAAGAAGATATCCATGGAGAAGGAAAGGAGCAGCTAACGTTGGTCCTCATCGCAAGGCTCTTTGTTAATAATTCATTTAAATAATAGCAGTGAACACAACCCCAAATCCCCATTTAATAACAGTCCCAAAACCTGCCTGTAACTGATGTCACTTGCCAAGACATGAAAACAAAATCCAACAGAAAATGAACAGTCTAAATCAAACTTATGCATTAAAACATCCACAGCTTATAACTGCAAATAGTTTGTGAGATAATGGAGTACTGGGATATGAGGCAGAAGCTATGAGAAAAAAACGTATATCATCAATGCCAACTCTAGCTATGGACCCATTCATAGCCAGTCAGCTGATGATGAGTGCAGTCCCTTTCATCAGTATACGGGCATCTGACTGTACCTGTCCCCTGCCAGTCAGCTTTAGTGTTTCCACTAACATTCCACCTTAATCTGCAAGAGGGCGTGAAATACGCCTGTGACTATGCTACAATATGTTGGGCTAATGGTTCAAAAACTAACAGTGTGTATGAGCTGAATCATAGAATTCCTGCAGTGTGGAGACAGGCCATTCCCGACTCTACAAACAGCATCTCACCTAAACCTCCCCTTAACCTTGCATTTTCTATGACTAACCCAGCTAGACTACACACCCCTGGACACTATGGGCAACTTACCATGACCATCTTCACCTAATCTGCACATCTTTGAATTGTGGGAGGAAACCCATACAGACACTGCAAACTCCACACATAGACAATTGTCCAGGCTGGAATCAAACCTGGGTCCCTGGCGCTTTGAGGCAGCAGTGCTGACCACTGAGCCACTGTGCCATCTCTGTGTTTCTATCAGCTGAAATATATCTCTGAGCTTGCAGCGTTGCTAAGTGTGGGAGAGTGAAGTGAAATGTATAAATGTTAGGAACTGGTATGTTTTATTTATTCATGGGATTTGGGAGTTGCTGGCTCAGTCCATATTTGCAGCCCATCCCTAGAAAAGGTGGCAGTGCCATGTACTGCAGGAGTCCTTGTGGTGCTGATCGCTGGATGTTAGCTGGTGACTAATGAAATGGTCGTGAATGGAAGTGTGTGTGGGACTGGCGATGCAGTTTGTGGAATAAGGCATTTGCAGTGACATTCACTAACCTTGGCCATTCAAGTGAGTTCATTGAACCTCTTGTAGCAATGCACCCTCGGGGATATAATCCTGACTGACTGTGTGGTTTTCTGGCTCCACTGCTGTTGTCTAAATGGGCCTTTGTACTCCTGCACAAAGATGGTAAGTCTCCTGCTCCCTATCATCTGTACCAAGCTCTCTCTGACCTGTTGTGCCACTATTGTGTCTACCTTAGGTCCACCTCACTTTTCCCGAGATTTTCAGCATCTGCTTCAACTGCAATGCATTTCAATGGTCACAAAAATCACAGAGGCATTATAGTACAGAATGTGGCCATTGGGCCCATCAGTTCTATATCACATCTGTGTACAGCAAGCCACTCAGCCCCATTTCCTGATTCTATCCCTATTTACCTGCAAGATTAATTTCCTCTAGTAGACATCAACTTCTCCTTGATTGTTGTGATCTCACTGCCCTTATGGGCAACAAGTTTCCAATAGTTGCTATTTGCCATGTTAAAAAGGACCTTCCTCACAGTCCCTGCTTGATGAAAACTTTAAATCAGTGCCCCCAGCCCATCAATTTGTGAGAACAGACTTCCTTTCTCATTTTTATCTTAAGCTATCATATTCTTGTGTACCTCAATTAGGGCATCCAGTGTCATGTTGGCATGGTGGTTAGCACTGCTACCTCACAGGGCCAGGGACCCGTGTTCAATCCACCCTCCGGTGACTGTCTGTGTGGAGTTTGCACATTCTCCCGGAGTCTGCATGGCGTCCCCTTGGGTTTGCACCAGTTTCCTCCTACAGTCCAAATATATGCAGGTTAGGTGGATTGTATGTGCTGAATTGTCCATAGTATCCAGGGATGTGCAGGCCAGGTTGGTTGGCCATGAGAAATGCAGGATTACGAAGACAAGGTAGGATGGTGGGTCTGGTTGGGATGCTCTTCAGAGAGTCAGTGTGGACTAGATGGTCTGAATGACTTCCATACTGTAAGGTCTTCTGTGAAATCTCCCCTCAATTTGTTTTGATCCAAGGAAATAACCACAGGTGCTCAAACCTAACTTGATCGCTAAAGTCACTGATTACTGAAACCATCCTGGTCAGGCTCCTCAAGGAATTACATGTCTGAAATATGGTGGCCAACTTTCCTTTAAATAGAATGGCTGGCTTTAAACTGTTAGCCCCTTAAGATTGTGGGTCGCTTGTCCAAGCATGCAAATATTTAACAGCATGCCGAACAAAACCCACGTGCTGTAATTTAAATAAACAACGAGTGTTAAACTTCAGCGTTGTTTTGCAATGGAAGCAATGAACATCGATTAACAGCAAATAGTGGTCCATACGTCTGTTTCCAGTAATGATCCAGTTGTATCAAGTCCTGAAACAGCTTCATAAAAACTAATTCTAAGGCTCGTAAGTTGAAGAACCCTGACTCGTGTCACGTGAATGTAATTGCTGGCAGTAAATGCATTCATAGGTATTACACCTTTATTTGATCAAGTCATTTTAAACTTCCTCTTAATCCCCTCTCCCTCCAGTTTTTTTCCATTTACTTCCTGCATGCTTTCCAATTTTAGCCACTTAATTATGTCAGTGTTACAGAGTACCCTGATTATATTGTCAACCAGACAAAGCTCACTGATAATGGCCAATATTCACACAGTGAGCAAAAGCTGACTCCTTGTATCCCATTTCCCAGATAAATTTATTGCTTGGTTATTCCTCCATTTGTTATTGAGTAGAATACTAACAGAGACAGTACTTCAGTATTATTTCTGGTGATGAAATGAAATTGTTGCATTTATTCTATAATTGTAAATGAAACAGATAAGGTACAGCAAAGTAATCAAGACATGGATTTTTGAGGACGCCTCATTCAATCAGTGAATGGTGCTGTTATGCAACAGCATGATGGATCACTGTATTCATTTTATGTAACGAAACCTGCAATGGTGGACCTAAAACTTTACAAGAGAGGCAAATGGTCTCCAAAACTATTCTCCAGATTCCAGCTACACAACACATTGTAAGATGTTACAGAGGTAACCTGTTACCTCTGGCCCAGTGGTGTATAATTCTGGTTTAAGAAGGTAAGAACTTGGTGCAGGAGTAGGCCATCTGGTCTATCGAGCCTCCTCCGCCATTCAATAAGATCATGGCTGGTCTTTCCATGGACCCAGCTCCACTTACCCACTCACCATAACTCTTAATTCTTTTACTGTTCAAAAATCTATCTATTTTTCCTTTAAAAACAATGAATGAGAATGCCTCAACTGCTTCACTGGGCAGGGAATTCCACAAATTCACAACTCTCTATGAGAAGAAGCTCCTCAACTCAGTCCTGAATCTGCTCCCCCTTATTTTGAGGCTATCAAATAATTCATGGGATGTGGGCATCACTACCTGAGCCAGCATTTTGTTGCTCATTCTTGAGAAAGTGGTGGTGAGTTACCTTCTTGAACCATTACAGTCCATGCACTATGGGTGACCCAAAATGACATTAGGGAGGGAGTTCCAGGATTTTAACCCAGCGCCAGTGAAGGAACAGTGACGTATTTCCAAGTCAGGATGTTGAGTGGTTCAGAAGGGAACTTATAGATGGTGATGTTCCCATGTATCTGCTGCCCTTGTCCTTTTAGATTCTAGCAGCCATAGATTTGGAAGGTGCTGTCTGAGGAAACTTGTTGAATTGCTACAGTACATTTTGTAGATTATACACACTACTGAGTGTTTGTCATGAAGTGATTGAATCTTTGCAAATATGATGCCAATCAAGCGGGCTGCTTTGTCCTGGATGATGTCAAGCTTCTTGAGTGTTGTTGGAGCTGCACCCATCCAGGCAAGTAGGGAATATTCCATCACACTCCTGACTTGTGCCTTGTAGATTGAATGTATGTGACAATAAAGGCTATTCAATTCAATTTGATTCTATTCTATTGAGTGGGGTTGCGTGGGGTCAGGAGGTGAGTTACTCACTGCAGTATTCCTAGTCTCTGATTTGCTGTTGGAGGCACTGTATTTATATGGTTAGGCCAGTCTAATTTCTGATTAATGGCAACCCCCAGGATGATGATAGTGTGGGTTTCTCAGTTACAGTTATGCAGGTCCATTTAAATTCAGTCTATGGTGGTGTTAAAGCCTAATAAAAAGGCTCTACCACTAGTTGTACAATATTGAGCAAGTCTGTAACCAGTAACACTTCCATAACCTAAGGAGAGAGTGTGGGTTAGCCACGGGCTCAGTGAAGTGGCAGCAGGTATCATGTAAAGATATGACCAAAGGACCAATCAGTTTGGATTCTTTAGTATTAGAATTGGGTTCTAATGTCACATTTACTCAAGTATCAGGGTACAAGAGAAAAGAATAGAATAGAATTGAATTGAATTGAATAGCCTTTATTGTCACATACATTCAATGAGTATCGTGAAAAGTTTATACTTTGTCAGTTACAATGCCAACTTAGACACAAAAGTCCCGCAGCACAGCCTCAGAGTGCAGTGAAAATTGTGCAAAGTCACGTTTTCCGGTGCCATCTTCGGTACCGAGGTCCAAATTCTCAGGCATAACATGGAAAAATAAAGAAATAAAGTTAAAAGTTCTACATGACAGTCCTTTTTAAGTGTTTCACCATGGGCATGGATCCAGACCTTCCCTCCACCACACTGAGACCGTCACCAGCCTGCCCTCAGACCCTTCACCGCACTGCCCCTGCAGACCCGTGTCGCCATTCTTTGGCATTGTCTTGCCGTGACCGACCATGCTGCCGCGCTGTGCTGGCCTCAGCGATGCAGCCACCTCTGAAGCTGCTGGCTCCCAAACTAAGCACTGGGCCCAAACCCGGACTCCCTCCGTCGCCACAGTCACACGAACCAAACCTTGCCTCGGATGCGCTTGTTACCTGGATGCTGTCCCATCCCTCCACAGAATCTCCATCGATTCTGGAAAGGAAATCAGGAGAAACATATGTGAAATGTGAATGTATAATATCTTCAGGATATTTGGGAGATCTATCAGTCAGGATCTTTCCTGCCCCTTGCTGTGAAACCTTGCAATTCATGGTCCATTTAAAGCTCTGATTGGTACCATTGAGGAATTTTTTCATAGTTAAACATTTGCTTTCAACAGAGCAGATCTTTCAATTTGGCCCATATTCCCATTTCTTCATTGCATTTAATTAACCTTTTCATCTGTTGCCCTCATTCTTCCACATGATGGGTAGGATATGCTGTATGAAATGTTGAGGCCTACTAGTTCCCTAGAGTAGCTCTTTCTCTGTAACAACTGCTCTTTTCAGAGTAAATTCTACTTGAAGTAACTGTAATATTCACCGTTTCCCCAACAGTATGGAAAATCTTTAAACAATTCGTAAACTCTGTGTTGTTGAGGTGCTGAATCTTGCATCAAGCAAGTAAAGAAAAGAAGGGATTAGCTTTCAAAAGGATGAATTCAGGAATAGATCAGCACCAGAATACACTGGAAGAATCTGACAGAAATTACAGCTGCTGCTTGGTTTCACTTTAGGAAACATGAGGAGTAGCTGGGTTGATTTTTGTCGAGTTGTACAACAGCGAGGGGTCAGTGAGGGATGGTGGACCTCGGAGGTTGACAACAAATCTCCTCCCTCAAATTGGGCCTAAATAAGTTCTGCCTGTTCCCTCCAGTGCACAGAGATCTCCAGCACTTATTTGTTGATCACCATCATTCAAGTAAGGCAGGTAAGGGATATCTACTTGTAAAAATAATGTTGCGTTCTTCCAAAGTCTTCTCTCACTTCTTATTGAATAGAGGTCAATTTCACACCTGATCACAAAGTCTTTAAGCATTGGATTGCGACCATTTAAGCTGATATTTGATCCATGGCTTTTCTTATACATTAACTTGTTGGACTTGAAGCCAAAATCTAGATTGGGAAGTCAATACATTCCATTATGATATCCAAAGTCAAGGTGGCAACCATGCTGTGGAGGTACCAATGTTGGACTGGGATGGACAAGTCAGAAATCACACAACACCAGGTCTATTTGAAATCATAAACTGTCAGGGCGTAACCCCTTCATCAGGTGAATTGAGAAGGAAGCACACAGACACAGAATTTATGGGCAAAGTGTCAAGGACAGAGATCAAAAGATCATACAAATGGTGTATGAGTGGAGTGTCGAATAATAAGTCTCTGCAGGTGTCCAAGGGTGTTAGGTAGTGTGAGTAAAGTGTCAACAGCTGAATAACAAGCGAAGGGATGACCTGTAATCCAATTACAAGAGGCAGAGAGATAATGACAAAAAATTAAACATAAGGTGCTGCTGGAGACAAATCAAATGACTGGAATAATGTGGAACAAAATCAGAAACTGCTGGAAAAGCCCAGCAGGTCCGGCAACTTCTGTGAAGGTAGACCAGAGGAAGGGTTTAACTCTGATGTATCTTCACAAACCCGCTGAGCACCCCCTTCCTCCCCCTGCTCCTACTCCTGATTTACAGCATCCACAGTTCTTTCAGTTTTTATTTGACTGGAATATCATGATAGGTGTAAGGATCACATGCCAAGGGGCTAACCAAAGTAACAAGTAATCCAAACTCTAACCTGGTGTCATGTGATTTCTGAAGGTGAGCAGTTGTCAACTCTTACTTTCAAGCCCACCCTTTCAGACAGTTCAGCTAGAGGTGACCATAAAGGATATCGTAATGCCATGGAAACGATTGCATAATGTTACATAATCGCTCCTGATTAATATTAATTTAAGGCATTGTTTGAAAGCAGGAATAAACAGCCAAGCAATCCATTTGCTTGGAACAAAAAAGGGAATTTCTAATAAATATTCATCTCCAAAAAATACAAATGGAGTTGGTTTTGCTCGATCATGTGGAACTAAATGAAATTTAATGATGGCTTATGAGAACCCTGGATCAGATGAAGAGGCAATTAAATAAAATTGTATGAATTATTCATGAGCAAATTAATTATTTAGCAACTGTTAATTTGGCAAACCTTTTGTGTTACAGTCTGAACTACCTTGCATCAATTGTTCAACTTTCAATCAATGACAGTGAGGAGAAAAGAAAAACTCCTTTCCATTGGCAAGGAAGGAAAAGCATTGAAGTTTACAATTAAAGCTGAATTGATTTCAACAGGAACACAGGATATCCTTTTTTTTATTATTTGCTTACAAGCACAAATTGCAGAAGACATTGGATCATTACATGTTAGGAATTTAAGATAAAAAAAAACTTTCTTAATTTGTAATTTCTCTATCAAGAGCTTCAAGGATTTCTGACTGGAATCCTCTTCCTGGCAATTGTCAATATCTTGTGGAACTCCTACTTTTAGATGCTGCATGACTCAAGACTCCATCTAATTGACAATAAAATGCCAACTTGAATCTGTGTTATTTTCTCATCAACTAGAACATTGCCACATATATTTGAATTTGGACAGGTTCAAATTAGTTACAATTTTTATTTCCACTGAACGTTTGAGGTGAAGCTGATATTGTAAGGGTACAAGATAATAGTGACATTAACACAGCAACAGCAGAAGCTATTGAAACTTGTGCCTTCATGTCTAATGCAGTCTCAAATTTGATTTGAGTTATTTATTGTCACATGTATCTTGTTAGAAAACGCAGTGAAAAGTGTTGTATACTGTCAGCACTCTCCGTCGCCACCATAAAACTCAGAAAATAAACCAAAACATAGAATATAGAGGCAGAAAAATGAAGAAATAAAGAAAGTTTCCAACTTTACAGTCCTTCCTGTTAAGTGGGTGTGGTGTATCTGTATTTGTTTGTATAAATGAGTGGATGTAGTGTACGTGTATATGATAGAGTAATGGAGTGGATGCGGTGTACCAGTATTTGACAGAGTAACAGAGTGGATGTGGTGTACCTACGTTTGATTGTGTAATAGAATAGGTATGATGCATGTGTGTTTGATGGGAGTAATAGAGTGGATATGGTGTACCTGTATTTGATTGGGTCATAGAGTGGGTGTGGTGTACCTGTATTTGATTGAGTCATAGAGTAGATGTGGTGTACCTGTATTTTATTAGTAACAGAGTGAGTGTGGTGCATCTGTATTTGATTGATTAATGGAGTGCATGTAGCATAACTGTATTTCACAGATTAAGAGTGGATGTGGTGTAACTGTATTTGATAGAGTAATACAGTGGATGTGGTATACATGTATTTTATAGAATAATAGAGTGGATATTGTATTCCTGTAACAATAGAGTAATGGAGGTGATGTGATGTACCTGTATTTAATAAAGTAAGAGAGTCAGTGTGGTGTAGTTGTATTTGTTAGAGAAATAGAGTTGATGTGGTCTCCCTGTATTTGATAGAGAAATAGAATGGATGTGATGTAACTGTATTTGAGTAATCATGTGGGTGTGATGTACCTGTATTTTATTGAGTAATAGAGTGGAGGTGGTGTTCCTGTATTTGGCAGAATAATAGAGTGGATGTGGTATACCTGTATTTATTAGTATAATAGAGTTGGTGTGCTGTACTTGTATTTGACAGAGTAATAGAGTGGAAGTGTTGTACCTGAATTTGATTGAGTAATAGAGTGGATGTGGTTTACTGTTCTCTGATGGATTAATAGAGTGCGTGTGTTGTACCTGTATTTGATAAAGCAAGTGGATATGCTGTACCTATATTTGATAGAATAATAGAGTGCGTGTGTTGTACCTGTATTTGATAAAGCAAGTGGATATGCTGTACCTATATTTGATAGAATAATAGAGTGGGTGTGGTGTACCTGTATTTGATAGAGTAATAGAGTGGATATGGTGTATCTGTATTTGATAGAGAAATAGAGTAGATGTGGTGTAAATGTATTTGGTCGAGTAATAGAGTTCATGTGGTGTACCTGTATTTGATTGAGTGGATGTGGTGTACCTAATGTTTGATTGTGTAATAGAGGAGGTATGATGCATGTGTGTCTCATAGAGTAATAGAGTGGGTGTGGTGTACCTGTATTTGATTGAGTAATAGAGTGGGTGTACCATACCCAAATTTGACTGAATAATAGAGTGTATGATCTATACCTGTCTTTGATAGATTAATAGAGTGGATGTGGCATACCTGTATTTCATTGTGTAATAGAGTAGGTGTGGTGCACGTGTATTTCACCGAGTAACAGAGCGTATGTGCTGGACCTGTATTTGATAGATTAATTTAGTTAAAATGGTGTACCTGTATTTGATGGAGTAATAGAGTGGGCGTGGTCTACCTGAATATGATTGAGTAATGGAGTTTTTGCGGTGTACCTGTATTTGATAGATAAATAGAGTGGATGTGGTGTAAATGATGTACACGTGTCTGATAGAGTAATAGAGTGAACATGGTGTACCAGCATTTGGTAGAAAAATAGAGTCGATGTGGTGTACCTGTATTTGATTGAGTAATAGAGTGGATGTGGTGTACCTATGTTTGATTGTGTAATAGAGTAGGTATGATGCATGTGTGTCTGATGGGAGTAATGGAGTGGATGTGGTGTACCTGCATATGATTGAGTAATAGAATCGATGCGGTGTACCTGTATTTGATTGAGTAATAGAGTGGATGTGGTGTATCTGTATTTGATTGAGTAATAGTGTGGGTGTAGTGTACCTGTATTTGATCGAGTACTTGAGTCGGATGTGGTGTAGCTATATTTGAATTTCAATTTGGTTTTGATTTAGGGTCTGGCATTGAATGTAAAGAAAGCTAAAAGTTGTGGACTTTTTAAATTGTTTGAAAGCTAGGAGCCAAAGTGTTGTGGTAGACAGTGGTTCTGATTACCTTTGGAGGATGTAATCAGTGATTCCCACTCGGATCTGATCATGGACCTCTTGCTCAGTGCCCTCTTTGCTAACCTGCAGCAGGATATTATGGTGACAATGCCTTTTCAACACTGCCATTCTCACCAGTGTTAGCTGCTATATTTCCAGAGGTTCTGGAAGCTCAGCCAGGCATGGGTGAAGCCAGGAGAGTGGTAACATTTGAACTATTCCTTTATTCTTTCACGCGATGAGGGTGTCACTGACATGGTCTGTATTTGTTACCTGTACTTGAAGTGAATGGTGAACAAGAGCCATTTCAGGGGCATTTACAACTCAAGCACGTTGCTGTGGGTCTGGAGTCACATGTAAGCCAGGACTGGTAAGGGAGACACATTTACTTCCTCAAAAGGGCATTACAACATTTAACAACAAGATCATGGCTACCATTAAAAGTCACTAGCTTTTTTTTATAGTATTTTCCAGATTTTATTAATTGATCTGCCATGGTGAGATTTGAAACCATGTCTCTAAGGTATTTGCTTTGCCCTTTGGTTTACTATTCCAGCAACCTCACCATCTTCCAATGGTATGCACCCTCATTGCAATATTAAAATAAGCCATCCACTTCCTAGTAGCACATTGGCGATCTTTCCCCACCCCTGTACACACACCCCAATCCCCAATTCCTGTCTCCATGGAAGTGAATGGCTTCAATGAGAGTTGAGTTTGGGTTTGAGGGTTTGGTTTATCTTTTCCCTACTGAGTGTCATTATGGAGATATAACTCTCACCGCGAAGAGGGTCCTAACATTATTAAGTGCCAACCTCACCTTTTGGAATAATTTCATTTGTTGCAAAAGTCAAGTGCAGCAATTTTCTGAAAATCTTGGGGCACTGACAGTGAAATGCTGACCTTGCATGTTTGAGAATGGAGCATGCAAATATCCAAACTTTCATGGAAATTCACAATTTATAGCTTTATCTCTTCTTCGTCATGAATTCCAAAGGATAAACACAACAATAATAGTGAGCACAGTCAACTTGCTGTCATTTTCCAAGCAAACTCTGGAGTGACTAATCTATGGAACAAACTCTTGAGGGACTCAATAGAGAGAACTAGTAATGATTCATAAACTTTCAAATCAGATAGGTCCAATCACAAAAATAATATCTGGATAGACATATGACAATATGTAATGTGACAAAAGTGAGGACTGCAGATGCTGGAGATCAGAGTCTATGGTGCTGGAAAAGCACAGCAGGTCAGGCAGCATCTGAGGAGCAGGAAATCATCATTCCTGATGAAGGGCTTTTGCCGGAAACGTCGATTTTCCTGCTTCTCGGATGCTGCCTGACCTGCTGTGCTTTTCCAGCACCACTCTAATCTATTCAATATGCAATGTGCCTAGTCCCAAAGCTGTCAATCACATATTCATTGCTCTATTATAGTTCATTAATAAAGATTAATTGCTATGGTTAGTCAATAACCTCTGGGTCAACTTTGATTTACATTCATTACATTACAGGGCATAATTTAAAGTTTGCAAATTATACACTACTCAGCAATGTAGTAAACAGGACGATAATGACAGTTTTAAGTAAAGTCCTGTAGAAGCTGGAAATCTGAATCTACCATAGGGTATGCTGGAGAAACTCAGCAGGTCTGGCAGCATCTGTGGACACAGAAGGAGGGTCAATGTTTCGAGTCTGATCTGACCTTCTTCAGAATTTCAAAGATAGTAACAGGCTTCGGGAGGATGTATGCAGACATGTGGCAAATGAAATTTAACACAGAGCAGTGTGAATGGATACATTTTGAAAGGAAAGGTGAGGAGAAGAACTGCGAACTAAATGATATAATTTGAACTAAGAACAGAAGTGCTTGCAAGAGGAAGATGCCATTCAGCCCATCCAGCCTGCTGCATCATATGATACGATTGGGGCTGTTTCTGTACAGCATCTATTCTGTCAATGACAAACCCATGTCTGTTTGTCCGTTGGTGATGGCAGTGCAACATTAAGTGGTCTTTCTGCACATGCAATACCTCCAAAAGACCTGGATTATTCTTCTCCTGAACCTGCCTCTCTGCTCATCAAATACGCTCTGTCTTGTGAGTCTTTCCTCAGTGTTGACCTCAGCATCATCGCCACTAATACATTCAAGATTAGAGTGGTGCTGGAAAAGCACGGCAGGTCAGACAGCGTCTAAGGAGCGGGAAAATCAACGCTTCGGGCAAAAGTCCTTCATCAGGAATGAGGGATGAAGGGCTCTTATTCCTGATGAAGGGCTTTTGCCCGAAACGTCGATTTTTCTGCTCCTCGGATGCTGCCTGACCTGCTGTGCTTTTCCAGCACTACTCTTATCTAGACTCTGATCTCCAGCATCTGCAGTACCCACCTTTGCAATTGCTAATACTTTATTGAACCATTATCAATATATCAATGTCCCTCTGACAGCATCGCTTAAAATAAACAAATGGCAATCTATAAAATATTAAAATAACTTTTCATTTAGGCCAAATGAGTGCAATGGATTTTTTTTTTAGTTTTGTTGCTCAACAGCAAAACAATTAATGTTTTTCTGAGTTTCATGTCTTCTGAGTCATGAGAAACTACGAATGCCAAACTGAGAAAATTAAATTATTGATCTGAAATTGTCCCAATTTTCCAATAATGGATCTAAACCTCAAATGAGCTAGCAGAGAGATTTTTTTTTTTTAAATATACAATCCCTACAATGTGAAAGCAGGCCATTCAGCCCACACTGACCCTGAAAAGAGTATCTTACCCAGACCATCACTCCCCTCTGTTTGCCATGGCTAATCCACCTAGCCTACACTGTTTTGGACTATGGGAGGAAACCCACACAGGTATGAAGAGAACACACAAACTCCACACAGTCAATCACCCAACCAAGACTGGGATTGGAACCTGGATCTATGGTGCTGTGAGGTAGCAGTGCTAACCACTGAGCCACCTTGCCTCCCAAGCAAACTCTGCAAAGATTAAA
This sequence comes from Chiloscyllium plagiosum, assembly GCF_004010195.1. Classification (NCBI taxonomy): domain Eukaryota; kingdom Metazoa; phylum Chordata; class Chondrichthyes; order Orectolobiformes; family Hemiscylliidae; genus Chiloscyllium; species Chiloscyllium plagiosum. Next base: position 9,905,225 of record NC_057743.1, on the reverse strand, counting down.
CTGGCTAATTCCCAAATGACGATACTAGCAGCCAGTAAATTGGCAATGGTTCAGATCACCGCTTTCAGCAATTGCTTTTTGGAGCCAGTTTTATTGGCTGCACCTATGCACCAAACATCCACTTCAAGGCAGCCAGCACTCTCAGAGGGAGAGCAGCAGTGGGATGGGAACACAGTGAAACTGAGGGATACGGCTCTTAGAGCCTGGCGGTATAAAGTCCAGTGACCCTAGAGCTTGCACAGTGGCAGGAGCAGTAGGGTGAGATGGCCAGAGGTTTAAAGGGCTAGCTCAGGGCAGGAAGGCAGTGTTCAGGAAGGTGAAAGAGAAAATTAACACAGGCATGCAAAGCTACTTTATGAAGAATGTGAGAGTGCAGAGGAAGGTTCCAGGGATGGGGAGGATTGTAACAACCAGAACAGGTTGGGGAAACTGGGATTGTTCTCGTTGGAGTAAAAGGGAATTGAAGGTGGTGTGTAAGAATATGAGAGACTTACTTATCACAAGGACACACAAGAATTACGAGTAGGAGGAGTCCAATCAGTTAATTATGGCTCATCTCATTGTGGTTTCAACTCCATTTTCTTGTTGGTCTCCATTACCCCTCCACCACTCTGTCCAACCTTGGACCGGCTTCCCAGTCAAACAGTCAAGGCCGTTCTTTACCCCTAACATTTCCCATACAGATCACATGATTCCCCCCTTCCTCTAACTTTAAATTAAACATACAATCCCAAAATGTAGTGACCTTTTCTTTGATTTAAGCTTTATTATCACATGTACTCAAGTGTACAATATTGTCTAATTACAAAGGTTCCTAGTTACAAAAGTTAGGTACACGTAGTAACAGAGAGAAACAAAGTGAAAAGTAGATTACCGTTTTACTTCGGATAAGCAGACAAATAAAGTGAATAGGTAACATTACAGTTCTTTGTAGTATTTAGTGGAAAAACAAAGGAATAAAGCTAAAGGTTCAGCAGTTTTTATTAAGTGCTACAACAGCCCCGAGTCCCCTGCTTTGGCCCACTCTCTGGGAAACCTTAGGCTTCCTGCTCTCAATACCGCAGATACCGGGAGATTGCCCTCACTGACATTTCCGGCTCACTCTAACCAAATAGGGCTCAAGGTCCAGACGCCTTCCATACACTGGGCCCACAGCCTCTTCCCCACACACCAGCCCTCAAGCCAACTTTGCGCTGGGCCCACAGCCTTTTCCCCAAACACTGGGCCTCCAGCCCATACAGCTCCGGAATCCACAATCCCTTTCTCACACACCGGGACTCCAGCCCACACTGCTCCAGGCCCACAGCTTCTGCTCCACACATTGGGCCTCCAGCCCACACTGCTCTGGGCCCACAGCCTCTTCCCCACAGATCGGGTCTTCAGCCCACACTGCTCTGGGCCCACAGCCTTTTCCCTACAGACCAGGTCTCCAGCCCATACTGCTCTGGACCCAAAGCATATTCCCCACACACCGGGTCTCCAGCTGACACTACTCCAGGCCCACAGCCTCTTCCCCACACACCGGGCCTCCAGTCAACACTATCTGGGCCCACAGCCTCTTCCACACACACTGCACCTCCAGCCAACATTGCTCTGGGCCCACAGCCTCTTCCACACACACCAGGCCTCCAGCCAACACTGTCTGGGCCCACAGCCTCTTCCACACACACCAGGCCTCCAGCCCTCACTGCTCAGGGCCCACATCCTCTTCCCCAGGCCTCCAGATGACACTGCTCCAGGCCCACAGCCACTGCCCCCACACCAGGCCTCTAGCCCTCACTGCTCAGGGCCCACATCTTCTTCCCCAGGTCTCCAGCTGACACTGCTCTGTGAACACAGCCTTTTCCGCACTCCCCACTGCTGTCTCTATCTCCAGAACTCCAGGAGATAAGTACAAAAGAAAGATGAGAACATCATCATTCTAATTTATTGTGGAAGCTACTCAGTTGTGACTTTGACTTACTCCAAAAATATTTCAATCAATGGAACGAAAATATGCCCTGAAGGAAAATTGCTTAGAACATGTCAGCAAAACGACCAAAACTTGGCTGTTTTTGTTTCTGCTCCTAAAACCTCCAGTCAAAATTTGACAAAAATCTCTGCACAAACAGTAGACTGACCTAGGATGCTCTGTCTTCATCCCCTCATGTTAATGGACGGATTAATAGACAACTGTAAAACATCAGGATGATCGGGACGTATTGTGATGTGGAGGTGCTCGTGTTTTCTGAGGTGGGCAAAACCAGAAATCGCAAGACACCAGTTCATCATCTTACAGGTTTATTTACAATCACATGCTGAGGAATAGTGCTCAGAAAGTTTGTGATTTTAAATAAATCTGTAGGTGTCGTTTGACTTCTGCTTTAGAGATATTGTGGCTGTGTTGAGAACTCAGGTTTAAACAAAATTCTGTCATCTTTTGTGGCCTGTATTCAGAAAATTCGAGACCATCAATCATTGATTCCCTGAGCAATTTTTCAGACACTGGTTAAGATCTTTTAGAAAAAGGAAAATTTTGAGCTCAGTTTGATTTGATTAAGGGAAGATTCATTCTCTGCTCAAAGCTTCAATAGTTAATTTTTCAAATTGCAAAATCCACGCCTTAAGTATTGGCCAAAGGAACATCACTGTACAAATAGAATGTGAAGACTTAATAAAGACGAGATGTCAAAACGTTTAAAATAAGGTTGAACAATATTGGAATTATCTCCAAGTTCAAAAAATTCAAGGCTTGCAGTTCATAAAAATGTTCTAATGCATATAATTGCCACTGTTTCTACCAGTATTGCCTGTTGGGAACACAATCTATAGCAATTGTACAGCTGTCCTTTTTAAATTTGATGTAAGATTGTTTTCTTTTTAAGCTGGCTGTTCTAAATTCTGCAGAGAGTAATGTTCTTGGAAGGTTATCACTTCCTGGTGAAAGTTCAGCTTCTCTAGCCTTTTCAGATGGTTTTATAGGTTCAATATTTCTGCAACTGGTGAAAATGTTTCATCGCTGCTTGAGTCAGCTTCATGCATTCATTTCTAGCACTTGGTCCTAAATCACAATGTATTGGGTTCACATGTCCCACACTGAAGGTCTGAACACCAAATCTACACCATTCCCTTCTTGTTGCAGATGCTGCCTTGCAGCAAAGCCCTGTTGGCCTCTCGGCTGGGAGATCCATGTCTTAACTGATCGATCCTGAAACAGATTGATTCAATCACTCCCCGATCATTGAAGCACCAAGCCAAGTTTGAGCAACCTTCCTTTACAATGTACTGTCCGCTACAAACAAATTCTGTGCAGTGATAATACAACTATCAGTAACAGAGAGTCTTGGCCATTAATGCTCTTTTACCCTAAATGCACTTATGTGGTACAATTGCCACAAATTATTACGAGGTCAAACTATAAAATATAAAATAACCTCTGGTCTGTAGGAGCACAGATAAAAAGCAAAATTTTGCACTCTCTGGCAAACCCACTTGCCTGCGTAATGAATGGTCACGAAGGGGTACTTCTAGGGAGTATTGACAGTGTTCAGGCCCATTAGAATGGCATGGTTCCTCTGTCTCCATGTCACAAACTAACGACAACTCTCAGAGTGACAATACCCTGACCGAACATTAACACACCACACATCACAACATTAAAATCTCAAATATAGAATCTCGATGCAATTCTTAAAATAAATAAAACTCCTAATCACTCCAATTCCATTCTATTTGTTTGAAACACTAGTATTTCTGTAAACATATTCACAAAGGTGCTCTGAAGTAAACAATCTAAGATCATACAATCCTACAGTGTGGAAGCAGGCCATTCGGCCCATTGAGTCCACACCGACCCTCTGAAGAGCATCCCATCGAGACTCACACTATCTCTGTAACTCTATATTTCCCATGGCTAACCCACTTAGCCTACACAACCCTGGACACAATGGACAATTTAGCACGGCCAATCCACCCTAACCTGCACATCTTTGGACTGGTACAAAATAGCTGTTAACTTGCCCCATGACATTTTTTTCAGAGAAAAATATATTTGGGGCGTTACTTTATTTTTAAAAATGACTTCTTTGAAGATAACAAAGTGGATTAAAAAAATTGAATAAAAACTGCAGATGCTGTAAATCAAAAACAAAGTGGTCTGGGCCTGAAACGATAACTTTGTTTCACTCCCCATAGATGCTGCCAGACCTGCTGAACTTCTCCAGTAATTTCTGCTTTTGTTTCTGGACAAAATAAGATGGCTGGATGGCTTAGTGGCCTGCTAAAAACAGTGGGACTATAGAGTTAATGTTCTTTTTTCTTTCCTATGACCGGGTGGGGAGGGAATGAATCAATCCCCTTTTCACAACCTTCCCAGTTGGTCGTAGTAAAGATTTACGTTATTATGTGCATGAGGTTGTATTTTTTTCCAAAGCAAATGCAATTAACTGTTTTCACCCAAAAGACGTCAGGGGGACAATTACAAGGTTTTCTTGCATGAAGGATAGAGCAAGTTTATGATTTGCTAACACCCACATCAAACATACACATGCACTGGTTCAAAGTAAAAGAAAACGGACTGTACAGTGTAAAAGAAAGATAAAAGGAAAGTATAGTTTCAAACCTACAGGATGCCGCTAAGGAGTAATGCCTTAACCTGGGACTATGATAGTTTAGTTGATTTCTTGACAATCATCATTGAAAGATTGCAAATACTCTTATTAAATTCTTGACATCATCATGTTTCTCTCCAATCAGTACAGTCACTGGACATTTTTCCCTCTTGAGAGGTTGAAAGAGAGCTGGTTTTGGTTCTACAATGAAAAATTCATCTCTTCATTTCTGCGACAAGTCGCTCCCTGAAATGCCATCCTATTTTGTGTATTCCATCTGTGGAAGTATTTGTTTGGTGTGCTAAATGTAGGTGAGGTTCCACCTCCAATATATGAAAACTGACACGAGGCCTTTACATATCCTGTGTGTTCCAGTGTGTCTTAATAAAATGTTAGCTTTAGTTCAAATGGTTTAATTTATCCTGCATGGCTTTCATGATGCTTGGCTACTCTGTTTGGGTCGGTGACTGCTGCGATGTTTTGCAGTCAGCACTGTGTCCCAGGTATGAAAAGCAGATGTTGGAATTGGAAAATCCATATTTATTGTCATGGTACTTTCCTCAATATGATTATAGGAGAGTTGTTAGCCATAGTTGTTCATGGAGATCCACCACCATGCCTTATCCTGTGTTTGATGTGGAGTGATATCTCTCAAGAACAAGAATTAGCTTTATTATCACATGCACTGACATGAGTACAGTGAAAGGTTTACAAGTCACCACTTATGGTGCCATCTTAGGTACCAAGGTACCTAGGTACAGATTTTTAATTACAATTTATTAGGGACAAAATTAGAAAAATAAAGAATTAAAAATTCCAGCAATAAATAAGAAAAATAGAGGAATAAGAGTTCTAGAATAACAGCCCTCCACTCCAGACCACACAATCTTCACCTCAAGGCCAGGAGTTTAGTCCACGCTGAGGCCGGGAGTTTGAATCCATGCTGAGGCCGGGAGTGTGAGTCCACGCTGAGGCCGGGAGTGTGAGTCCACACTGAGGCCGGGAGTGTGAGTCCACGCTGAGGCCGGGAGTGTGAGTCCACGCTGAGGCTGGGAGTTTGAGTGCACACTGAGGCCGGGAGTGTGAGTCCATGCTGAGGCCGGGAGTTTGAGTCCACACTGAGGCTGGGAGCATGAGTCCACACTGAGGCCGGGAGTGTGAGTCCACACTGAGGCTGGGAGTTTGAGTGCACACTGAGGCCGGGAGTGTGAGTCCATGCTGAGGCTGTGAGTTTGAGTCCGCGCTGAGGCCGGGAGTGTGAGTCCATGCTGAGGCTGGGAGTTTGAGTGCACACTGAGGCCGGGAGTGTGAGTCCACACTGAGGCTGGGAGTTTGAGTGCACACTGAGGCCGGGAGTGTGAGTCCATGCTGAGGCTGGGAGTTTGAGTCCGCGCTGAGGCTGGGAGTTTGAGTCCATGCTGAGGCCGGGAGTTTGAGTCCACACTGAGGCTGGGAGTTTGAGTCCGCGCTGAGGCCGGGAGTGTGAGTCCACACTGAGGCCGGGAGTTTGAGTCCGCGCTGAGGCCGGGAGTTTGAGTCCACACTGAGGCCGGGAGTTTGAGTCCGCGCTGAGGCAGGGAGTTTGAGTCCACACTGAGGCCGGGAGTTTGAGTCCGCGCTGAGGCCGGGAGTGTGAGTCCGTGCTGAGGCCGGGAGTTTGAGTCCGCGCTGAGGCCGGGAGTTTGAGTCCGCGCTGAGGCCGGGAGTGTGAGTCCGTGAGTTTGAGTCCGCGCTGAGGCTGGGAGTTTGAGTCCATGCTGAGGCCGGGAGTTTGAGTCCACACTGAGGCTGGGAGTTTGAGTCCGCGCTGAGGCCAGGAGTTTGAGTCCACACTGAGGCCGGGAGTTTGAGTCCGCGCTGAGGCTGGGAGTTTGAGTCCATGCTGAGGCCGGGAGTTTGAGTCCCACACTGAGGCCGGGAGTTCAGACCACATGGAATCTGGGAGTTCAGGGGCGGCAAAGTGGCTCAGCATTTAGCTTTGCTGCCTCACAGTGTCAGGGACCCAGGTTTGATTCCAGTCTCATGCAACTGCCTATGTGGAGTTTGCACATTCTCCCTGTGTCAGCGTGGGTTTCCTCCCATAGTCCAAAGATGTGCAAGGTTAGGTGAATTGGCCATGCTAAATCGCCCATTGTGTTCAGGGATGTATAGGGTCGGTGCATTAGTCAGGGGTAAATATAAGATAATAAGGTAGGGGAATGGATCTGGGTGGGTTACTCTTCAGAGGGTCACTGAGGACTTGTTGAGCCAACAGGTCTGTTCCCACACTGTAGGAAATCTATGGATTCAGTAGACGCTGAGTATGGGAGTTCAGTCTATGCTGAGGCCAGGATTCAAGTCCACACTGAGGCTGGGAATCCGCGCTGACTTTCACCACAGATAAAGAAAAGAAATGGATGGAGCAAATGAGATCTGGCTCTGGAGTCCTACTCCGCCATCATGTTGGAGACTCAAGCTAAATGACTAATTAACTCACTACAAACCTGGGTTCAATTCCCGCCTCAGGCGACTGACTGTGTGGAGTTTGCACATTCACCCAGTGTCTGCGTGGGTTTCCTCCGGGTGCTCTGGTTTCCTCCCACAGTCCAAAAAATGTGCAGGTCAGCTGAATTGGCCATGCTAAATTGCCCGTAGTGTTAGGTGAAGGGGTAAATGTAGGGATATGGGTGGGTTGCACTTCGGTGGGTCGGTGTGGACTTATTGGGCCGAAGGGCCTGTTTCCACACTGTAAGTAATCTAAAAACAAGGGACCCTGATGGTGGAGGAGGGGAAATGCAACTGAATCTGAGGCTAATGTTCTGAGGAGATGGGTTCAAATCCCACCATGGCGTATGGTAAAATCTGAACTTAATAAGAAATCTCATCTAATTGCAAACTGTTAATTGTTGTAAAGAAACACTTGGGTTCATTAATGTCCTTGAGGGAAGGGAATCTGCTGTCCTTACCTTATCTGGCCTACAAGTGTGTCCTACTGATCCACTGCAATGTCATAGTCTCTGGGCAATTAAGAATGGACTCTAAATGCTGGTCTAGCCAGCAGTGCCCACGTACCATGAATGGACACAAATAGTTTCTTGTCCATTGCAAACTACAGCTAATTAATTCTTCTAGAGATTGATTGTCTCTATTATTCCACATGGCAGAGGCAGTTAAGTACCATTACCAATTCTTTGCAGAGTTATACAGTCATACAGCACAGGAATTGACCCTTTGATCCAACTAGTCCATGTTCCCAAACTAAACTAGTCCCGCCTGCCTGCGCTTGCCCCATATCCCCACAAGCCTTTCCTATTTGTGAACTAATCCAGATGTCTTTTAAATGTTATAACTGTACCATCATCCACCACTTTCTCTGGCAGTTCATTCCACATACAAAACACTCTCCGCATTAAAAAAATTGCCCCCTCATGTGATTTTTAATTTTTTTCTTCTCTCACTTTAAAAATATCCCCCCCTTGTTTTGAACTCCCACAATCCAGGGAAAAGACCCTTGTCATTCACCTCATCCATAACCCTCATGGTTTTATAAACCACAGTAACATTACTCCTCAACATCCCATACTCCAGTGAAATGAGTCCCACTCGTAGAATCATTTGGCACAGAAATACACCCTTCGGTCCAACATATCCATGCTGACCAGGTCTCCTAAACTGCACTAGTCCCATTTGCCTGTGCTTGGCCTATATCCCTCTAAACCTTTCCTATCCATTGACTTATTGCTTCTGAATTCTGTAGGCAGCTCAACAATTCAATCCCATTAGGCTTAAATTCCTACAGATGAATATTTGATATGAACCTTTGCCTTGCTTCTTCAGTCTATCTTAATGGGACTTTCTTATACGTTCAAATGCAAGGACAATTATGCAGAGCTCTGTTAAGCTCTGCTTTGGACTGCTCAGCCCTTGACTACATATCTGGCCCAGTATCTAGGCAGCTTATAACATCTTCCATCGATAAGCACCAGTTGAGATGTATCAGTGTTGCCATTCTGCTTGAGGAAGGAACAAAGATGCCCATCTATTATCTAATACTCAAAACTCTCAGGAGCACCAACAATGCGTCTTGCTCTGGACACTTAATGTGGTAAAAGGAAACCTGCAGGGAATATAAAACATTCAATGTTTGTTCCTCAAACTCTTTAATTGATTGAACAATGTAACAGCAGGTGCAGCAGCAAAAGCTATTCATTGTCATAATAGCTGTCACACATTCCCTAGTATAGAGCTCATAGTTCTTGGAGCCTACTGTTTGACATCAAAAGTACCTGCTGTGGGTGCAGAAATCAGAAATTTAAAAAAAAAGGACAGAATGCTGGAAAGAATCAGCAAGGTAGACTGTTTGGATTGAAACGCGATCATATAAAAAAAATCCTTCCTCCTCTGGCACGTTCATGCTGCCTCAACTATGAAGCAGACACAATGCAGGCAGAAATTTTAGACTTCTGTCAATCAAGCTCTCACACTGTGTGGAAATAGTAAGAACTTGGCATACTGGTGCATGATGGGATACTTGACCAAGGTAAAAGGTATCTTAGCTCTCAGACTCACAGCTGCAATGGGAAAGTGCTGCTAGAGATAAAGACTGAGATTATGTAATTACAATTTGACGAAATATAGGGAGTGTATCTTGACATCATTAGTTTCTCTGTCCTTGAGCAACATCAAAGGAGGAGCTGCACTATGCTTATCTTTACCTTGAATTATTGTATTCAACATTACTTGAGTGCAGAATGTTTGCAAAGTTGTTTGTATCATTGTACAGTACAGGCCAACTGTTCAGCTCAGGAGAGTGCTGTGAGACAGTGAAGACTGTGCAAGCCTCTCTGTGAATTCACAAAAAATACAGCTTCTTGAAACAAAACTCAACGTCTCAGGCGAAGTAATTTCCTCAACACATTGAACACATTGCTGTCCTGTACACTCATAACATGGTGCCAGAAGGAAAGCTGAGATGAGCATTCAGAAATGTAAGGACACAGGTCTGTGTCAAGTTATGAGCTACCTGTAAAAGACAGTTTCAAAAAAAAAGAAACAAACAAGCAAGCTGCAATTAAAACAATGACTAAGAGAATACTACAGCAGCTTTTTTTCCCTGGCAGCTCCTGTTAAAAACCAAAGAAGCAAAACTGAACTTTTCTCCATGCACGCTGGCAAAATTATGAAACAGCTGCAGATTTGTTGAGCAAGCCGGAGCAGTTACATGTCCTTGCACTTTTACCACTGATGGGAGGAGACAGTTTCAAAGGTATTTCATTCAAAATCTCCCTGCAAAGGAAGAAAAACCTGGCAGAAATTTTAACATTTTGAAGGCATGCTTTGAAATCCAAATGTGTGAATGTTCAAAGTCAGGGAACGGTGTAAAGTTAGAGGTGTACAATTGGCTGAGACCCTTTCAGAGCCATAACAAACCTGTAATTCTTGTGAAGAGTCACTGATCAATGCTTAATGTCATTAACAACAAATGAAAACTGAAAAGTGCGGGAAAAAACTCAGCAGGTCTACCAGCATCTGTGGAGGGAGAGCAGAGTTAACTTTTCGGGTCCAGTGACCTTTCTCTGGGTTCTTTAGTTTATTTTAACACAATATCATTAGATCAACTTAAAGAAGCATGTGAAGTTATGCAACTAAAAGATGAGCTATTAAGGATAGAATAATTTTAGTCTAAGAGATTATACCATGACTGCGTGACTGCTAAGAGAAAGGACTCTGAGTCTGGAAGAGGTTATAAACATGTAGAGAACCTTGTAAATCAGCAGGTACAGTGAATAAGGGAAGAACAGGCTTGTCCACAACGTTGATAAGCCGGTTGGACTTGTGCTGTGTTGATACATAGCTCAGACATTTCAAGTGCACCCCTTGGGGAGAAAAACAACTCACATTCACAGAAGGACTGACATAAACAATCAACCTCCAATGACAAGTTGCAAGTATTGTGCAGAACATCACATGAAGTAAACGACTATACATCCAGTGTGGGGGAAAAGAATAGTGTGTAGGTGCAAGAATCGAAAACAAAAATGATTAGCTAGGAAGCAGACAAATAAACTTATAATGACCATAAAGACATTTGCCACAAAGATGTCAGGCAATAATTTGGTGTTGGTGAGGTCATACCTGGAGTGCTGCCTGCAGTATTGGTTCTTGTATTTAAGAAGGATATTCTGAAGACTGTTCAATAGAGATTTACCTGTTCAGTCCAGGGATGAAGGAGTTGACTTAGCAAGAATGACAAGAAAAGTTAGACCTTTATTCATTCGAATTTAGAAAAATGAACGGTGATCTTATTGATTCAGAGGGGGTTGACAGGGTAGATTTTGAGAAGATATTTCCATTACTGGAGAAATCTTGAACGAGCTATGGTTGCAAAATAAGGGGAAACTGAAATGCAGAAGAATTTCTTCTCCCAGAGGGTCATGAATGCTGGAATTCTCTACCCTAGAGAATTGTGTAGGCGAGATCATTGCAAGTATTAAAGGATGCAGATAGAGTTTTGAAATATCAGGGGGTTGGGCTGGAGTGAAAGAGTGGAGGCCTGGGGTAGATCCTGTTGAATGCTTCAGGTGCCCACTCCTGCTCGAATTTCTTGTGTTCTCCTTCGGACATACTGCTAACCAAACCTTTGGTAGCCTGCATTAATATTCCCTTATGTGTCCAGGGGTCGAGAGTGTGGTGCTGGAAAAGCATAGCGGGTCAAGCAGCATCTGAGGAGCAGGAGAATTGGTGTTTCAGGCATACGTCCTTCATCAGCTTATGCCCAAAGCATCGATTCTCCTGCTCCTCGGATGCAGCCTGACCTGCTGTGCTTTTCCAGCGCCACACTCCCGACTCTGATCTCCAGCTCTGCAGTCCTCAATTCCTCCTTATGTGACCATGAGCCAATTTTCTCACCGAACCCTGACGGCACTCAGCTTTGTTAAAGGTAGTATGTAAGTCAAAATTGTTGTCGCTGTAGCTAAGCCTCGCCCAGCAGAGTAATGAATCTGTAGGGGGCCAGCTTCAGAGACTGCATGCTCTTTCAATCTCAGCTTCTGTAGTTTGATGCCACAGTCGGGGAATGAATGAATGTCCGACTGATATAAACATCAAGGACTGCGAGAAGATGCAAGGAAATGAATTTTCACTTTGAAAATTTGCCACCAGTACGAAACATCAAGAAGAACCACTGATCCAACATTGACTTAATGTGAAACGGTCTTTAATACTATAGTATTAACCTCTGTCTGTGGATCCATTTACTCGGCTGTTCTTTATTCTGTCAATTGAGGAACTGTGTGACCTGCATGTTTGAGTGCTCATAGACTCTTTTATCTACTGATCATACCTTTTGCACACTGTGCAGGGTCCCTACTTCAGATTTGATTAATTTGTCTGATTCTGGTGTTTTTTTGTATAATCATGGGACTTAAAACTGGATAAAGATATTGCCTTACACCACAGGGGAGTTTGGCAGGACCTGGAATTAAAGAACAGAACCATACAGTATAGAAAGAAATTGTTCAGTCTACTCATTCTGTGTCAGCATTTTGAAAAGCTATCTAATTATTTCTGCCCGTAGCCCCACTCTTGCCATTTAACCCTGCAATTTTACTTCCTCTTTTCAAGTTATAATCCAAATTCATTTTGAAAATGACCACTGAGTCTAATCCCACTGCTCTTTCAGGCTGTGTATTGCAGATAATAACATCCCACTATTCAAAAGCTGTTTCTTTTCATCTTCCTTGAGATCTTATCTCAGTTATTCTCCTTTGTGTACTGACTAGTTGCAGTTAAGGCCAAGGGTAGGTGTCTATCTTCAGGAATTTACCTTTCCACGGAAAATTTGCTGTGCGCCTCTTTGCTCACTGTCAGTCTAATCTTAAATAATCAGCAATTTTACAAAAATCTATGAAAAGAAAATTTGCCTCCTGTGGTAGAAATTGTGTGCTGCAAATTCAACTCATGCTGTGCATGTGTCTCAAACTGCAGATGCATTTTGTACTGCACGTCTCTCAACTTGCACACAGGTCCCATAATGCACGTGTCCCATAAAGCACTATTGTCACATAATGCTTACGTGTCTCATATTGCACTTCTTATGCTGCACAAATGTATCATAGCACACTAGTGTATCAGGCTACTCACTTGACTCATATTCCCTATGTGTCTCATACTGCCAACATGTTACGAAGGCCTTTAGGATGCTTGCCTTTATTGTTCAGAACTTTGAGCATTAGCGTTGGGATATTATGTTGTGGCTGTAGAGCAAGTTGGTGAGACCTCTTCTGGAGTACTGTGTCCAGTTCTGGTCACCTTGTTATAGGAAAGATATTATTAAATTGGAGAAAAGAATTATCAGGATGTGGTTGGGAATGGAGAGTTTGAGGTCTAAGGAGAGGCTGGATAGGCTAGGACTTCTTTCACTGGAGCGTAGGAGGTTGAGAGGTGATCTTACAGAGGTTTATAAAAACATGAGGGGAAAGCTAATGGCAGGTGTCCTTTTCCCAGGGTAGGGGAAAACTAGGGTGCATATTTTTAAGATGAGAGGAGACAGATTTAAAAAGACACGAGGGAGAATTTTGTTCACACAGAGAGTGGATCGTGTGTGGAATGAACTTCCAGAGGAAGAGATGGTTGTGACTACAGTTACAACATTTAATGGCATTTGGATAAGTACATGAATAAGAAATGTTTGGAGGGATATAGGTCAAGTTCAGGCAGATGGGACAAGTTTAGTTGGGGATTATGGTTGGCATGAACTGGTTGGGTTGAAGGGTGTGTTTCTGTGCTGTATGACTCTATGAATTAATGACATGTCCCATACCGCACATGTGTCTCCCACAACATATACATCCCATGCTATATGTGCATTTGGACTGCATACATAGCTCATTCACATATTCACCTTGCACTGAATGTACTCAGTCAACTATGCTCACTGTTTGTAAAAATAATCGCTTATAATATTTTCTGGGAACATATCTCTTACAAAATATTGGGGTTTTACTTCAGTCCATCTAAATCCTCATAATAGTGGTCACCTGTATTGAACGTCACCTTCAGCTTCTCTGTTTTAATGACTGACATTCCAGCTGTTCTATTCTCTCTACATTGCTGACCAATATTACTTTATTGAGAAAGTGAGGTCTGCAGATGCTGGAGATCAGAGCTGAAAATGTGTTGCTGGAAAAGTGCAGCAGGTCAGGCAGCATCCAAGGAACAGGAGAATCGACGTTTTGGGCATAAGCCTATTGGCAACATGAACAAAGATGTCCTCCAAGGTCTTTTCCACTTTCACAATCCTTGTGCTGGAACTTAAACTGAGAGATTCTTTGATGATGGGAAAGGGTGCAACAACAAATTCAAATCCTGTGCCAACCCAATAATCAATAGCCCCATTCCCAACACTGACCTTAACACGCAGCCTAATCTTACTTTTCACGGGACCCCTGTAATCCTTTATTTTTTGATTTTGCTATTACCTCTGCAATCTCCAAATTTTCTACCCAAAGTCTCGGTCTACTTGCCATCTGCTTGCCACCCCTCAGAAATGTAATCTAAGAATGCATTATGTTCCACACTTAAACTCAGCTCTCTTCTATTGTCAATTATCTCGACCCCTCCAAAGCCCCTGGTTGTTTTATTTTAATGGCTAAAATTGAATGAAAAAGCATTATCCAGAAAATATTGGGAAAATGTCACAAATTCTGCTACCTGACTACATTTTCTGATTCAAACAACCCTTAAGCCATAAGGTGGGCACCACAAATTGACGGAGTGGACATAAAGGCTACTGAAGGGTGGATAAAGTGTGATTTATGAACATTTTGTTTTAAAATCCTCTATTTTTTAAACTTCAAAGAAAAACAGACAGCAGCTGCCACTGAATGATAAAGAAACAAATGTTGATTGTGAGGTCATCTGTTGCTGCAAATAGTAAATAAATAAATAAATAGGACCTAGTTACATAGTTTCAGTAGACTTACTTTTGACATTAACGGTTTTTATTATTATTAATATTGGCTAACTTACAATTGCTGCAATTACCTCAGAAAGAGTTTTACGTTCACAGTTTGATTGATATTTAAGAGTGGTTAAAAAATTAGCTATCTTTGATATCGGGTCTGAAAATAAGTTTACTATAAATCTTTCATCTCAAGGCCATATTTCCATGTTGTCACCATATTCCTTAACATTCTTCGTAAGTATCTTGGAACATTTAGCTAAGTTAAAGGTGCTATATGAATACAAGTTGTTTTTGCTGCAGTTAAAGAACATGTGCGATGTATGGCATACAGCTGTGTTGCAATCACTTATCATTCTGACAATGTTGTGACCTGAGACCTTTGTGTCAAATGCTTTCATTTGATTGTTGTTCAATTGCTAAATCAACCATTACTCAGGCTATGCTTGTCTTTCATCAAGCAGCCACATTTCAATATCTAGGAATTAGATTTTATTCCCATCGGTTGATATTTCAACCACACTCGGCATGAGTCATAATTTCAACTTAAATTGCTTTATATATTGATTTGTGCAAACATACAGTAAGGTCAGAAAAGGCCAGCTAGACTTTTTAGGTTTTTCTTATTGTACAAACCATTACAATGCACCTTTCTGCCACTCCCCTAAAATCACACAATCGCTTGGAAGATGCAAAAAAGGAGAAAACCCTTCAGCTGATTTGTGTAACATTACTCTGGAAAATTCTCCTCTGATCTTCAAATAACCTTGAAGAGGCCACTCTATTTGAGTGAATGTCAATTCTATCAGTAATGTTTGCTTTGCAAAACCTCAGATTCTGCGGTCATTTAATTTCTAATAATCTTCACACAACCTCAAGTTGTACATCCTGCAGACGTCGACATTTGTTGGAAATACATAAGAACATGAGAAATATTAATGATGCCATTGTTATCAGTAAAGTGATGGAAGGTGTCAGTAACAGTGCTGTCAAGCAACACCTGCTCAGCAAAAGCCTGTTCCGTGACGCCAAGTTTGGGTTCTGCCAGGGCCACTCAGCTCCTGAGCTTATTACAGCCTTGGTTCAAACATTCAGCTGAATTCCAGAGGTGATGTGAGAGTGACAGTCCTTGTCATCAAGGCTGCATTTGACAGAGTATGGCATCAAGGAGCCCTAGCAAAGCTTCAATCAATGGGTATCAGGGGGCAAACACTCCACAGGTTAGCATCATAATTGGCACATAGGAAGACATTTATAGTTGTTGGAGGTCAGTCATCTCAGCTCCACGACATCGCTGCTGGAGTTCCTCAGGGTAGTGTCCTAGGCCCATTCATCTTCAGCTGCTTCATCAATGACCTAACCTTCCATCATAAGGTCAGAAGTGGGGATGTTCATTGATGAATACACAATGTTCAGCACCATTCATGTCTCCTCAGCTATTAAAGCATTCCATGTTCAAATGCAACAAGATCTGGACAATATCCAGGCTTAGGCTGACAAGTGGCAAGTAGCAAGGTCTGGGCGAATGAAGTACATGTTGTAGGAATGCTGAGTGACCTGCATCTCGGCCGTACACTCTCTCATTTGTTCATGTTATATGGGCATTCTTGGTTTTGTCAATATTTGTTAGTATCTCTAATGATCCTGGAGAAGGTGGTGGCGAGCTGCCTACTTGAATCAGTGTGTTCCTCAGATATAGAGACTTCCTCAGTGCTGGGAATTCCAAGAGGTTGATGTAGTGAGAGCCAAGAATGATGACATGGTTCCAAGTCAGATAATGTGTGGTTTGAGTGGGACTTGCCAACAACTCTGCCTCCAGCACTCTCTGGGAAATGGAGTTCCAAAGTCTCATAAATAATACGCTGCCTTTCTGTTCTTCCTGCTAGAGTGGACAACTCCATAATTTCTCACATTACACTCCACTTGCCGATTTTTGACCATACATTCATCTTTAATGCAGTACTCAACTCATTACCCCATTAATATCCCCTCTCAGTGTGGTCTACTGAAGGCAACCTGAATGAAAGAATTTGTATCTGTCACTATTGATTTATAATTTGTGGGTTTTTTCCCTGTGCATGAAAGCTGCAAGTTAACAGAAAGCTGTGTTATTGGAGTTTCCATTCTGTTTATGTTCCATCAAGTTTCCTGTAAAACCCATTAGAATTTTATTTGAATGTAAAATGGGTGAAAATCGAGGTGAACAATTGGAGAAAGGGCTAAGCATACACCATCCATCCATGTGAAAATGCAAAACATCAACTCAGTGAACCATGTTACTTAGACACAAGGCACAACATGTTGAAGAAACCAGAATCATGAGGCTTTTCAATCTTTGAAACAATTTAAATTGATGCCATGAAAATGTAGTAAATGGAACAGAAAGTGGGTAATTTAAAAACACTCTCAAATAATGGCTACAAAAAGCCAGAAATATTACTTTGTATCCTGCTGTGATCTGGTCATAATCTGAAGGGAGCCTCTGAGCAAATACCATTTATACAAATTTGCATTCTCTGAATTTGAAAAGGAATCGTGTGCAGGATTATGGGTAAAAGGCTGTTGGGTGATATTAAGTTAATTGATCACTTAGAGAGTTAGTGTGCTCATAACAGGCCAAATAGCCTCCTTTCATGCTGTAATAATGCAGGGATTCTGTAACCTAGATGTAAGTACGAGATGTATTTCAGCAGAGGAATCAGAAGCGGTTACGGAGAATCTGACATTTTGCAATTTGCGTGTAACTCATTCTTGCCATGAATCTTCCCATCTAACATGTATATTGCTTTGAACTCTGTTACAGAGGAAATTTAAAATCCTTTTCCCTAAGTTGGACAAAATCTATCTTCAAGTCTGACTCTGTTTCACTTTATGCACTTTACTTGTGATGTGCATTGAAAGGATATAGAAGATGGCTTGTCAGATATTATGGGCTGCTTGAGGATATCTGCTCCCTTATAGTGCCAGCAGTGAGTAATGATAAGTAGGATTCTATAAGTAGGAGTGATGTGGGCTTTCATGGTGTATGTGAAACTGCGCTTACTCTATTTACATTATATACTATCAACAGTGTGAAAACCTGCCCTTTCCGATTCTTAAGTTTCCAGTGGTTTCATGTTGCAATCTGCTTTCATCTTTGGCAATTGGTTCAGCTTTTCAAATGTTTTGTTGTGTTCAATCTTTAAGTCACTTGGTTCTCCCTTATTGAGATTTATCTTATTTTCTATGCTCCCTGCTGACCAGAGGTTGGTTGACAATATTCTAGCTGCATTTGTATGGACCCATGAAGCTGGACAGTAGAGCTCCTGAGACAAATTGCCTTCATGATCCCTATCCATTAGCTTCCTCCAACAGTCTTCATACAGCAGATTACTTTGCTGGTTTTATGATGAACCATGAGAACACTTCAACAGCACTTAGTTGCAGAACATCCTGAACCCCTGAAAGGCACCATATAATTTGAACCTACATTGTCTTGTGAGTTTGATTCAGCCAGATTTGAAGATTTGATGGTGCCATTTTGCCTAGGTTCCTTGCCACCTTCTGTGAAAGTGAAAGGCTGTTGTCAATCTTTTGGAGTGCAGTCAATCACATTTTGGGAAACATGAAAAGATGCTGCCAATTCTGAGCCAGAGAAACCTGCTTCACTATTTGGATGTCACTTCTGTGGTGTTTATCCTGTGAAATAAGAGTCTTAACGGTGGGTGAAAGTACATGCTTTTTCATTGGCCGTTGCCATGGAGATAGGGATGAGAAGAATGCTATTAGCACATGGGTGCAAGAGAGGGTAGATGCCAGCCTTCAAAGTAATCCAATATCAGCCTTCCTCCTTGCTCTGTGGCCTGAACTAAACACATCAAATGTGGACACAGAGAATGGGAAGTATTATATCAAGCATCAACAATGCTTTGCAGAACACTGATGTCTGTCCACAAAAGACCCTGAGTTCCAGTTGCTTGCCATTTCAACACACCATCATGTTCCCTGCCTAACATCTCTGTCACAAGCTTGCTGAAGTGCTCCCGTGAAGCTCAGTGCAAGTTGGAAGAACAGCACCTCATTTTCCACTTGGGAACTCTGTAGACTTCTGGACTCAATATTGAGTTCAACAATTTTACGGCTTGAGGCACCTCTCATGTCTTGACTCTCCAACCCCCACACACCAGACCTTGTTATCACATGGTCTCCTATTATAAACAACTCATTGTTAGCCACTACAGTCCCATTAGTAGCCATTCATTCTTCTCGGCTGATTGTTATCCACTCCTTTGTCTGTCCAACTGCGCTTCTCTGTCTTTGGGCTCTATCTCCACCTATCACTTACTCCTCCACCCCTTCCCCGACCTGATCTTCTGCATAAACACAAACCATTTTTTTTAGCTGCCATCAGTTCTAAAGAAAGATCATTGGACCTGAAACGTTAACTCTAATTTCTTTCTACAAATGCTACCAGACCTGCTGAGCTTTTCCAGCAATTTCTGTTTTGGTGAATAATGTTATTATGGATGTAATACCCATGGTCAATGGTAGTCTTAGCACAGAAAATGGAAGAATCGAGCCTAACCTTCCAATGGATACTGCAGTTAGCACTGGTCTGGTAATGATGGGAGTAAAGGAACCATCACAAAGGTGGACACATTGAGGGGGAATGAATAATACAGAAAGCACCAACACACAAGACATTGGACTAGAAATGAGTTCCCTGATTGGGAGAGGGATGTAGCTACTGGGAGGAATGAGGATGATCTGAGTTGGCTGGAGATGTGGATGTAAAAGGTCTATCAAGAAGGGTCTCCAAATTGGAAGAAGGGACCATGATTGAGAAACTGAGACAATGAGGTGATTGGAAATTGGGAAGGGGAAATCATCAGGGAGAGGCGCTGATTGGAAAGGTGCAGAAGAGGTGGGGCTGAATCTGAGCACTTATTAGCTAAGGGTCATTTTTGGTGAGTATCCAGGGGTGTTTCTCTCAGTGAGTTTTCTCACTCTGGCTTCCCACAATTGTCTCCTTAGCAGGGTACCATGTCCCGATGGTGCTCGCTATTCTCCCACTCACCAAAGTTAGAGGTCCTCTGGACTGCTGGTATATCCCAAGATCCCTGGTGTTGGTGCCAACTTTGAAGCCCAGCTGTCTTCCTGATCAAGGATTGGCAGTCCAGAGTTACCCTTCATCCTGCACACAGTGGGAGACCAACTGCTAACCAATGTTTCTCAGGGCATTGAGGTAACAAGGCTGCCATTTCATTGCATACACAAGGGCACAGTCTCCCATCTATCACTATTCAAGCACCAAGCACACAGCTCCCCCACTTTACAACCTTGTCTAACTCAGTGCCCGTCCTTTCTCAATGCCAAAAGTGCCCAGAATCTTATCATTGACCATCACCCCCAGAAAAAAAACCTTCAAACAGTTGAAACCATTTTCATTCAACTAAAAGCAAAAGTGACCAAAAAACAAATGAACAGAAGCTGCATTTACCCATCAGAACAGAACCACTCTGTTTGCTTTCTAAACCATGATGTGGGGATGCTGGTGTTGGACTGGGGTGAGCAAAGTCAGAAGTCACACAACACCAGGTTATAGTCCAACAGGCTTATTTGAAATCACAAGCTTTCAGAGTGCTGCTCCTTCATCAAGTGAATGAGGCTTGACCTGACAAAGGGGCAGCGCTCCAAAAGCTTGTGATTTCAAATAAACCTGTTGGACTGTAACCTGGTGTCGTGTGATTTCTGACTTTGCTTTATGCACATCAGCAAATTTACAGTCAAGAAATAATCGCTGCACCCAGCTCTCATTCACTGAAACCAATGTTAACTCAGTCCTGCCTAGCTTCTTGAGTTTGACAGTGCTGAACACTCTCTCGGTGAAAGTGATGTTGCCCTTGCTCAATGTCCTCATCTTCCTCCTCGGATGACCACTGCCAGTCTCCCAACTCTTCAGAGTTCATCGCACTCCTCTCAAAGGCAGTTGCATAGAGAACGACATGCAGTGTGATCTGTCACTAATTGAGCAGCTTTGGTACCCTTGTGTGTTGAGGATTGGGAGATCGGGGGTGGGTTCTCCCTTCCAAGGAGCCAATTGCACAGATGTTCAGTACAGCTATCACTTTGACAGACACTGGGATGGGTGCGGGGGAGGTGGGGAGGGGGCGATTTGGCCACTCCTTCATATCCCCAGAACCTGTGTCAGTGTCCCAGGACATTCCAGACAGTGGTGACCCTGCCCTGTGTTGGGCGGCACAGTGGCTCAGTGGTTAGTGCTGTTGCCTCACAGGTTGGGTTTGATTCCAACCTCGAGCGACTGTCTGTGTGGAGTTTGCACACTCTCCCTGTGTCTGCGTGGGTTTCCTCCCGGCGCTCCGGTTTCCTCCCACAGTCCAAAGATGTGCAGGTCAGATGAATTGGCCATGTTAAATTGCCCCTAGTGTTCAGGAAGGTGGAGGTTAGGTGCATTAGTCAGGTGTAAGTATAGGGGAATGGATCTGGGTGGGTTACTGTTCGGAGGATCAGTGTCAATTTGTTGGACCGAAGAGTCTGTTTGCACACTGTCAGGATTCGATGAATATGACATTCTCATCTGGAGGGAATCGCTTGGATGCCAATAGACTGTCCTGTACCGCTCTGAGAGAACCTTCTGCTGTCATTTCTTCATGTAGAAGCAGTTCAGCACCTGCTGGATATTGCAGCCGGTCCTGAGCTTGCTGGGTATGTCTGGGCCTACCCCTCACTTTCCCTGCTCCTTTGTTCCACCTTAGACACAGAGACAATAACTCCTGCTGTGGCTACATCCAAATATGGAGTAAATGTAAGAAATGGAACAAATTGTTATAATGTGCGTAGTCACATCAACTCACACATGGCTCTTTAGAATCATCTTCCTACAGTGGGACATGGAACAATTTGACAAGGAGGCTATGGAAGGCTTCATTTACTGGGAATTCACTGACATCAGTTGCACCCAAAACCATCCTTAAAGGCTCATTGTGAATCATAGAATAGAATCCCGAACGTGCAGATAGAGGTCATTCAGCCCTTCGGGTCTACACTGACCCTCTGATGCGCATCCCACTCTATCCCCATAATGCCATTTGGCCTGCACGCTCTGGCTCAATTTAGCATGGCCAATCCATCCGGCTCGATCTTTGCATTGTGAGAGGAAACCGGAGCACCCAGAAGAAACCCACACAGACACGGGGAGAATGTGCAAACTCAGCACAGACAGTCGCCCAAGGGTGAGATTGAACTCAGGTCTGTGGCACGGTGAGGCAACAGTGTTAACCACTGAGCCACAGTGCCACCCTTGACTGCACAAGAACTGTCAGACAGAGGGAAGCTGTAACCCCACTTTGGGAGTGAGCTGGTGCACAATTGGGATTGTTATTATCCACCAGGACCAGTAGAGGCCACGATACCAGACCATGCCAATCTGGTCCAATGCCACCGCGGTTGGAGGAGCCTCAGGTATCTGGTGGAACGCCCAGCACTATGGGATGAAGGTCAATGACATTCCCCACGTCAGCAGCACAAGTGCCACCATCACATACTCACTCACTCACTCTTATCTCTGCTGTTCTCACACTAAGGCTCATGCTCTACCATTCTCATTGTTGCCTGCAGCGTTTTCCTCACTCGCTCTCACTCACCCTAATCCCCACACCACAAACCCTGCATTACCTACTCACGCACTCACACACTCGGGACATCTCCTCCCACATGCAGGAACACTCACAACTGTGCCACCCACTTTCATCTCCCTTAATATCCACCTCTCTCTCATTCCAGAAAACGGCAGGAATGCTTGAGATGGGTGGTGGGCTGTTTAACATTCAGCTCCTCACCCTCCAGAGGAAGAGGACACTCACTGTGGAGTGGAATGTGAAGGAAAGGGTTAACACGTGATTATATAAATAGGAAAGTAATGTCAGCGAGAATGTCATCAACCACATGATGATGGAGAGATTCTGAAGAGTGAAACCTTGTGGTATGTCTCAGTGTAGTCAGTTCTGCTCTAATGCATGTTTCTTCAGCGAGAATTGTTTAACACAATTGAAGAATTTAGACTGTTACTTGTAAGAATGCAAACTTTCCTTGCCTGTATTGGCGATAATGTGACTCCAGTCCCATTAGTTTACATGGCGTGGCTATTGCGTTCTTTTCTCACAATGCAAGATTGCACAAGAAGAGAACTATCAGGTTATATCAGAACCGACTGTACATAGCTATTATTACGTGAATAAACAGTGACATTGAAAAGACTTGTGTTAAAACCGCTTTATAGTTACATTGTGCATCTGACCTCCTCTGGACATTCCGTGAGAGTGAGGTTTTTCAAGACTAGTGGGCATATTTTTAAACGAGAGGAGAAAGATTTAATAAAAGGCACAAGGGGCTTTTTTTATGCACAGAGACTGGTTCGTGTGTGGAAATGGTGGATGTGGGAACACTTAGAACAGGTAAAGGACGGTTGGATAAGTACATGAATAAGAAATATTTGGAGGGATATGGGCCAGGTGCAGGGCAGATGGAACTAGTTTAGTTTGGGATTAAGGATAACATGGATTTGTTGAACTAAAGGGTCTGTTTCTGTGCTATAGAACTCCCCACACAACAAAAGAATTAACATACTGCTGTTTGTGGAAGCTTCCTGGACATAGATTGTCTGTCATATTCCATTATAATGACAGTGACTATGCTTCAAAACAAGTTCATCAGCTTTAAGATCATTTGGCGTGTCATAAGTTTGTGAGTGGTGCTATATGAATATAAATCTTTCTTTTTTTGCAGAAAGTAACAGATGACACCAGTGGACTTTGTGATGGTCATTATAACACAGAGTAGTGGGTGATCATATCAAAACTGGCGTTGCTGGTTCATAGAGTCATAAAGATATACAGCACAGAAACAGACCCTTCGGTCCAACTTGTCCATGCTGACCAGATATCCTAATCTAATATAGTCCCACCAGCCAACATCTGGCCCATATCCTTCTAAACCCTTCCTATTCATATACCCATCCAGATGCCTTTTAATTGTACTAGTCTCCACCAAATCCTCTGGCAGCTCATTCCATACACGCACCACCCTCTGCGTGAAAAAGTTGGCCCTTAGGTCCCTTGTACATCTTTCCCCTCTCACCCTAAACCTATGCCTTCTAGTTCTGGACTCCCCGACCCCAGGGGATTTTGCCTATTTATTCCACACATGCCTCTCATGATTTTATAAACCTCTATAAGGTCACCGCTCAGCCTCCAACACTCCAGGGAAAACAGCCCTAGCCTATTCAGCCTCTCCCTGTAGCTCAAACCCTCAAACCCCAGCAACACCCTTGTAAATCTTTGCTGAACCCTTTCAAGTTTCACAGCATCTTTCCGATAGGAAGGAGACCAGAATTGCATGCAATATTTCAACAGTTGCCTAACCAATGACCAATACTCTGACCAATAAAGGAAAGCACACCAACACCTTCTTCACTATCCTATCTGCAACTCTATGTTCAAGGAACTATGAACCTGCAGTCCAAGGTATCTTTATTCGGCAACACTCTCTAAGACCTTACCATAAAGTGTATAAGTCCTGCTCTGATTTGCTTTTCCAAAATGCAGCACCTCACATTTATCTAAATTAAACTCCATCTGCCACTCCTCAGCCCATTGGCCCATCTGATCAAAATCCCATAATAATCTGAGGTGACCTTCTTCGCTGTCCACTACAACTTTAATTTTGGTGTCATCTGCAAACTACTAATTATACCTCCTATGTTCACACCCAAATCATTTATATTAATGACAAAAAGTATGAATCCAGCACCGATCCTTGTGGCACTCCACTGGTCACAGGGCTCCAGTGTGAAAAACAACCCTCCACCACCACCCTCTGTCTTCTACCTTTGAGCACGTTCTGTATCCAAATAGCTAGTTCTCCCTGTATTCCATGAGGAACGCTTTCCTGAAGTCCATGTAGATCACATCCACCACTCTGCCCTCATCAATCCTCTTTGTTATTTCTTCAAAAAACTCAATCAAGGTCATGAGACATGATGTCCCACACACAAAGCCATACTCACTATCCCTAATCAGTCCTTACCTTTCCAAATACATGTAAATCTTGTCCATCAGGATTCCTTCTAACAGCTTGCCCACTACCGACATCAGGCTCACTGGCCTATAGTTCCCTATCTTTTCCTCACCACCTTTCTTAAACAGTGGCATCACATTAGACAAGCTCCAGTCTTCTGGCACCTCACCTGTGACTATCGATAATGCAAATATCCCAGCAATCACTTCCCTAGCTTCCCACAGTGTTCTACGGTACAGCTGATCAGGTCCTGGGGATTTATCTACTTTTATACATTTCAATACATCCAGTACTTCCTCCTCAGTAATAGGAACATATTTCAAGATGTCACCATCTATTTCCCTACATTCTATATCTTCCATGCCCTTCTCCACAGTAAATACTGATGCAAAATACTCATTCAGTATCTCCCCCATCTCCTGCGGCTCCACACAGCCTTGCTGATATTTGAGTGGCCCCATTCTCTCCCTCATTGCCCTTTTGTCCTTAATGTATTTATAAAAACCCTTTGGATTCTCCTTAACCATATTTGCCAAAGCTATCTCATGTCCCCTTTTTTCCCTCCTGATTTTCCTCTTAAGTATACTCCTACTGCCTTTATACTCTTCTAATGATTCTCTTAATCTCTCCTGCCTGTACTTGACATATGCTTCCTTCATTTTCTTAACCAAAATCTCAATTTCTTTAGTCATCTAGCATTCCCTTACACCTACCAGACATGCCTTTCACTCTGACAGGAATATACTGTCACTGGACTCTTGTTATCTCATTTCTGAAGGCTTCCCATTTTCCAGCTGTCTCTTTACCTGCGAACATCTGCCCCCCGATCAGCTTTTGAAAGTTCTTGCCTAATACCGTCAAAATTGGCCTTTCTCAAATTTAGAACTTCAACTTCTATCTGGTCTATCTTTTTCCATCACTATTTTAAAACTAATAGAATTATGGTCACTGGCCCCAAAGTGGTCCCCCCACTGACACCTCAGTCACCTCACCTGCCTTATTTCCTAAGAGTAGGTCAAGTTTTGAATCAGAAAATTTTATTAACAAATTCCTCTCCATCTAAACCCTTAATACTATGGCAGTCCCAGTCTATGTTTGGAAAGTTAAAATCCCCCCAACCATAATCACGCTATTATTCTTACAGATAACCAAAATCTCCTTACAAATTTGTTCCTCAATTTCCTGTTGACTATTCGGGGGTCTATAATACAATCTATGATACAGAGGAAAGCTTTTCCTGTGATAAGTTGTTCTCTTGCTTAGTAGACCACTGTGAAGTAGTTTGGTTGTGAAGGGAGGTGAAGTATATACCAAACGTGTATCTCTGATATTGTGTCATATCTCAACCCTGTATTGGGATGTGGATTTTACTGATATAGGTGTCAGCAGAGTCCCTGGCTATCATTAAAGAAAAATCTGGGCAGTTTTGGAGCGGTTCCTGTTTAAGAGACTAGCATTAATGAGTGGTGTAGGATTTGTGTAACCAACTACACTGCAAATCACTTTGAGTCCTGTGTTATTAAATTGCTGGAGTCCCAGCATGGCTCCTGGCAGAACACATAGGTGAGGAAAAATGACAGCAAGTGTAATGATAAAACAGTTGCTGAATGTGTGACGTACATTTAATAATTATCGAACACGAGTCTCCTCCATGAAATGCTTTCTTTTGCTCGGTAAAGCAGAGAAGTTGACCTTTGAGACCAGAGTGATTTATTCATATAAATGCTGATACATGCTGTTGGCTTAAAAACAAACTGTTTCATTATTGCTTAATCAATACAATTCTTGTGCCGAAGAGGGAAGATTTTTTAATGTGTTTGAATTTTTTTTGGCAGTGTACGGCTCTCTAAGAACTGACACAAGGAGGTAGGATGAAGTAAAACCATTGTCTGATTGACAAAGAAATCCAGTAATTGTACAGGTTGTTTACTGAGTATAAATACATCTCTACAGCACCTTAGAATTACAAATCAATGCACCATTGATTAGAAAGTAAATGTGGAACGATACACAGTGAGGGTTCATCATTCTGTGCCCAGGAAAAACTCTTGGACCAGACAGTCCTGATTTGGTTCACTGTTCCTAACACAGTCTGCTTTTGCTTGTACAATCAGTCAGCTGATATCCTCCAAAAGGTTTAGGAAATCAGGAAGAACCCGTCATTTCCAGCAGCTGATTTTCAATTAAATCCAGGGGGAACTGGAGGCTTATTATGTTCAGGACAGAGTGATTCCAGTGATCTCTGGACCATTATCCTTTTTGGATTCAAAAACCCCAAGATCTCATCAAGTAAAGGCCTCTATTCTCCTCGGTCTGGCTGAATCTCTCACTTTCTCCAAATAAAAGCAGTGTTATGATCCCATTACTGTGCATTACAGGACTCTACACAGGCACCTACCTTGATGTGTTTTTCTATTCTTCCATGGATGAGGGCATCACTGGCTGGACCAGCATTTATTGCTCACCCCTAATTACCCAGAGGGCAGTTAGCATAAGAACGTAAAAACTGAAGCAGGAGGAGGCCATCTGGCCCATCGAGCCTGCTCCACCATTCAATAAGATCATGGCTGACCTTTTCCACTGGACTCAGCTCCACTTACCCTCTCGCTCACCATAAATATTAATTCCTTTCCTTTTCAAAAATCTGTCTATCTTTGCCCTAAAAAATTCAACAAGGTAGTCCCAACCGCTTCACTGGGCAGGGAATTCCACAGATTCACAAACCTCTGGGCGAAAACGTTCCTCCTCAGCTCAGTCCTAAATCTGCTCCCCATTATTTTGAGGCTATGCCCCCTAGTTCCAGCTTCACCTGCCAATGGAAACAACCTCCCTGCTTCTAACTTATCTATTCCCTTCATAATTTCACATGTTTCGATAAGATCCCTTAAGAATGAACCATTGTTGCTGTGGATCTCTTTAGGCCAAACCAGGTAAGAATGGCAGTTTCATTCACTTAAGGACATTAGCAAATCAGATGGATTTTCCCAACTATCGGCAATTGATCGACCCTGGATTATTATTAAATTCAAATTCCACCATCTATCACGGTTGGATTTGAACCCGGGTCTCAATAACCTGAGTTTCTGGATGAATAGGCTAATGATCATACCACTGGGTCATCATCTACCTGTATTTCTTCATGGTAGTGAATTTATTGATCGATCATGTCATGATTTGTTTGGTTTTGACAAAGAAGTCTCTCACTGAAACAAGCGCACAATGCTGCAGATTTTGCATACACAATAAAGTAGTTTACCAATAAAAGGAGTGCAAATAAATTGCACAAGACAAAATCATCCATTTAAATCAAAAATTCATAGATTTTTAAACACACAGCAAAAATATAATCTCATTAATTAAAACAAACATGCTGTTCTGAATAGAAAAGAAACAAAATAGCTCTTGAATAACAACCAAAACACACTCCTTGTGAAATACCTAACAAACCACTGATGTAATGCACACATCAGAGTCTCTGTATCTAACATCTCAGAAGGTTTAGGTCACAAGTGACTTCAACTTTTAGATCAGACAGCAGATGGCTTCTTCCTGGAGCTATTATGCACTTACTTAAATGTCGTCAGCTTTAAGTAACCTCTTCAGTGTTTTATCCCAACACTTTTGGTCTGAGACTAATTTTATAACCGAAGGTAACTTAGTTTATTATATATCTTTCCTTTCGCAGGAACAGAATTGACACAAATTGCGTGGTAACTCTGCTGAACATCTCTGTTCAGATCTCAAATACGATGCCGAGCTTCTAGTCACTTGATAGTTTAATTCTTCATCCCACTCTAAGTCTGACCATTTCTGGGACATGGACATTGCTGACTGGGCCCACAAGAAGGTGGCGATGAGCTCCCTTCTTCAACCGCTGCAGTCCATGTGCTGTAGGTACATCCACATGCTGTGAGGGAGGGAATTCCAAGATTTTGACCTAGCAACAGTGAAGGAACTGTGGTATATTTTCAAGTGAGGATGATGAGTGGCTTGTAGGGTATCCTACAGATACTGGTGTGTGTCTGCTGCCCTTATTCTTCAAGATGGAAGTGGTTTGGAAAGTGCTGTCTGAGGATTTTTCTGGAGTGCATCTTGAAGATAGTACACACTGCTGCTACTGACCATTGGTGGTGGGGGGAGTGGATGCTTGTGGATGCAGTACTAATCAAGCAAGCTGCTTTGATCTGGTTAAAAATCACACAACACCAGGTTATAGTCTAACAGGTTTATTTGGAAGCACTAGCTTTCGGAGCTCTGTTCCTTCATTAGGTGGTTGTCTCCAAAAGCTTGTGCTTTCAAATAAACCTGTTGGACTACAACCTGGTGTGTGAGTTTTAACTTTGTACATCCCAGTCTAATACTGGAGTCTCCAAATCATGCTTTGACCTGGATGGTGTCAAGCTTCCCGACATCCATCCAGACAAGTGGGGTGTATTCCATTACACTCCTGACTTGTGCCTTGAAGATGGTGGGCAGGCTCTGTGTTGATTTATATCTTTGTATTGTCAGTGTCCTGTCAGATTAGATTGTTTCCGCCAGATGTAATTTCATAATAACATGTGAAGTAACACTTCGTGCTATATTGGGTTGACTGATGACATTTTGTTAAGTGAATTTGCATTTGACTATTTTTAATTGAATAAGATGGTTTATCTGCCAGATGTCATTAAAAGCAAATGGAACACTCACTGTGACTAAGTACTTCTCTATACCAGGGGATGTGGAGTTCCAATTGGTTTTTGAGGATGGGCGCTACCTCAAATCTTAACGGTTCTTTCTAGGACATTGTCAAATATGTAAATCTGCCATTATCCAAGCTAATCTGTGATTGACTCATTGTGGTTTTAATGCACCATCTTATTTGAAGAGAAAGAAACCTTTGCTGTTACATGCTGCTGTTTGGAAACTGCGTTGTGCATTTTCCATTATAAAACTGCGCACAGTTCTGGTCACAAAAACAAAAAAAAGGACATTGTTATTGTTCTGGAATAGTGCAACGAATAATGCTTCTCAGTCTCAAGAATTTACTTTGAACCAAAACAAAAGCTCTTTCCTATTGAAACACAGAAAATTCAGCTGATTAGATGCAGGGAAGATGTTTATCCTGATTTGGGTTATGGAGGTAGGGGACATAGCCTCCGACTGAGGGCAGGCCATTGTGGGCTGAGATGAGGAGAAATTTCTTAATTCAGGGACGATACATCGTTGGGATTCTCTACCTCAAAGAAGCTCAATCACTGAATATGATCAAGACAGAGATAAATAGATTTCTAGATATTAAAGTGTTTCTAATAGAGTCATAGAGCCAAAGAGATGTACAGCATGGAAACAGACCCTTCGGTCTAACTCATCCATGCCAACCAGATATCCCAACTTAATCTTGTCCCATTTGTCAGCACCCGGTCCATATCCCTCAAAACCCTTCCTATTCATATACCCATGCAGATGCCTTTTAAATACTGTAATTGTACCAGCCTCCACCACTTCCTCTGGAAGCTCAATCCACACACATACCACCCTCTGCTGAAAAAGTTGCCCCTTAGATCCCTTTTACATCTTACCCCTGTCACATTAAACCTATGCCCTCTACTTCTGGACTCCCTCACCTCAGGGAAAAACTTTGCCTATTTACCCTATCCATGCCCCTCATGATTTTATAAACCTCTATAAGGTCACCCCTCAGCCTCCAATGCTCCAGGGAAAACAGCCCCAGCCTGTTCAGCCTCTCCCTGTAGCTCAAATCCTCCAACCCTGGCAACATCCTTGTAAATCTTTTCTGAATCTGTTCAAGGTTCACAACATCTTTCCAATAGGAAAGAGACCAGAATTGCACGCAATATTCTAAAACTGGCCTAACCAAAGTCCTGCACAGCTGTAATATGACCTCCCAACTCCTGTACTCGATGCTCCGACCAATAAAGGAAAGCATACCATTCGTCTTCTTCACTATCCTATCTACCTGTGACTCCACTTTCAAGGAGCTATGAACCTGCACTCCAAGGTCTCTTTGTTCAGTAACACTCCCTAGGACCTTACCATTAAGTGTATAAGTCCTGCTTTCCCAAAATGCAGCACCTAGCATTTATCTAAATTAAACTCCATCTAAATTAAACTCACTCTTCAGCCATTGGCCCAATGATCGAGATCCCATTGTAATCTGAGGTAACTTTCTTCGCTTTTCTTATTCTGCTTAAATGTTCAGCAAAAACATTCTTGTGAATAAATTGAAAACCACTGGGAAAGTATTGAAATTAATACAGAGAGTGCAAACAGTCTAAGAAGCTTGAGTGGTATGGAAAGATTGGACAGGGAGGCTGGGACTTTTTTGACTGGAGCAGAGGAGGTTGAGGGATGACCTTATAGAGTTTATGAAATTTTGAGGGGTATATATAAAGTGAATAGCAATTTTTTTTTTCCCCCAGGGTTTGGGAGTTCAAAACTGGAGGTCGTAGGTTTAATGTGATAGGAGGAAGATTTAAAAGGGGCCCAAGGGCCAACCTTTTCACACAGAGGGTCATTCGGATGTGGAATGAACTGCCAGAGGAAGTTGTAGATGCCAGTACAGTTATAACGTTTAACAGAGTTTGGATAGCTAAATCAATGGGAAAGGTCTCGTGACATATCAGCCAAATGCAGGGAAGTGGGATCAGTTTCGTTAGGGAAACCTGATCAGCATGGACTAGTTGGACCGAAGGGTCTGTTTCTGTGCTATGACTCTAAATGGCCTCTCCTGTATGGAGTGGGAGGTTGAAATACAGTATGAATGGTTTCAATCAGCCTATGTGTTTTCATCAGTTTGTGGGATTTCCAAATGATACCCTTTGTTTATAAATTAAATTATAAACATGAATAATGATGGTGAGATGATCTGCAGATCCAACCTGTCCCAGCTCATTCAGGGCAAAGCAAGAAACCGGGTAAAATCCCAGAGAAGTTAAGGTGATAACATCTCGAAAGCGTCTCTTTGATGATCAAAGCTAGTCCAGGAGATCACATTGACCTTGAATAAAATTATGAGCTGTCAACCTCTTAATGAAGAGCGCTCCATCTCAACCAGAAGTTAGTCCAGCTCTCATTTGAAG
Organism: Chiloscyllium plagiosum; assembly: GCF_004010195.1. Lineage (NCBI taxonomy): Eukaryota > Metazoa > Chordata > Chondrichthyes > Orectolobiformes > Hemiscylliidae > Chiloscyllium > Chiloscyllium plagiosum. The sequence continues at coordinate 9,873,540 of NC_057743.1, read as the reverse complement.
TGATTCAGTGAATTAGTGTTCACACCTCGACTAGACAACTGTGCCGATTATTCTTCAGATACATGGAATCTGTAGACAGGAGGCCATTTGGCTCCTTGAGCCTGCTGCGCCATTCAATCAGGCAGGGCAGGAGAGTGTGGTCTTTGGTAAACAGGATTAATTTCAAATGAGGAGAGATAGGTACAGAATGTAGACACTGACTTAAAACTGAGATGTGACAAATTTCTTCCCCGAAAGGGGATTGAATGTCTCAACTCGAGAGAGTTGTGGAGGTTAAATCCCACCTTCCAAAGGTCATTTTATTTTATTTTTTAAATTCCTTTAATTTTCTTATTTTTTTCCCCAAAACATCTGTTCCTAAGAACCTTGGTAACTAAGATGGCACCGTAAGTGGCGACTTGTAAACCTTTCGCCATACTCATCTGAGTACATGCGACAATAAAACTCGTTCTAATTCTAATGGGCTTATCAGTGACTGGCAGCATGGTTTTATGCAGGGAAGGTTATGTCTGAAAAACATAATAGAATTCTTTGAAGAGGTGACAAAGTTGATTGATAAGGGAGGGGATGCAAATGTCATATACATGGACTTTAATAAGGCATTTGATAAGGTTCCCCATGATAGGCTGATGGAGAAGGTGAAGTGGTGTGGGGTCCAGGGTGTTCTAGCTAGGTGAATAGAGAACTGGTTGGGCAACAGGAGACAGAAAGTAGTAGTGGAAGGCAGCCTTTCAAAATGGAGATCTGTGACCAATAGTGTTCCACAGGGATCTGTTGCTGGGACCATATATACATTATTGATTTAGAGGAAGGTATGGGTTGCCTCATTAGCAAGTTTTCAGATGACACCAAGATTGGTGGAGTAGCAGATAGTGAAAGGGACTGTCAGAGAATACAGCAGAATATGGATAGATTGGAGAGATGGAAACATTTAGGGGTGATATGTGTGGAAAGTTCTTTACCCAGAGGGTGGTGGGTACCTGGAACACATTGCCAGCGAAGGTGGTAGGGCCAGGAATGATAGCGTCATTTAAGATAGACAGATCCATGAATGGGCAGGGAGCAAAGGGCTACAGATCCCTTAGAAAATAGGCGTCGGGTTTAGATAGAGCACTTGGAGCAGTACAGACTTGGAGGACCGTAGGGCCTGTTCCTGTGCGGTAATTTTCTTTGTTCTTTGTTTGTTGTATTCTGAACCTCAAGCCTGCTCCACTATTCAATAAGATCATGTTGATCTGCCCAGACCTCGAGTCCTCTTTTGTGCCACCTCCCTTCAGTGCTCAACTCCCAGATATTTCAGAGATTTAACTATCTCCTCTTTTGAATACTTTCAGTGATGTAACCTCCACAACTCTCAAGGGGAGAGCATTCCAGACATTCGCGACCTCTGGGGGAAGAAATTCCTTCCATCCTCAGTTTGAAATGGGAGTTCTCTCAGTCTGTAACTTCATAGAATCACAGAGTAGAATCAGAGAATCCCCACAATGTGGAAGCAGGCTACCCAACCCATCGAGTCCACAGCGACCTTCCAAAGAACATTTCACCCAGATCCACTCCCCTACCCTATCCCTGTAACCCTGCATTACCCCCAACTATGTCCTCTAGTTCACAATTATGCTACAAGTAGAAACATCTTCTCAACGTCCACCCTGTCAACCCACCTCATCTTGCATGTTTAAATGAGAAACACCCTCAATCTTTTAAACTCTAAATGAAACATAGGGGATTCTGAGGGGACATGACAGGTTGAATGCTGAGAAGACATTTCTGCCGTGGGAATCACAAATGAGGGGTGCAAACCTATAGAATATAGGGTCACTCAATTAAAACTGAGATGTAGAGGAATTTAATTTAAAAGTAACATAATTACAAGGCTGGATGGGGTGTGAGAAGAATATGAGAGGGTTCTTGCTTTCTAGTCATTAAGATTAGAATTAGAATTAGGTTTATTATCACATGTTCTCAAGTGCAGAAGTACTGTGAAAAACTTACAATGATGCCCCTCATGGTGCAATCTTACGTACAAAATACAAATCTTACATACAAAATTGAGAAATAGAGAAAACAAGTTACAATTACCATACAGTGATTCATAATAGAAATTAAAAAATGAAAAATGAAGTTGAAAGGATGTGGAAAGTTGCGTGTTTTCAGAGATGGGAGAGTTGTTGCATTGCATCTTGTGGAGTTACAAATTGAACCTTAATTCTGTAACCAACTAACGTTTGTGTCTATACAAAGCTGTGAATGAGGATCCATAAGATTAAAACAACAGACATCTTCAAACAGGATTCTACCACAATGGGCGGTCTCATCCTGTAAAAGCTGCACAAAGTCCAACTCAATTAAAATTCTTTGCAGGATATATAACACTGCTGTTAAATTAGTTCCAGTGGGATTGCTTAATTGTTTTAATTGGTGCAATTCCATGATAGAAGAAAAGAAGACATTCATTGCACATGTCTTAGCCTTGTGATTATTCTGGAATTGTATTTTTATATTCTCCTCATATCCTGACTGACATCAGGCCCCATTCGCACTGTACTCACTGAGCTATACTGATTGCTGACCTAAGAATGCCACCGATTTTAATGATTTCATTTGTGTTCAACTTCCACCATGCCCTTGTCCATCCTTATGATTAGATTAGATTCCCTACAGTGTGGAAACATGCCCTTCAGCCCAACCAGTCCACACCGACCCTCCGAAGAGTAAGCCACCCAGACCCATTTCCCTCTGACTAATGCACCTAGCACTAGGGGCAATTTAGCACGGCCGATTCACCTGACCTGCACATCTTTGGACTGTGGCAGGAAACCGGAGCATCCAGAGCAATTCAGGTGCAGAACCAGTTGTAAGTGGGACACTAAAGTGAAAATTGGAAATGGTATCTTTTTGTATTTTTTAATCTTTTATAAAAATTTCGGAATATGGAGCTGAGCAGTGACTCATTGCTTAATCCTCAAACTTCAGTGTGCTCATAAAGTGCTTTTGAAATAAAGGGTTGAAACAAATGGCAAAAAATATAATTCATGGAGTTACTTGTAATCTTAATGTAATTAGTGCTGTGTTAATAGTTTCCTCACTAAAATTGCAGGCATTGGATGAAAATATGAACCTATGCGTTATGGTCAATGGAACTGAAGGAAGAAAACTTATTATTAATTAGAGGAAAAATGCACCATGTAGAAAATCAATTAGGATTTGGCTGAAAGATTTACAATCATGACACCACACCACAAGTGCTACCTGCAGTTCTGGTCTCTTTATGTAAAGAAAGAAATACTAATCCTGAAGGGAATGCAATCATGTTCTTTTCGACTGGGAATGAGTGGATTTACCTGACAGGAAAAAGTTAGTAGACTCAGGCTTTATTCCTTGGAGTTCAAAAGGATGATAGACGATCTCATTCAAAGCTATATCATTTTGAACGGGCTTGACTTGGAAGATGTTAAGAGAATGTGTCACCTAGCTCAGGCGTCTAGAAAAAGGGCCACAGTTGCAGAATCAAGGGTCACCCATTTGCGACTGAGAGGAGGAGAAATTTCTTCACTCATAGTTCTTTGAAATATTCTATTCTAGATGACTGTCAACACTCAGTTGTTGAAGATATTTAGGTTAGAAGTCAATAACTTTTAGAATATTAAAGTAATTTAGGGATTCGAGCATTGGAGACAAGATGAAATTGAGGTGAAAGGCGAGATTGATCAAGCTAAAAAGGTTGAAAGGCTTGCTCCTTCTCTTGTTTTTATGTTAACATCGAAAGTTACTGATGTTTAAATTTGCACAGAGTCTTTATAAATATCACTTATAACAAAGGTCTTCCAACAGGAAAACAATATTGTTTTCTGAGTTTACACAGCAATGATTACTGCCTAGTGGATGCAGCCAGATAAGTTGCTGGACTTGTTTTAGAAAATATTGCTTACAAGCTACTGCTATCCTGTTCAGTTAAATGCACAGCACGTTTCTGACGTGATCTATCAATTATATCACACTAATCAGCTGATAGTAGACCCCTGTGATATCTCATCAATAAGTGATGTCATGACCTGATGTTGCCACATCCTCTGATGATGTCACACATACATAAGGTGTCACGTCACCAATGACATCACATTCCCATGATGCTACACCCCTAACAATGTCACATCCATATTAGAGTCAGGCCCTCCGATGATATCACATCACCTAATGATGTCACATCCTCTTATCTTATGATGTGATTCTCCACAACAGGATTATATTGAGACAACGATTGAGTATTCATCATTCTATCCTCTTTCTGGGGGAGTTAGAACACGGGGCAGAAAAATATAGATTGTCTTTCATTGACAGCTTATAAATATCACGAATGAAGAAGATAACATGTTGCCAAGATAGTTTTTGAAGATTTAACTCAGAAGTATACGGTCCTCAGTTCAGATTGTTCACATGCAACAGAAGAACTTGGGCAGGAGTGTAACAATAATTAAATACTCTCAGCATGTGAGTGATTCTTTATCATTGGATGAATCCTACATGCATTTTCTTAACTGTGGGACACAGCAGCTTGCTGCAGCCAGCAGGCAACGGGTCTCAGTGGGATTGCCAATAGAGCTTACACAGTTTAAATCATTGCGCTGCACAGTTTTGTGCAGGAACAGATATTGAATAGTCAACTCTATGTGGGTTCCAACTTTAAACAAAACTCAGTAGAAAGGAAAATAATGACTGTTTCAGATCATCTCTTTTAGAGGTTGGGGGAAGATTAAATATTGACAGTGGGCCCAAGAAGACAAATCTATTCAGAAACAGCTCCCAACAACTCCTACATGATTGAAAAGCCTCTAACAGAATCTGGGTTTTTGTGTTTAATTTTAGCTTTAAGTCTGAAACCCAAAATCAGTGCTTTGTTGATAGAGCTTGAGCTAAGACTGGGAAGACAGAAACAGCTCAACAGTGACACAATAAATCAAGTGACACCATACTACTAGCTACAGCTGTTGATACTAAAGGTACTGGGAATCATACTGAGTTTTGAAGGGCACTTGTGGAACAATGGTAGTATCCCTAGCTCTGAGCCAGGATGCCTAAGTTCAACTCCCACCTACTTCAGAGGTGTGTAATAACATCTCTGAAAAGGTCGTTTAGAAAATGATCCTAAGATGAGTTTTGATAAACTGTGAAAAAGCCTGAATAGCTGCTCCCCTTCCAGTAATTGTAGTAACTCTATAAAATACCATGAGATGTCCAACACTAATTTGGAAGCCAACTGACTTCCAGCCTAAGGATACTTTGTTCTGGCAATGTGCAGAACACTATTTCCTGGACCCCAACATTGTTGAACCAGATAAAGAGGCCAAAAACATTTAAACAGCAATAGGCAGTGAAAGAGTCCATAGCCTGAACACTTCATGTCTGTTTAATGATTACTTAAAAATGTAATGCAGATCAATAGTGAATGAATCTCAATGTCCAAATACACTGCCCGACTTTCACATCTTTTAGCGACCACGTGATAAAGCCTCATTGATCAATATCATAAATAGATGGGGACACAATGGGTATCTTTGCAACATCAAGACATCAGAATTCTCAATGAGTCAATCAATTGACAACAAATTACCCTGGATTCATCCTCTTCCCAAGCCATTTTTCTGGAGGTGACAGGATTAGCTGCTGTAAACCAATTAAGTTAATGAAAGGCCTATTGTGAGAAGCTAGCTGGACGATTGAAAGGATGTAGAGGGAAGCAGGTTGGTCATCTGGAGTTGGCAAAGTTGGCAGGATGGAGGTCACCTTACCCCTCCCTGCTTGTCTGCCCTGCCTGGTTTTTGCTGCTAGATTCTCTTTCACAGCGGTGACCAGGTTGCTGATGGCACACATGTATTCTGATGCTCTTAATGGTCAGATGTCACATAGAAGGCACCTCTGGGCACCCTCTCTCTGTCTTGCATTTGCTTGAAAGTGCAGCCTTTAATTAGGGAATTGCATTATACAGGGAAGAGAAATGGGGGCAAGTGGCTGGGTTTGAGAAGCTGGGAGGTACATTCTATCAAAAAGCGAAGGCAAACTAGCAAGCAGCGACAAATCACAATGAATAAGGAAACAAGCAAAATGAAACTCAGGAAAATGACAGGCACGAAATTTAGAGACAAAATGGAGGAACTGACAAACTGAAAAAACAAAAGGGTTAGCAAAAAAGTCAAAACAACAATTTAGGAGATAAAGAGGAACTATGAAATTAACTTCCAGTATTCTACTGACACATCAAAGTTCATAACAAATCAAAGTTCAGGCTAGAGATGAAGCCATGAAGGAATATACACATTAAACTCACAGATAATGACAGTGAAATGGCAGGAACATTAATCATTTTGCTTTGGGATTTACCAGTGAGACATAAATGATGGACATGACATAAGACGAGGAGATTGTGCAAGAAACAAAGAAATTAAAGTCAAAATGGGAGAGGTAATTGATAAAATAATCAAACTTGTTGAGGATAAAACCATTGGCTGAGAACAATATTAAAAGAAGTTAAAAGAGAAATACTAGAAGAAATATTCTGTGCTTAATAAAAGACTCTAAGAAAGGCAACATACAAGAGGACAGGTGACAACTAATTTGATCCCTTTGATTAAAATCCAGAGACTAACTACAGACCAATGAGCCTAAAAGCAGTGTTTGGAAAGATAATCAAATCCTTATTCAAAAGAATAATGCATAGCAGGGAGGACTGAATGTTCCTAATGGTGGTGGTCAAGTTCTCAATCCAGGGGTCCCAGTGGAGGCAGTAAGGCCTCCAAGACATGTATTGGAGGATGTCAAATGGAGTAGTGTGAGGGCTGGCCAGCAGGGAATGTTGAATGTCTTGTGAAGTCTGTGGATGTGGCGGTCAGATACTGGAGCTGTGGTAGGATCAGAAACCTGTAGACAGTGATCAGGGGTTGGAAGAGCGCAGTTGGAAGATTTTCTGTGGGTGTTTGGAGACTTGTGGTGGTGGAAGGTGGATGATTGTGGTGGGGGTGGGGGTGGTGTTGTGATTCGGGAGGAAGGTGAGTCAGGATTTGTGTTTCTCTTCAAAAGATGATCTTCAATATCCAGCCAAGCAAACATCAAAATCTTCAATAAAAGGATACACCTTTATGGTGTAGCACTCACTCAGCACTACACTGAAATATCAACAAAGATCATCTTTTGCAATTAGTTAATGGGATGTGAGTATCATTGACTGGGTCAGCATTTAATGCCCATCACAAATTGTCCTTGAGAAGATGGCACTGAGCTGCCTTCTTAATCTACTGCACTCTATCTGGTATTGATATAATTTGAAGGGATTGGCAGGAATGGGAGGGGAAGTCTAGCATTATGATCCAGTGACAGAGAAGGAACAGCAATATAATTCCAAGTCAAGATGGTGTTTGGCTTCAAGGAAACGTGCTATTTGGTGGAGTTGTCCTTGATATTTGCTGCCCTTTTGGTAGAAGTCATGAAATTGAAATATGCTACCAAAGGAGTCTTGCTGAGTTATTACATCTTGTAAATGATACACATTACTTTGCACAGCATCATGTGTTGGTGGTGGTGGGTGGAAATGCTGAAAGTGATGAATCGGGTGCAGTAGAGTTGACTCCTTTGTCCTGGCTGGTTCTCGGCTTCTTGAGTGCTGTTGGAGCTGCACTCATCCAAGCAAGTGGGGAGTATTCCATCACACTGCTGACTTGTACCTTGCAGATGGCAGAAAGACTCTGGGGAGTCAGGAGGTGAGTTCCTCTTGCAGAATTTCTCGCCTTTGACTTAATTTTGTACGTGTAGTATTTACGTGGCTGGTCCAGTTCAGTTTCTGGCTAATGCTAACTCTCAGGATTTTGAAAGTGGGGGATTCAGCGATGGTAATGCCAGTTAGAGGAGATGTTTAGACTCTGTCTTCTTTGAGAGGACCATTGCCTGACCCTTCTGCGGTGTGATTACCATTTGATTCTTCTCAGTATGAGCCTGAAGGCTGTCCAGGCCTTCTTGCATTTGGCAACGTATCTGAGGAATGATACTGAATAATGTGGATTTATCAGTGATCATCCCCATTCCTGACTTTATGATGAAGTGAATTCTTGAATCAGTTAAAAATGGTTGGGCCAAGGACACTACCCTGAGGGACTCCTGCAGCAAAAACCAGGACAACAATCTTGCTTTTGACTCAGTTTAGATTAGATTACATTACAGTGTGGAAACAGGCCCTTCGGCCCAACAAGTCCACACCGCCCCGCCGAAGCGCAACCCACCTATACCCCTACATTTACCCCTTACCTAACACTACGGGCAACTTAGCATGGCCAATTCACCTGACCTGCACATCTTTTGGACTGTGGGAGGAAACCGGAGCACCCGGAGGAAACCCACGCAGACACGGGGAGAACGTGCAAACTCCACACAGTCAGTCGCCTGAGGCCGGAATTGAACCCGGGTCTCTGGCGCTGTGAGGCAGCAGTGCTAACCACTGTGCCACCATGTCGCCCAGTTTGATTCCAACCATGGAGAGTTAACCCCCTGATGCCCATTGACTTCAGTTTTGCTCAAGTGTCTTGTGATGGCATACTTGGTCAAAAAATACTTCAATGTCAAGGGCTGTCAGTCTCACTTTACCTCTGGCTTTCTGCTCTTTTGCCCATATTTGGACCAATGTTCTGATGAAGTCAAGAGTCAAGGTTCCCTGGTAGAATCCAAACAGTGCAGCATTGCCTAGGTAATGGAAGTGCTGCTCAATAGCACTGTCAGTGTCACCTTCCATAACTCTGTAGATGATTGACAGAATGCTGATGGCGGGAATTATCCAGGTTGGATTTGCTTTTTGGACACATCTCGGCAAAATAACCATATTGTCAAGTAAATGACAGTGTTGTAGATTTACTGGAACCTGTCTAGGGATACGTCAGAGTTCTAGACTGCAGGTCTTCAGTACTGTTGCTAGAATGTTTCCAGGACACATAGCCTCTGACGTATCCAAAATCTCCTGCCATTTCTTGATATGATATGGGGTCTGTAATGTTGGGACCTGTGATGAATCATCTACTTGATGCTTGTGGCTGAGGATTTATCAGCTTACAGGTGGAAGGTGAATACAATGCTGCTTAGACTGATGCTGCCCAGCCCCTCATCACTGATGGATCAATGTCACCTTATTTAGCATTATGATCGGGCAACACAATGTGAGGCATGTGATGCTTAATGTAAAGATGAGACTAGATCTTCTCAAGGACCATGAAGTGGTCACTCCTACTTAGGTATTTTCTAATCAACCTATCCAGAGATGTTAATACAAACCTCTGGAAAAGATGGGAATTGAACCCTGGGCCTCCTGGTGCAGAGATAGAGATAGAACATAGAACATAGAAGAATACAGCGCAGTACAGGCCCTTTGGCCCTCGATGTTGCGCTGATCCAAGCCACCTAACCTACACTAGCCCACTATCCTCCATATGCCTATCCAATGCCCGCTTAAATGCCCATAAAGAGGGAGAGTCCACCACTGCTACTGGCAGGGCATTCCATGAACTCACGACTTGCTGAGTAAAGAACCTACCCCTAACATCTGTCCTATACCTACCACCCCTTAATTTAAAGCTATGCCCCCTCGTAATAGCTGACTCCATACGTGGAAAAAGATTCTCACGGTCAACCCTATCTAAACCCCTAATCATCTTGTACACCTCTATTAAGTCACCCCTAAACCTTCTTTTCTCCAATGAAAACAACCCCAAGTGCCTCTGCCTTTCCTACTACTACTTGTCCACAAGAGCCCTTGTATGTTCATGGAGAGATACATCTGCAGTAGGTGGATTGATGAGGGCCAGGCATAGTAGGTTTTTCACCCTTGTTAGTTCTGTCATCATCTGTCGCTGACCCCATCCGGCAGCAACATCTTTTAGAACTTGGCAGGTTTGATCAGCAAAGGTTTTACTGAGTGACTCCTGACATTGGATACAACTGTATATTGTCTTGCTGACCCCACATCACCAGTGGGACAGGGTAAACCTATGGGTTCTGGTGGTGGCATCTAGGCCAGTGTAAGTAATGATTCTGTGCCTCATGCTGTTACCTGCCCAGTCTTTTAGCCAGCTCTCCTAATTTCAGCACAAGCCCCTAGATGCTTGTCAGCAGAACTTTGTGACGTTGGCAAGTTTGCGTGTGTACTTATTACTTCTGATTGCTGGTGTCATTGGCTAAATCAATGCCAGTTAGTCCCTTTGGCTTTATTCCTGTTTTGGAATTTTCTGTAGCTGTTGATAGAGATGAGCGTTCAGGTCTCCAAAGGGCAGTTCAAATCCTCAGCCCTCTAATCTAAGAGGTGCTGAACAACCCAACATGTAAATTAAAATTGAAAGAGCAAGAGTCGAGGGAATTGAAAATTGCTGGCAATCTGTTCAAACTGTGTAACTATTATTGCGAAGCTGGGCTGCATATCTCCATTTGGCACTGCTGAATTATTTGCATTGTTTAGTAGCAGATGTTAAAGTATATTTGTGTGCGTGCATTCAAATTAAACAGCATCTGCAGGAATTTACCATCGAATGGTTATCCCTTCATCAACGGAATTGCAAACTTGGGGACATACATGACCAGCATTGATACATTTAGAGGAGAGTGATTCAGAGGGATAAATTGACGAGTGTAATCAATGATAGGATATGCCAAAAAATAGGGTCATAGAGTCATAGCAATGTACAGCACAGAAACAGACTTTTCAGTCCAATTCATCCATGGCGACCAGATATTCTAAATTAATCTTGTTCCATTTGCCAGCATTTTGCCCATATCCCTCTAAGCCATTCCTATTCATATACCCATCCAGTTACCTTTTAAAGTTTGTGATTGTACCAACCTCCACCACTTCCTCTGGCAGCTCATTCCATAGATGCAGCACCTTCTGAGTGAAACAATTGCCTCTGACGTTCCCTTTAAATCTTTCCCCTCTCACCTTAAACCTATGCACTCTAGTTTTGGATTTTCCCACCCTTGGAAACAGACCTTGGCTATTCACCCTATCCATGCCCCCTACGATTTTATAATCCTCTATACAGTCACCCCTCAGCCTCTGACGGTCCAGGGAAATTAGCCCCAGCCTATTCAGCCGCTCCCTATAGCTCAAAACTTCCAAACCCCGCCATATCCTTGTAAACCTTTTCTGCATCCTTTTAAGTCTAACAACATCTTTCCTATAACTGGAAAACCAAAAGTGAAAGCAGTATTACAAAAGTGTCCTAACCAATGTTATATCCTGCTCCCAACTGAAATGGGAATACAGCATTAGAGAATTTGTTGACTAAATGCAAACCAGACATGGAAGAGTAAAGGGATCCCAGGATGATGACTTGGACTCATGAGAGGGAGACAGTGCCAGATAAGATGGCTGAAAATATCGATGCTTGCAAACCCACAGATCTCTGGGGAAGCCTCCATGTTTAAATGCTGAGGATTCCAGAAATTTCTACCAGCCCTCTAAGGCAAAGTAGCATGAAAACTCTTAAAACCAGAGCAGAGCTGAGAAGGATTGACTGAAACGAGTCATTGGTGGAAAAATAGAATCTGAGCAATGGGCTACCTTCAAAGAGGAAATAGTTCGCATACCGTCAAGGTATATTCTCTCAATCGGGAATGGTAGGACAATAACTAAGAGTCACCAGGATGACAAGGGACAGAGAAATTAAGAATAGAAAGAAAAAATGTGCTTAAGAGTGGTATAAGCCTAAGAATACAATTGAGAGTCAAGAGGAAAAAAGTTTTAGAAGGGTGTTGAAAAAGCAAATGAGAAAAGAAGACTTATGAGAAAAGACCAGCAACAAACTTAAAGGGGAATCCTAAAGTCTCCTTTAGGTATACATATGGTCAAAGTTTAGTTAAAGCAGGAATAAAGGAAAGGGACGTGATGGACAACATCTTCAGGGGAATTGGTAGATGTAGGTACGGTTACAACATTTAAAAGGCATTTGCATAGGTACGTGAATAAGAACGACTTAGAGGGGCAGCATTGTGGCTCAATGGTTAGCACTGCTGCCTCACAGCACAAGGGATCTAGGTTTGATCCCACCCTTAAGTGGCTGTGTGGCGTTTGCACATTCTCCCAGTGCCTGCGTGGGTTTTCTTTGGGTGCTCAGGTTTCCTCCCACAATTCAAAGATGTGCAGGTTGGATGGATTGGCCATGCATAGTATCCAAGGATGTGCAGGTGAGATGGGTTAGCCATGGGAAATGTAGGGTTACAGGGATAGTTTGGAGGGAGTGGGACTGGATGGGATGCTTTTCAGAGGTTTGCTGTGGACTCAGTGGTTGAATGGCCTGCTTCCACACTGTAGGGATTCTGTGATGCTATAGGGATATGGGCAACTGTCTGTGTGGAGTTTGCACATTGTCCCCGTTTCTGCGTGGGTTTCCTCCGGGTGCTCCGGTTTCCTCCCACAGTCCAAAAAGATGTGCAGGTTAGGTGAATTGGCCATGCTAAATTGCCCGTAGTGTTAGGTAAAGGGGTAAATGTCGGGGTCTGGGTGGGTTGCTCTTCAGAGGGTCGGTGTAGACTTGTTGGGCCGAAAGGCCTGTTTCCACACTGTAAGTAATCTAATCTAATCAAATGTAGGCATGTAGAACAGTTTAGTTGGAAAACTTCAGAGCATAAAATGGTCAATGGGCATTTTTCAAAGTGGGGGAGGTTTGCAGTGGAGTACTCTATTATTGACCTAGACCTTGGTGTGTGCAGGGGACAACTTCAAGGCATAAGGAAGAATTGGAAGAATTACAAATTGTGAAGAGGACAGTGTGGAACTTCAAAAGTACATTAACAAGGTAGTGGAGTGAGCAGAGAGGTGCCACCCTGAGATACAATGCAGAGAAGTATGTGGTGATGCATTGAAAGATGTCAAAAAAAAGGGTGCAGGAACAGAGGGACTTGTGTGTATCCGTGTATCTGTGTACAGATCATCAAAGCTATCAGGACAAGTGAAGCAAGGAGTTAATAAATTCTACAGTATCCTCAACTTCATAAGTAAGAACATGGATTACAATAGCAAGGAGGTGATGTTGAATTTGTGTCAGATATTTGTCAGACCTCAAATAGAGTGTTATGTGCAGTTGCAGATGAAAGGAAAGATGTGAATACATTGGAGAGAGTGCAGGAATGATATATAAGAATAGTTCCAGGGATGAGAAACATCACCTCTGAGGATAAATTAAAGAAGTTGGGACTGTTCTCCTTGGAGAGGAGAAGGTTGAGAGGACATTTGATAGGTGCTTTCAAAATCATAAGTGGGCTGCTTGGAGGTGATAAGAAATTCATGAAAAGAACATAAATGAGAGGGCATACATTTAAAATTATGTGCAAAAGAAGCAAAGGTGCAAACAAAAACAGTTTCTCACAGCAAGTAATCGGGGTCTGGAAAACACTGCCTGGAAATGTGACCAAAGTTAAGAATCACACAACACCAGGTTATACTTCTTCAACCAGGACTCCCGCCCGCCCTCTGATGACCCCTTCTCCCACCTCCAACATACCACATCCACCTGGACACCCCGTGCTGGCCTCGTACCTGCCCTCGATCTCTTCATAGCCAACTGCCGCCGTGACATTGACCGCCTCAACCTGTCCACCCCTCTCACCCACTCCAACCTTTCACCCTCACAACGTGCAAACCTCCACTCCCTCCGCTCCAACCCCAACCTCACCATCAAACCGGCAGACAAGGGAGGCGTTGTGGTAGTTTGGCGCACCGATCATTATATTGCTGAGGCTAGACGCCAGCTCGCAGACACCACCTCCTACTGTCCCCTTGACCATGATCCCACCTCCCACCACCAAACCATCATCTCCCAGACCATCCATAACCTCATCACCTCAGGGGATCTCCCATCCACCGCCTCCAACCTCATAGTGCCACAACCCCGCACCGCCCGTTTCTACCTCCTGCCCAAAATCCACAAACCTGACTGACCCGGACGACCCATTGTCTCCGCCTGCTCCTGCCCCACCGAACTCATCTCCGCATACCTCGACACGGTCCTGTCCCCCTTAGTCCAAGAACTCCCCACCTACGTTCGGGACACCACCCACGCCCTCCACCTCCTCCATGATTTTTGCTTCCCCACCCCCTAATGCCTTATCTTCACCATGGACATCCAGTCTCTATACACTTCCATCCCCCATCACGAAGGCCTCCAAGCCCTCCGCTTCTTCCTTTCCCACCGACCCAACCAGTACCCTTCCACTGACACCCTCCTTCAACTGACTGAACTGGTCCTCACTCTTAACAACTTCTTCTTCCAATCTTCCCACTTCCTCCAAACCAAAGGAGTAGCCATGGGCAACCGCATGGGCCCCAGCTATGCCTGCCTCTTCGTCGGATATGTGGAACAGTCTGTCTTCTGCAGCTACACTGGCACCACCACCCTCCTTTTCCTCCACTACATCGATGATTGTGTTGGCGCTACCTCGTGCTCCCATGAGGAGGTTGAACAGTTCATCCACTTTACTAACACCTTCCACCCCGACCTCATATTTACCCGGACCTCCCTCCCCTTCCTAGACCTCTCCATTTCTATCTCGGGCTACCGACTCAACACAGACATTTACTATAAACCGACCGACTCCCACAGCTACCTAGGTTACACCTCCTCCCACCCTGTAAAAACGCCATCCCACATTCCCAATTCCTTCACCTCTGCCGCATCTGCTCCCAGGAGGACCAGTTCCAATACCGAACAACCCAGATGGCCTCCTTCTTCAAAGACCGCAATTTCCCCTCAGACACGATCGACGATGCTCTCCACCGCATCTCCTCCACTTCCCGCACCTCCGCCCTTGAACCCCGACCCTCCAATCGCCATCAGGACAGAACCCCACTGGTCCTCACATTCCACCCCACCAACCTCCAGATACATCATATCATCCTCCGTCATTTCTGCCACCTCCAAACAGACCCCACCATCAGGGATATATTTCCCTCCCCTCCCCTATCAGCGTTCCGGAGAGACTACTCCCTCCGCGACTCTCTCGTCAGGTCCACACCCCCCACCAACCCAACCTCCATTCCCGGCACCTTCCCCTGCAACTGCAAGAAGTGCAAAACTTGTGCCCACACCTCCCCCCTCACCTCCCTCTAAGGCCCCAATGGATCCTTCCATATCTGTCGCAAATTCACCTGCACCTCCACAC
>NC_057743.1:9793357-9858330 GCF_004010195.1 Chiloscyllium plagiosum | reverse complement strand
TCTCACTCCCAACCCCCGGACTCAGCACCCCCCTCTTGACATGCAATCTTCTTCCCAATCTCTCCTCCCCCAACCCCTCTCCAGCCTATCACCCTCACCCTCACCTCCTTCCACTTATTCCCAGCGCCCCTCCCCCAAATTTCCTCCCCCCTAACTTTTTTCTCAGCCCGCTTGGCACACCAGCCTCATTCTTGAAGAAGGGCTTATGCCCGAAACATCGGTTCTCCTACTCCTCGGATGCTGCCTGGCCTGCTGTGTTTTTCCAGCACCACATTTTTCAAACCAGGTTATAGTCCAACAGGTTTATTTGGAAGTACAAGCTTTCAGAGTGCTGCTCCTTTGTCAGGTATCTGTGGAACAGGATCATAAGACACAGAACTCTGTGTCAAGTAAATTCTGTGTATTATGATCCTGCTCCAGAGCTACCTGATGAAGGAGCAGTACTCTGAAAGCTAGTACTTCCAAATAAACCTGTTGGACTATAACCTGGTGTTGTGTGATTTTTAACTCAGTCCACCCTAGTCAAACACCAGCACCCCCACATCATGGAAATGTGGTGGCAGCATATTCAATGGAGGCATTCAAGAGGGCGTTGAATGGCTAATTGGACTGAAATATTGTGCAAGGATATGGGGATAAGGAAAGAGATTGGGCCTCAATAATGCTGCTCATTAGAAGAGCCGGTGCTGACATTACGGGCTGAATGGTCTCTGCACCATAATAATCCTGTGATTCTGTGAAGCTAGCCTCAGTATATATGGTTGTGAAAATCAAATAACTTTGAGATAGAGCACAGTTTCTGCTGTCTGGTGAGATAAGCAAGGCCAGAGTGGATTCAGATGAGGGTCATTTTATCTGGGCTTTGCTGGGCTTTCTTGTGTTTTGAGGCTGGAAAAGTAAGAATTGACAGTCTGCATGGAGGTCAGGACTTCATCAAAACTTCCCAATTCAGAGTACTGACCTCATGTCTATTTGAAGGGCTTGAGGCTGTTAAAGCTGGAACCATGCAATTAAATGGGTCATCACAAGTGATCAGGCATAGAAAATGGGGACAAAGTAGGCCATTCTGTCTGATGGACAGTGGATTTACAATGTTGTTGCTGACAACATCGAAATGAGAAGCTGCAAGAAAGTGCAAGAAACTTTAGAGGGTTTAGACATAGTTTTGAAACTTTGAAATAATTTGAGAAGTATGTCCTCCAAGGCAGGGGACTGCTGTGGGTAAGAGGTCTAGGTTGGAAATGTAGAAATGTGTATGTATAAAAATTATCACAGCCACACCCCAGTCAGTTCAGACATCTCTGCTGGGATCTGAACCAGCTCAGGAATCAGGAGCTCAACCCTTCAGTTCAATAAAGGTGTGAGGTGCCTGTGCTGTTCGAGGTCAACTTGGGGTAATTGCCTGGTTTCTGAGCAAGGTTCAGAGGAAGGGTCACTGGGCCCAAAACATTAACCCTGATTTCTCTCCGCAGATGCTGCCAGACTTGCTGAGCTTTTCCAGCCATTTCTGGTTTTGTGTCTGGTTTATGTGCTCGAATAGTTTTTTTTTGGAGAAGGCTGTCCAGCAGGGGATTCCATCTCTGGAAGAGAACAATTCTCCTTGGCTACATTTATAAGGGAGCTAACACTCGGAAGAAATGTTCTCAATTAATTTTCAGTGTTCTACAGCAATGCCCTGCAACAATGGCATCTGTTGCCATGGGAAATCTTAATATTTCACATTCCTGCCCTGATCCCTTCTACATTCAGTTGTCATCAGTAGATCAATTGGGGTTAGATCTTTTGTTACTAAGCTGGATCCTGATTTGTGATCTGGTTAGATTTAATGTTCTGTTGTCACATGTACCTAAGTCCAGTGAAAAGTTTTGTTCTGTGAACAGTACAAGCAGGCCATAGCAAACAAGGACATACAGATGAGAGGGTGCTTAGACAGAGTGAGTCATACAAGGTTACACTCTACAGAAGGTGCACAAAGCAAGATCGACATTAAATTTAAATTCTTCATGGTAGTGAAGTAATCATAGAAACCCTACAGTGTGGAAACAGGCTATTTGGCCCAACTAGTCCACACAGACCCTCCGAAGAGCAACCTACCCTGACCCTACTACTCTACATTTACCTCTGACTAATGCACCTAACCAATTCACCCTTGACCACTATGGGCAATTTAGCTTGGCCAATTCACCTAACCTGCACAACCTTGGACTGTGAGAGGAAACCGGAGCACCGAGAGGAAACCAGAGCACCAAGAGGAAACCCACGCAGACACGGGGAGAATGTGCAAACTCCACACAGACAGTCACCCAGGGCCAGAAACGAACCCGGGTCCCTGGTACTGTAAGACAGCAGTGCTAACCACTGAGCCACCGGTCATTGATCTTAGGCTCCGCCCACTGCACTCCCCATATCTTCCAGCCTCTGAGAAGAGAAAGACAGAAATTGAAGTTGTAAATGTTCATGGGAAGATCCACAAATTGATTATCTAGAAAGAGGAGCAGACAGCTGAAGAAGGGGGAAAGAAATGAACATCTAGCTCATAGGCATGACATGAGTCAGATACAAGCACCAAACACAGCCAGACGAAGGAGGAAAGGATGACTGAAATTCAGGGAAAAGATCATCAAACCTAATGACAATGTGTTGAAATATACCTTAAACCTAGCTGGATGGATTTGTTTTACAAAGCTGTCTGCTAGTCAGCTACATAATTAATGACCTCGCTGACTTACAGAATCCTGTACAGTGCTGATGACTGTGGGCTGAATCAGATGGAGACTAATTACTGTGATAGATTTAAACTATGCTTCGACCTATAGCTGCTGCTTTCTGCTCGTGTTAACTGATGGTTCCTTTAAATGGTGGGGGTGGGGTCATGGTTCCCATTCTGGGAGAGTCTAGGATCAGAGGGCATAATCTCAGAATAAGGGGTTGCACATTTAAGACCGAGGAGGAGGAATTTCCTCTGAGCGTAGCGAATTAATGCAATGCTTTACTGCAAAGAGATATTGAGGCTGAATTGTTAAGTGACTGACAGAGACAGATTTTAAATCAGTAAAGGGTTCAGGGGTTGTGAGGTCAAGGCAGGAAACTGGAGCTGAGGCTAATCAGATCAGTCATGATTTCCTTGATTTTACTCGATGGGCTGAATGGCCTACTTCTGCTCCTGCGTCTTATAGCCAGAGGGAGATGAGTTTTATATTTTTATGCAGTGAATATGTTGATCTTGAATGGATTGTGATCTTTAGATTAGGTTCCCTACAACCCACAAGTCCACACTGATCCTCCGAAGAGTAACCCACCCAGACACATTTCCCTCTGACTAATATACCTGACACTATGGACAATTTAGCATGGCCAGTTCATCTGACCTGAACATCCTTGAGATGGGAGGAAACCAGAGCACCCAGAGGAAACCCGTATAGACATGGGGAGAATGTGCAAACTCCATACAGACACTCATCAGAGGTTGGAATCGAACCTGGGTCCCTGGGGCTGTGAGGCAGCTGTGCTAACCACTGAGCCACCGTGCTGCCCCCGAAGAAAACTGTTGGAGTGAGAACAGCAATCGCTCCGGCCCTTTCGATTAACAGCCAAACACGCTGGAAAAACATGTGACAACAAATCCACAGAAACACTCCACGGCTGTTGGGTTATGTACTGAAAAAAGGGGAAATATATTGCAGGGCATTAGGAATGAGGAAGTGGACCTAAACAAGACAGTTCTTTCAAAGAAATGGCACCAGCACGATGACCTCATCCTGTGCTGTGTCATTAGATTAGGTTACTTAGAGTGTGGAAACAGGCCCTTCGGCCCAACAAGTCCACACCGCCCCGCCGAAGCGCAACCCACCCATACCCCTACATTTACCCCTTACCTAACACTACAGGCAATTTAGCGTGGCCAATTTATCTAACCTGCACATCTTTGGACTGTGGGAGGAAACAGGAGCACCCGGAGGAAACCCATGCTGACACGGGGAGAACGTGCAAACTCCACAAATTGAACCCGAGTCTCTGGTGCTGTGAGGCAGCAGTGCTAACTACTGTGCCACCGTGCCGCCCACAATCCTATAATCTATTCGTAAAATCTAAAAGTCTTGTGAATACTGATTAACAGAGCCATTGATTTTACTTCAGACTTTCCAGAGGTATGTGCTGTGCACCTTTACAGGTCCCAGAGACAAGATCTTGCTTGAGAACCAGGATGGGGCTTATAATACTAATGAAGAGTGGGCTCCACTGTCTGGGGTATCAGACAAAATTGAACATGAAATATTCCAGATCAAAGTCACGCTGTAAGATTAACAATTATAAACAAAAAAGAATTTGTAAGAGCATTGTAACTGATAAGTTGAACAATGACGCTAAAATATCTTGTTCCCAATATAAGGTAGCAAAGCTAAGCAATAAAAATACTCAAGCACTGCATATGATTCTAGTGCTGACGGAAACGTTTGACTTGCAGCAGGTAATTAAGAAGGCAAATGGAATATTGTCCTACATTGCTGGAGGGGTGCAGTTTAAAAACAGGGAGGTTATGCTGCAGCTGTGCAGGGTGCTCGTGAGGCCACACCTAGATTATTGTGTACAGTTTTGGTCTCCTTACTTGAGAAAGGATGTACTGGCACTGGAAGGGCTGCAAGAGAGATTCAGAAAATAGATTCTGAAGTTGAGATCTTGGCTTATGAGGAGAGACTGAGTAGACTGGGACTATATTCAATTGGAATTTAGAAGAATAAACAGGGATCTCACAGAAACATATAAAATTATGAAGGAAATACATACAATAGAAGTAAGAGGTTATTTCCACTGGCGGGTGAAACTAGAACAGAGGAAGCATTTACTGAGTTGATGCAGAACTTCTTCTCCCAGAGTGTTGTCAATCTGTAGAATTCTCTGCCCTGTGAAGCGGTTGAGGTTACCTTGTTGAATGTTTCTAAAGCAAAGATAGATAGATTTTTGAACAGTAAAGGAATTAAGGGTTATGGGGAACGGGTGGGTAAGTGGAGCTGAGTCCATGAAGAGATCAGCCATGATCTTATTGAACGATGGAGCTGGCTCAAAGGGCCAGATGGCCTACTCCTGTTCCTTGTTCTCATGTTCTTATGTTTTAAGTGTATTAATGCATAATTTTAAACAATGTCACTCAGGTGAAAAATCTGAATCCTTAAGGATGAGACACTTATAGACATACATCAATGAGATGGTTCACTCACCTGTGTGGAATAGTAATCTGCACTGTCTATAAAAGTTCATCCATATTCTGAGTTAGGTTGGGGTGCACTCAGACAGCTGCTGTTAATGGACAGACCTTAATGCACAGAGAGGCTGAGCTCGAGGCCATGGGAAACTTAATGCAAACAGACCAAGTGGACAAGGCGGTGGGGGGAGGGATGTGTGTGTGTGAGGGTTGTGGGGGGGGGGGGGGGGGGCAAGAGTGTGGCTGCATCAAAATGAAAACATGGAGAAGTGGGCAGGGCATATCAAAAGGAATTCGAGCAAGAAAAGAAGAAAAATGCAGGCTACAGAATTGATAATATGCTTCTGGTCGCTTTAATGCTGTATTAAGAAAATGTTAGTATGGATGTTCCTCAGGTCTTAACATTGCATATGTGACTATGACTTAGTATTGTCTCTTCCTGACAGACAATTTTGTCAATGTCATGTTTAGGTTGCATTAAAATTATACATGAACTGAACTTCAGAAGCTGTATGGATTTCATAAAACATGATAGCAGCTTCAATTTCTCTCCACAATGTTCTTGGTTTTCTGCCTATTTGAACATTACTTTCATCATCTCTACTTTCTGGAGTACTGTGTACAGTTCTGGTTGCCCTCATATAGGAAGGATATTATTAGGTTGGAGAGGGTGCAGAAAACATTTGGTAGGTTGTTGCCAGGAATGGAAGGTTTCAATTATAAGGAGATGCTGGATAAGCTGGGACTTTTTTCACTGGAGCGTAGGAGGTTGAGGGGTGACCTTATAGACGTTTATGAAAGCATAAGGGGCATAGATAAGGTAACTAGCAGAGGTCTTTTCCCTAGAGTGGGGGAGTTCAAAACTAGAGGGCATATTTTTAAAGTGAGAAGGAAAGATTTAAAAGGGACCTGAGGGACCGCTTTTTTCACTTAGAGTGTTGTTCCCATGTGAAATAAACTACCAGAGGAAGCAGGTACAGTTACAACGTTTAAAAGACAGGATGTAGATTTGCTCTCTGAGCTGGAAGGTACATTTTCAGATGTTTCGTCACCATACTAGGTAACATTGTCAGTGAGCCTCTGGATGAAGCACTGTGCTTTGTCCGGAGGCCCACTGAAGATGTTACTTTGAATGGTGATGAAACATCTGAAAATGAACCTCCCAGCTCAGCGAGCAAACCTACATCCAGAACCTCTACCTGAGCTATAAATCTTCTCAAAACTTGTTTAAAAAACATTTGGACAGGTACACGTAATAGGGAAGGTTTAGAGGGATATCGGCCAAGCACAGGCAGATGTGACTAGTTTAGTTTGGGAACATGGTCTGCATGAATGAGTTGGACCAAAGGATCTATTTCCATGTTAAATGACTGCAATGGGTTGGCAAGATTCCTGCTCTTCCTGGTTTGGGACCTTGTTAAGTACTGCTAAACCTGATATTATTGAGTAAACCAATCTCACAGCATGCAGCTGGACAGGCGTTAGGCCATTCAGTGCAAAACACAAAGGACCTATTGGTCTATGGTGACTTCTAACCTTCCAAAAAAAAGGCGAAAACATTCTAGAGAGAAAGGTGCATACACTTCCGGTCTGCCATCTTGCTGGCATAGGCTCATTCATGATCAAATAATTTGTGATTTATAACTGAATGTATGTCATTATGCTAATTTGTTTTAATTGGGGAAAGAGTCTTACAGAAGGAGAAAGTTATAACAATTTTAAATATACCCCTGAGTTTGCTCAGTTTTTCACCTGTACATTCGCTTGTAAAAACTGAGTTTGACGAGGAAGCATCAAAGCTATTGTCCCAGACCTAATGTTGGATTTGGAGTTGAACATGTGATTGCTTTATCCACATTAGGAAGGCGGTGCTGAGTTCGAGTTCAGCATCACCCTCCTAACCTGCAATCTTCTTCCTGACCACTCCGCCCCCACCCCCACTCCAGCCTATCACCCTCACCTTAACCTCCTTCCACCTATCGCATTTCCAACGCCCCTCCCCCAAGTCCCTCCTCCCTACCTTTTATCTTAGCCTGCTTGGCACACTTTCCTCAATCCTGAAGAAGGGCTCATGCCCGAAACGTCGATTCTCCTGTTCCTTGGATGCTGCCTGACCTGCTGCGCTTTTCCAGCAACACATTTTCAGCTCTGATCTCCAGCATCTGCAGTCCTCACTTTCTCCTAGAAGATTGCTTTATCCACATCAATCTGCTCTGTTAACCTGAGCAGTTGTGACCTGCTGGATTCAGACCGAGAGGACCGACAAACCGACAAAGGAAATCAATGTCCCCTGGATGCAGCAGTGTGTAAACAACAGAAAGTGGGAGCATCAAGTTCACTTTCAGTGCCTCTGAGATGGGCTGGCAAAGGAGTGAGCATTGTGTTAAATCCTCCTGCAGCTCATGGGCATATGTCAGGAACGGTTTGTCTGCTGTGCTGAAAGTGGCCTGAAGCACCATCTGTCCCATCGAGCCAAGTAATTGCTGTGTCAACCTTTATTCTCTTTGTGAAGGGTAAGACATTTTCCTTATCTCTCCACTTGCTTCCAATGCCTCTGGGTAGGGAACCCTTGCTTCTGCCTGTGACCTTGCCAGTGACTGACAGATGCATGTTTGTGTGTCTGCTTTTACTTGTAAAGAGCGTCTTGCTTTTCTTAAAGTATGCCGTAAGAAAATTGAAGGACGGGAAAAGGCACGAAAAGAAACAACCCTGTGTAGGAAGTAAATCAGGATAATCCCTAACCCATTGTGCATCTCCCACATCAGTTAATGCAAATTCATGATTACTCAGAGAAGAATATCCACTTACTTCCAGACTGTAACTGAACAGTTTACTGTTGTATTAGCCTCTGGAAACCCATCACTGATGGCTGGGTACCACCAATCCTTCTTTCTACTGTTTTTGGTAAACGTCAAACAGGTTAGATAGCCCCTGATGGGTCACTGTAACTAAAAGCCAAAATCAAACTGTCGGTGGAAAGTAGCAGAGTTTAATTATCAAAATTGAACTCAAATATCTCCTCTAGGGTTGAAGATGCATTCCATCCCCTGTCAAGAAAACCAGCTCCTTGTTGTTCGGCTGAGGCCACTACTTTTTAGGTATTTCTAACCTGAGGAGTAAATGTAGGGGAATGGGTGGGTTGTGCTTCGGCAGGTCGGTGTGGACTTGTTGGGCTGAAGGGCCTGATTCCACACTGTAAGTAATCTAATCTAACCAAATGTGCTCAGGCATGTTTCCAAACAACTCTGGAACAAGTAGGATTTGAACTTGGGACTTCTAGTCCATTGTACCCATTGTACCACATAAACCCTCTGCACACTATTGTTCTATGTTGAGTCCAAGACTGCATTCTCAGTACATACTCATTTTCTGGTCCTTGCTCAGTGTACTGTTGTCATGCTGCATTGAGCCAGTTTGTGATGGTGGTTGTGCTTTCTGTGAACTGTAAGTACTCCCTTTCCTATCTATACTTTCCAACCCTAGTCTCTTGCATCATTATTGTGATTTATTTTTCCCTATTGTTCACAGAGCTCTCTAACTTTACTCCTAGAGCTCCTGAGTCACTCCAAAGAGCATTCTTCTCAAAGGACTCTCTCTTCTCAGTTTTGCTAGTCTTTACAATTTTCCTACCTCACATTGTTTTCACTCAACCTCTTACCAGCTCTGAGGTAAAGGTTTTCTTCTGGAATGCTGTTTTCATCCTACTGTTACTCCCTCAATGCTGCAAACTAACTGACATTGTTTTTGTTGTAGTTAGAACAAGAGCAAAGAACAAAGAACAATACAGCACAGGAACAGGTCCTTTAGCCCTCCAAGCCTGTGCTGTCACATTTTGCCCTTCCATACTAAAACAGTCTTCACTTACAGGATCAGTCTCCCTCTATTCCCTTCCTATTCATATATTCATTCAGGTGCTTCTTGAATGCTGGTGTTGTGTCTGCTTCCAGTGCAGCTACTAACTGACTGCTTTTAAGTAGTAATGTTCTAAAAGTGGTAAACTCATTTGTCTTCAAATATTTTTTCCTCAGATTGATTGGGTTTGCTCCAGCTTTGTTACCTTATTTTATCAATGTCCACCGCTGATCACCATGTTGTATTGGGCACTGGGTATCCACCACTGATGGCTTATGGTTGGGATTGTTTGTGGCACCGATGCTACTTTCTAAAAGAAGAAGATTTATTTTAAAATCAATCTCTGTATTGAGTGGGACTTGAACCCACAATCATTGCACCACAATAGCCTTTACTCCTTCTGGCCTCTGCTGAGCCGAGGAGCCTGTCTAATTATTAGTGAAGAATGATATACCGCAAGGGAGCTTTAACAAGTAAAGTCTTACATAATGAAATGTTGCACGATAGTAATAAGTTCAATTAATTCTATTTAGGCATGATTACGAAAAGGACCATGATTTGGCTGTCCCCAAGACATCATTGATACTGCATGAAGATTGATTGATTCTCTACACGATTCTAAATTGCATTATCAGAGTAGTAGGAGATAAGGCAACTTCAATACTAACTCTTTCAGAACCATTACCTCACAGAACCAGAACAAGGAGGTAAGTGCATTGGATTCATGCCAAACAGCAGATCAACTTCAGTATAGACAGGGATCACAAGCTTCACTGTTTACTGTAATGACATAACAGGACTGAGATATCTGCATTCAGTCGAGAGTGTGGTGCTGGAAAAGCACAGAGTTCAGGCAGCATCTGAGGAGTTGGAGAGTCAACATTTCGAGCAAAAGCCCTTCATCAGGAATTAGGCTGTGAGCTGAGGGGGTGGAGAGATAAATGGAAGGGGGAGTGGAGCAGGGGGAACAGTACCAAAGAGTGCGATAGGTGGATGGAGGTGGAGGTAATGGTAATAGATCGAAGGGGAGTGTGGAGCGGATAGTTGGGAAGGAAAATGGGCAGGTAAGACAGGTCATGAGGGCAGTGCCAAGTTGGAAAGGTTGATCTGGGATCTGGATTCCTGGGAGGAAATGGGTGAAATCTACATTGATGCCATGGGGTTGGAGGGTCCCAAGGTGGAAGATGAGGCATTCTTCCTCCAGGCATCAGGTGGTAAGTGAGTGGTGATAGAGGAGGCCCAGGACCTGCATGTCCTTGGCAGAGTGGGAGGGGGAGATGAAGTGTTTGGCCACGGATTCAGTGTCTGATTCTAAAAGCACTCATCCAATAACACATCAAAAAAAAGTCGAGGGAGGATATTACCAGGATGGAGAGGGTTCAGAAAAGATGTTACAGGGAATGGAGGGTTTCAGGTATAAGGAGACGCTGGATAGGCTGGGATCTTTTTTTCACTGGAGTGCAGGATATTAAGGTTTATAGTGGTTTATAAAATCATGAGGTGCAGAGATAAGGTGAATGGTAGATGCCTTTTCCTGAGGGTGGGCAATTTCAAAACTGGGGGGCATAATTTTAAGGTGACAGGAGAAAGATTTTAAAAAGACAAGAGATGTGACTTTTTTGTCTTGAGTTGGCATGGACTGGTTGCCTGAAGGGTCTCTTTCCATGTTCAATGGCACAATGATCATGACAATACCCTCGAGTGCAAAGATCAGTAAAATGTGAGCAGACATCTGGAACAAGAATCTATTGACCCTTTGATGTTGCCTGTTGATGTTGCCAAATGGACAGTCTTTGACCTACAATCATTATGTGCTCAGGTTAAATATTTCCATGGAGATTAAGCAAGGCCTGAGGGTGTGGGTCTCCCATACTTCACCTTGCACCACATTTCCAAGGTTTTGGTTTTGATAGAACATCCAGTTGAAAAAGCCTTCTTTAAGACCTTACCCTGCTCACCCTCTGTCTCTCTCCAACAGGATAGGCCCGTGTGTAATTTGTTTTGAAGGATTGCCAGCAGATACCTAGTTACCGATGTTGGTCCTGACGTTCCTGATTGTATGGCAAGCATATCCATCCATCCGACCGACCGACCGACTGACCGACCGACCGATCGACCGCCAAGGTGGGGGAGCGTTAGGGATGTGCAACCCTGTTTCAAGGAGTGCAGTTAGGACACAGGCAATTTAAAGCAAGAAATTCTGGTCCTGTCCACCAAATTCAGATGGGCTGAGGCTTATGGGGGAAAACCAGCCCTTTGCAATCAGCTATTATAACAGATTGCAACAACAGGAAACAGGCTGACACTAAGTTAGTATCATCCTTTTCTCCTTCCTTTGGGCTTTCATTTAATTCCACTTTTTATTACAAATAGAAGGCTACCGTCAATCTCTTCTCAGTTTCAGTACAGCTTCTGGGAGTCCTGCAGCACATTCACTAATCAGGATATATGTTCAATTAGAATATGCGTCTATGAGAATATTGCTACCAATTCAAGAAAATTTCATGCTTTGTTGAACCCTTGTATTAACCAAAGAGCGATCTGTGCTTGCAGTCAGGAAGTCAGGGTGGTAGGAGAAGCTGGAAAACTCAGAAGACTGAAGGGGTAATATTGGTAATTACATTGAAAAGCATCAGAAATAAGAAAGAACAGAACAGCTAAGGCAGTTGTGTTCCCATGGGAACCAACACCAGACATTATTGAAATGTGACGAGGAGATGGGGAGAGTGAGGAGGTGGGTGAAGTCCACAATTGGATTATAATGATGCTGTGAGCCTGATTGTAATTCTATGCAATTCTTGTGAGAGTTGGAAGCTTGCAAGTACACGTCTCTAGCTCAAACGATGCCCTTTGTCTTGCAGCAGAAGAAATACAGTGATACCAGATTAAAACCCAAGTAAAGCCAGGGCCTGACCTGCACAGCCTTTGTGTGATTGGGTTATAGCTCAATGGGCACAAGACAAACATTGGTTCATAGGCATTTAGTTGCTTTGAATTAATGTAAGAAGGAGATCCAAACAGATAGAGAAGATGAGCAAGGGGTCTGAGAGCAATGGCTTAAAACAGGACTTTGATCCATCAGGCATAAACAGCGTAACACTTATAACTTATAAACTGCTCCTCAGATTCTGGAATGCAATCAAATAGGGTTAGATTATCGATTTTTGAGAAGATTTGTAGCTCAGATTGATGATAAGTCAACATCACACTGCAGCACCCAGGAACTACAAAAAGCAGAAGAAAAATATCTACACAAGGTTTTCAAGAAAAACGCATACCCAATAAACACAATCCGCCCGATCCCTCAGAAACAAACGCAAACGAGCAGACACAGCGTAACCAAACTTTATAGCCACACTACCTTACATCAAAGACATTTCAGAAATGAATTCCAAACTGCTCAGACCTCTTGGCATCATGGTAGCCCACAAACCTACAAACACACTTAAATAGTGACTGATGAACCTAAAGGATCCATTAGATACTACCAGCAAAACTAACATCATTTATAAGATACCATGCAAGAACTGTAAAAAATGCTACATTGGACAAACTGGCAGGAAACTTGCCACCAGGATACATGAACACCAACTGGCCACCGAAAGACCCACAATCACTAGGCTCGATACCTCCAGACAAAGAAGGACAGCACTTTGACTGGGACATCACCCTCACATCCTAGGACTAGTGAAACAAAGGAGTGCACGAGAATTCTTAGAGGCATGGCATTCTAACCAGAACTCCATCAATAAACACATTGATTTAGATCGAATCTACCTTCCCTTGAAAAAAAAATGAAAATGACACCACCCACCTTAAGAAACCAAGACTTATAAATAGAGAGGCGGGACATACCACCAGCGCTTCACCAGAGACTCTCACTGATGATGTTAGCTAGTCATGATGATGAAACATCTGAAAATAAACCTTCAAGCTCAGCGAGCTAACTTACTGAGTTAAGGTTAAATCCTTGCTGACAATTTGGTCAATGTAAAATCATAAGCTTTTGCAGTTTATGAGAAAGAAAACAGCATTACTCCAATCTTTTATCTTTGTGGGGAGTTGAGCCTGTTGTTATGCAGGCTGTTTTAAAAGTAATAGATAAAATATGGGTAAACAGCCTATGTTGATAACCCAAATTGCAACCTGTACCAAATAATTATGAATTCCACAGATGAATTGCATCAATTTCTCTAAATGGACACTGACATGGGGCAGCATCATGAAATAGAGATAGAATGTGGTGGAGAAACTCAATAGGTCCCGCAGCGAATGTGGAGAGAGTAATGGAATTAACGCACATTGCCTGATATGAATTTTTCCAACTCCCCATGATATTTGCTTTAATTTTGGGCACTAATATCATTGGAATGGAATCTGTTTCAAATCCAGACTGTGTATTGCTAACTCATTGTAAGCTATCTCTCAGTCAGTGAAACGTCAAACAAATGAGAAATTTATTGAGAGCACCCATTTTATCATCGTTCATCTAAAGAGCTGAAGTTTGGATAAAGAGTAAAGGGATAAAGGATATATCAGTTCAGAAACGGTTTCCTTGGCTTCGGTTTCATAAACGTCCCAACATATTCCCAGAACAAATTCCAAAATCCTGGTGTCTCTAGGGTGCCCTTCTGTTCAGTCTCTCATCGGGTTTCTTGGAATCAAGACCAAGGATGGGAGGCTGGGAACATCTCCCACTTCTTCCATCACATGGAAGGTGTAGGATGAATCACTCGGAAAACCTGAGGACACCCAGAGGCAGTGTGATGCAGTACAGGAACCTGGCCAATTGACATTCAGCAGCTTTGACCATTCAGCACAAAGTCCCCCTGGAAGTGGCAGTGAACTGACCATTGACATTCAGAAGGCAGTAATTTTAAGCAATTCCTTTTGAAAGCCTTCAACATCACATTAACGCTAATCTCTGCAAATGAAAACCAGCCCACATATGTGAGAAGGTAATACAGCTTTGCTGTTCTGTGCCTTTGCTTTACATCAATGTTATTAATTTTTGGAATTATCCTTGGTATTTGGACTTTCATAATTCCACCTCCTGTGTGCAAAACCCACAGGCATTCTTCTGACTAATACCATCTTTTTTTACTCTGCATCGTTTAAGCTACTGTGAAACCAAGATGCGATGTAGATGCTCTCTCTGTAAATTGTAAAGTTGTAAAATACAATGGGGGCTATTCAGTCTTGTTCCTGAGTTCTTTGAAAGAGTCATTCAATTCGACTATTCCTTGGAAAGACATTCCTCAGATTCACAAATCCTTTATACTCCTTTTAGAATTTATCCGATTCCCTTTGGAAGATAATATTGAATCGGGTTCCAGCCCACTTTCAAGCAGCACGTTACCCATTGTATAAGAGAAAAATCCATATGTTCCCTTAAGGTTCTTTTGCTCGTTGCCTTTGGACACTGATCTTCCAGATAATAGAATCCCTGCAGTGTAGAGGCAGCCCATTAAATCCATGCCAACCCTCCGAACAGCATTCCACCCAGACCCACTCCCAGACATTTCCCATGGCCAATCCACCTAACCTGGAAATCTTTGGTCTATGGGAGGAAGCCAATACAGATACAGGGAGAACATACAAGCTCCATGCAGGGGAATCACCCAAGGCTGGAATTGAATTTGGGTCCCTGGCGCTGTGAGGCAGCAGTGCTAACCATTGAGCCACCATGGTCCCTATTTCTCTTCATGCTGTCTATGCAAACCAATTGTAACTTTATATATTTTTATTTAATCTTCCTCTAATATTTTCTGCTCTAAGAAGAAACAATCCAGAGTTTTTTTAGACAATGCAGATAAATAAAATTCCTCATTCCCTGGGTACCATGTCATACATATCCCTTTCATGCTCTCTAAGACCCTAAGATCCTGCCTAATGTTTGATGCTTAGAATTGCACTCAATCATCCAGTGGAGGCCTAAGAGCGAATGTGCAAACATTTGACTTCCTTCTTTATGTTCACCATACCTCGAATACTTTCATCCCAGAGTGGCTTCTCTCCGGGTGGAGTGTGCCACTGGAGATTCAGTCTCCTGGTTTGGGGTCCTATTCTCTCTCACGTTGCTAACTGCTTGCTACGTGAGACACCTAGAAGTGCCAGATAATGTCCTCCTTCAAATAGTTATTATTTGTGTTTGAGAATAATTTGGAAATATTGTCAAGATTAATGGAGACTGTGAAATTGTCCCTTTATTGATCCGTTACTGCTGTTGAAATATACAGGAGTAAACGTCAAGTGAAGCTTTGAAAACAAGTTCTTTCACACCCTGAAGGAATAATTTACAGCCGTTTAGTACCAAGAGGTTTGCAATGGCTCCAGAACAATGACCTGGATTTTCCTTTGTTAGTCCTTCTCCTTTAATCCCCAATTATTAAATCATTGAATATATCCAAGATAGTAGATATTTTCTAGAGATTAAAAGTGTCAAGGGGTATGGGGAGAGAACAGGACCATAACTTTGAGATAAATTGGGGTGGCTCAGTGGTTAGCACTGCTGCCTCACAGTGCCAGGGACCTGGGTTCGATTCCATCCTTGGTTGACTGTTTGTATGGAGTTTGCACATGCTCCCCGTGTCTGTGTGGATTTCCTCTGGGTGCTCTGGTTTCCTCCCACAATGTAAAGGTGGAGAGGTTGGGTGGAGTGGCCTTCCTAAGTTGCCCTATAGCGTCCAGGGATATGCAAAGTAGGTGGATTAACCATGGGAACGGTAGTGTTACAGGGTAGGGGAAATGTCGCTGGGTGGGTTGTTCTTCAGAGGATTGATGATGGGCTGAATGGCCTGCTTCCACACTATTGGGAGTCTATGAAATGAGCAGATATGATGATCTTGAATGATAGAGCATGACTGGCAGGCTGAATTGTCTATATCTACTCCTATTTTCCATAATGCTCCTTGTGATAGGAGACTATTGTGTAATTCTTCTTTCTTCTGACACCATACATGAGGTTCAATGCTATTCTCCACACTGGCTTTCCACCTCAAAATGGCTCTCCTACTGTCATGGCAACCAGAATTATTCCTAAGTGTTACTGAATGATTATGAAAGATAAAGGGTAAAATGCAAATAATATATGATAATCACAGATGGATTATCAAGGCAAAAAAAAAATGTTTTCTTGGATGTTTATCTTGGCTGCAACATTAAGGCTGTTGATGGTGTTTGTGCCTGGAAGGACTCAGCAATTTAGACATTAAAGTTACCAAACTATCTGCTTTGGATTCTGGGGTTGAATTCCACCCAGACAATGATACAGACCTACTCGATAAACCAGTCCAGGAATCTGGGAGCGACAAAGGGTGAATGGCTTGGCAGTCTATATATTCCCAATTCACCATCAAAACACCTCCCTTAGAAATATCAGCCCCCTAGCAGTAGAATATAGGCAGCAGGAGAGTGGAGAGTCGGGGATTAGTGAGAGTTCTGGAGGTGGGGTGTGAGCAATAATCGAGAGAGCAGTGTGGTCACCTCAACAATCCGAGCCAGCTCATTGGCCTCTTTGTGCCATTGCAGCCATGACCTGCCCTTGCTCTGCCAAAGTGGCAGGAGTCAATACCCGGAGAGTTTCTTAGACCTTGTAGGAGGAGCAGGTGACAGGCAAGGAGGGAAAAGGAGGGCTCTACTTGAAGTGTGGCCTTTGAGGGTGGCTTTGGTGAACTTGAAGGCTTATTCTATGGGTGTTGCAGCCATTTCTCTTTGTAGAAATGTTCTGTGTGTCTTCAGGAAGGGTGCAGTTCCCTTTATCAGGCTTCTGGCTGCCTTACAAAATGGTGTCAGCAAAATGGCCCTCACCAAGGTGTTCCTAAGCTGCCTGCACACACCAATCAGCAGCCAGAACTGATAGAATAGTGTGCTGCCTGAATCAGTTTGAAGGTTAATGTATACACAGTAACCTCGCTTTTGGTCAGATAATTGAATGTTCGGAATACACAGTTTAGCCAAGTATCAGGACCTTGAAATCTTGTTCGGATAATCCAAAATTAGGAAAATC
The DNA here is from genome assembly GCF_004010195.1 of Chiloscyllium plagiosum. Classification (NCBI taxonomy): domain Eukaryota; kingdom Metazoa; phylum Chordata; class Chondrichthyes; order Orectolobiformes; family Hemiscylliidae; genus Chiloscyllium; species Chiloscyllium plagiosum. The sequence goes on along the minus strand of NC_057743.1, from coordinate 9,841,270 downwards.
AACATACAGATAACCTAGGCTGTTCTGCATTGCATAGCACATCTGTCGCCTGGACACCCAGATTTAACTCACATGGCCTCCATGGGAATACAGTTTCCTACATCTCATGTAGGGAGAGTTGTGTGGTACATTCGTAATGTCCTTACCTCTGAGCTAGAACTCATAGGGGGGGGCCTTCAAGTCCCACCTCAAATTTGCTGGCCACAGCAGATGGGTTTAATTATCGATCTGCAAATCCTGTGATGCACCAATGGCAAGCAGTTAGAGTCAGAGCGCTCCCTGGTCAGCCTGAATCATGTGGTGTAAGGGCTCCCCATGTTAAAAGACACCACGTGTGTAGGCTCTTTCTATGAACAGCTCTTGAATGACTATTATGTAGTTTATACTACTATACTACTTAAACTCGATGTAGATTTAGGTTTAGGTTTATTGTCACATGTACTCAAGTACGAGGTATAAGAGTATAATGAAAAATATACAATATCGCTACACACAGCACTATCTTCGGTACAGAGTACAGAGGTACAAAATCTTAAGTACAGCAAGAGAAAAATAAAGAAATAAGTTAAAAAGTTCCACATGAAGTTTTCTTAGTATGAAAGTGGTAAATAAAGAAATGAAGATTAAAAAGCCAAACATTGCATCCCTTTCTTAATCCAGGGGCCTGCAGATGCTTCAGGCTGGGCTTTCCCTAAGACTGTTCACCATCTCCTGCTCTGAGCTAACACCCGTCCATGCTTGCCAGACAGCTTCACCACCACAGCTGCCATCCTTTACCATCAGCCGTTGCCTTGCCTTGCCTCGTTCCGGGCTTGCATTGGCCGCAGCCGCTGGCACGTCAAATGCCTCACTGCAGAGTCCCGCTCCAGACATCGATCAGGTGACGATGCTGCCAACAGCAACCATGCCACCTCATGGCCGTACGTCAAAGTTCCCCCAGCCACTGCCATCACCGCCTCCACAACCCAGTTCTAAAGACCAAAGAACCAAAAGGGAGAAAGAGAAAAGAATAAAGAAGAAGAAAGAAAAGAGAGAAAAACAGTCGGAGTGGACGAGGTTGAGGACCCTTACTCGGCTGCCATCTTGAATTCAGAAAGAAACACGACTCACGTGTTCCAATATACCTCACCGTGGGCTTACTACATCATGGATTCAAACAGCTTGCAATTCTGGATGCTTTGTAAAAAGGATGAGGAGCTGATGAAAGGTCAAGTTACTCATCCCTGTTTTAACAGTTTGGAACATTGTTACTTGGACACTGTTACAGGGATAATGTCATTAAAACCCATGGACCAAATAAACTTTGGAATGGAATTATTGAGAGAGAGTAATGACAGTGTGATATGACTGGAGATTTGAAAGTTGTTCTTTATGACATTACTGTTAATCCAGATCTGACCTGCCATCATCATCTATCACAGATACAGTGATGGGCTTTTATCTACAGTACGGCACTTAAACCTGATGAGGTGACACTTATATTAACTCCCATGAACTCAACATGAGTCAGGTAGTACTGAAAGATACAATAGATGTTTATTACAGCTCTCGATAGTTATATATATTTTACAATCACATGCACTGTTTAGGCTAGAACCAAACAAACTGATTATAAATTGTAGCAGCCTTCCTTCAGTGCGTCATGTTGCATGTGACCACAGTAAGATAGAGACCGAGACAAGAATACCAAGAGGTGATATATTACGACCGGTGTTAATATCATTGGCATGTCTCTTAAAGGTTTATTGCTTACTAGCTTTGAATGATAACACAATGGATGATACCTGAGTATACCGTCCTGGCTCCATGTCATCTGAAGTCTACATCATATCTCTTTCACTGTATCATGTTAGTCTGCATTTAATGTAAAGATGAAAGGTAACACATCCTTTGAGAGCAAAGCTCTTCTGTAGCCGGGATTGCATGGCTTGTTGGTACTTGTATTATTGCATTGAATTGTGAACTCAGTAATAAGAATTGGATGCATCTGTGATTTGATTGCAAAGTCAGGTTGGTTTGTTCAGAGTCAGTAAAGACAAAGGTCTGATTTAATGGTTGTTACAACTAATGGTCTGTGTAGCAGTAATGAAAGAAGATAAAACAGGAAAGCAATCCAACATATGAGTGACTCGGTGTGATTGAATTTTACTGAGTTTAAGTCCAAAGTGATATTTTTGAATTTTGTCAAGCTGGAGTTAGTTTGAAGGTGTGTTTCCCAGGCACTTATGGATGAAAGCTAATAGGAATCCCCAGTTAATATTGGGGGGTGAGGCAATGTCCTTGATGGATTCAAGTTGTTTTTCAATAAATGGATTGACTTTAAAGGAAGACAAGTGAGATTAGGGAAGGAACACTGAAAGGAAAGTGGAAATCAGGAAGCATGGAATTCCTTAATGGAGAGGGTCTGCATAAAAAAAAATTCCATTTAATGCTCACGAATGAAAAGAAGCAGACAGCACAAGGTCTGATTTTGGGAGTTCAGATATCAGAAGAAGAAGCTGAGACCAGAAATAAAACGTTGCTGACCTTTCACAGCAACTGGTGGTGGCTGTGAGGGAGATTAAAAATCGGAGGTTCCAGGCTTGTTGAGCAGCCAGGATAGAGTCATTGAGTCATAGAGATGTACAGCATGGAAACAGACCCTTCGGTCCAACACGTCCATCCCGACCAGATATCCCAACCCAATCTAGTCCCACCTGACAGCACCTGGCCCTTATCCCTCCAAACCCTTCCTAATCATATACCCATCCAGATGCCTTTTAAATGTTGCAATTGTACCAGCCTCCACCACATCCTCTGGCAGCTCATTCCATACACATACATAGAACATAGAACATAGAACACAGAACAGGCCCGTCGGCCCACGATGTTGTGCCGAACATTTGTCCTAGCTTAAGCACCTATCCATGTACCTATCCAATTGCCGCTTAAAGGCCACCAATGATTCTGACTCTGCCACTCCCACAGGCAGCTCATTCCATGCCCCCACCACTCTGTGGGTAAAGAACCTACCCCTGACATCCCCCCTATACCTTCCACCCTTCATCTTAAATTTATGTCCCCTTGTAACACTCTGTTGTACCCGAGGAAAAAGTTTCTGACTGTCTACTCTATCTATTCCTCTGATCATCTTATAAACCTCTATCAAGTCACCCCTCATCCTTCGCCGTTCCAATGAGAAAAGACCTAGCACTCTCAACCTATCCTCGTACGACCTATTCTCCATTCCAGGCAACATCCTGGTAAATCTTCTCTGCACCCTCTCCAAAGCTTCCACATCTTTCCTAAAGTGAGGCGACCAGAACTGCACACAGTACTCCAAATGTGGCCTAACCAAGGTCCTGTACACCCTCTGTGTGAAAAAGTTACCCCTTAGGTTTCTTTTACATATTTCCCCTCTCACCATAAACCTATGCCCTCTAGTTCTGGACTCCCCCATCGCAGGGAAAAGACTTTGTCTATTTATCCTATCCATGCCCCTCATGGTTTTATAAAACTCTGTAAGGTCACCCCTCAGCCTCCGACGCTCCAGGGAAAACAGCTCCAGCACACTCAACCTCTCCCTATAGCTCAAGTCCTCCAACTGGCAACATCCATGTAAATCTTTTCTGAACCCTTTCACATTTCACAGCATCCTTCCAAAGGGAATTGTTCGAACGTTGAATCACAAATTTGTCAATAAGCAAAATAGGATTGACAATTTAGGGTTAAAAGTAATTGGGACAAACAGAGCTCTATACTCAATCAGAGATATTTGGAATCAAAATTGCATGAGTGTTAAACATGATCCTTTATTACCTCACCCTAAGCAGACTCCCCCTGCTCGTATATGAATGTATGGTAGCCTGAAGTGGACAGAAAGTGCGGTGCAATTTTCAATACAGTATGGAATATCTCAACTGCAGCATGTGAAGGTGGCAGGAACATGAACAGGTATAATAGTTCGAGGGCTTTGTAACAGTCTGAATCCTTTGAAAATGATGGAAATGTAACAAATTGTGATAATAGCTTGCTCAGTAGCGAGAGAACTTGTTGAGACCTGGGGGTATTTGGAGAAATTTCCAGTTCCATGAGTTGGCGAGGGACCTTTGGGTGAAGTGGTGAGACCACAGTTCCCTTTTACTTCTGTTAACTTTTCTGATTTCTAAGTCCCAGGCCTACATGGTTCAAGGAAGAGGAGTGTTACATATTTCTTGGGTACCTCAGATACTAGACTACAACAGTCTGTTCAACTTTCCAGTAACAAATAGAGCACGAAAAGTAGATATAACAGGATCCAGATCTTGCATCTTTCAATCCCTGTGAAGGTGGGGAATCTAACACAATCTTTTGTGCTTTTTGGGATCCCAGCTATAAGCAACAAAGAGAAGCAAGAGAGGATGGATAGTGATTGGGCAAGAAGATGCAGAGTTACAACTTTCAAAAGTGCGAAAAGCAAATATTACATAAAACAAAAGCCTGAATTAGAGAAAGGAAATAAAGAAAAATGTTTGAAAGTTTCACAGTAAATATCAAAACTGATTCAAGAAAAATCTGAGTGACTTTTTTTTCATAAGGAAGTGCTGATTTCAATTTCTTTGCATGTCTTTGAAGATTTGTGAATGAAAAACTGTCTTACATTTCTGTGTTACATTTATATACAGTATGAATCTCCGCTGATAAAACCATTCTGGTTGCTGGCAAGTGTTCCTCATTTGTCCTACTTACGTAGCTTTTCATGGAATTATTGGATCCCCAAAAATGTGGAAGCAGGCCATTCAACACATCAAGTCTGCACCAACCCTCCAAATGGCATCCCACCCACTACCTAAACCCCATATTACCCATGGCTAACCCACCTAGCCTGCACATCCCTACACAATGCAGGCAATTTAGCATGACCAATCACCTAACCTGCACATCTTTACACTGTGAGAGGAATCCCACACAGACACGGGGAAAATGTGCAAGCTCCACACAGACAGTCATCCGAGGCTGGAATGGAATCTGAGTCCCTAGTACTGCGAGGTAGCAGTGCGAACCACTGAGCCTCTGTGTTGCCAGAATGCAAGCCAGAGTTTCGGTTTTGAATTGTTTGCAAGTGTGTGCGCTTCCCAGGAAGTATAACAAAAAAAGCTCATAAACCCGTTCCAGGGATCAATGCATGGAAGTATGGGAGACTTAATGATCTAGACATAAATGTAATTGGTATGATTTTGTAGGTGACACGAAAATTTGCGTGTTAAATAAGGAGGAGGGAAGCCTTCTACAGATGATATCGATGAGCTGGTCAGATGGAATGAACAGTGGCAAATTAAATTTAATCCAGAAAAGTGTGAGGTGATGAATTTTGGGAAAACTAACAAGGCCAGGGAGTACATGATAAATGGTAGGATCCTGTGAAGTACAGAGGATCAGAGGAATCTCGGTGTGAACAACCATAGATACATAAAGGCAGCAGAACAGGTAGATAACGTGGTGAAGAAGGTGTATGAGGTACTTGCCTTTGTCAGTCAAGTCATTGAATACAAGATAAAAGAGGTTATGATAGATCTCTAGATGACAATAGTTAGGCACAGCTGGGATAGTGTGTGGAGCCTTGGTGATGACATGCGAGAAAGAATGTGATTAGACCAGAAAGGATGCGGCAGAGAGTTACCAGGATGTTGCTCAGGCTGGAGTGACTCAGCTATGAACAGACACCAGCTAGGCCGGGGTTGATTTCCTTAAAGCAGAGAAGGCTGAGGGAGATCTGACTGAGGTGCGCAAAGTTCTGAGGAGTATAGATAGGATAGACAGGGAGAAGTCTTTCCCTTTGGACAAGGAGTTGATAAATGGGACATAGTTTTAAGAAGCAGAAAGTTTAGATGGGATTTGAGGAAAATGAAATCACCCAAAGGATTGTAGGTATCTGGAAATCACTGCCACAAAGAGTAATAGAGGCATGAACCCTCAAGACATTTTTGATATATTTGGATGAGTACTAGAAGCATCATATCATATAAATGTTTAGGCCAAGTGCTGGAAAATGGGATTGCAATCACTAGATACTTGAAAACTAGTATGGACATGATGGGCTGAATGGCCTGTTTCTGCACTGTAAAGTTGTATGAGGATTTGGAAATGATTGTCAAATTTATTCATTTTAAGAATGTGAACCGAAGAGCTGGGAAATATTCTAAATTAGCAACAAAAACAGAAATTGCTGGAAAAGCTCAGCAGGTCTGGCAGCATCGTGGAGAGAAATCAGAGTTAACGTCTCCCTAACTCTGAGGTCACTGGACCCGAAGCGTTTAATCTGATTTCTCTTCACAGATGCTGCCAGACCTGCTGTGCTTTTCCAGCAATTTCTGTTTTTGTTTCTGATTTACAGTATCCACAGTTCTTTCAGTTTTAATTTGGATCCGAGAATCCTGTATTAATGTTTTAGAGTTCGGGAGCTGTGGGAAGTAAGTTCAACCATTTTTAACCTTTCTGTGCAAGTGGTGGGCTTGTTGCAGTTTCCATTTTGCTGTGAAAACCTTTACTTTTATTCATTTCTTTTGTAGCAAACCAGAAAGACAGCTGAAGAAAACAAAAGAGATGAAACAATTTTTTTTGTTTGCATGTTGCTTTATATATGGATTCCCCTCGATCAGGGACCATTACAGAAATCATGGAATGAACCAGCTGCAACTCCTGCCCCAGAACTCCCAGTCCTTTAATTGAGCACAATGGCATACTCCAGACCTGAGCATAACAGGCCCCTTTAGGTCCCAAGACCCCGATAATTGGGCTGATATACCCCCATGTTCTGAGCCCATGAGGACACAATCCAGCAGCTTCTCTGTGACTGGCCACAACACCAGACGGTTGATTTCACCAGTGAACCTGGGAGCTCCTTATGTCCATCCTTTACTTTCCAATTATCTCCAATTTGTTCTGCTACAGCTTAGCGTCAAAGTAAAATTACCACAGAGCTTCCAGAATGTGATATTTTTAGCAAGAAGTGGCTATTTCAGTTCATCACATGCTGTGGCAAAGTATGTTCGTGAGAGATTATTGCTTCCAGCTTCATTCACAAAGGTTGTAACGTCGGAGAATCAAGACTTCAGTCAAGGTGATCGCAGTTATTTCAGTGAAAATGTAACCATGCCAGCCACTAATTCCTTGTTCACCAGAGATAAACCTGCTTCACATGGGATTCCAGCTTCCAATTCATTCGTGGACTATTGTACTGTGTCAAACTGACATAAAAACAGAAAAGAGACTGCACAGTGGCTCAGTGGTTAGCACTGCTGCCTCACAGCACCAAGGACGCAGGTTCAATTCCAGCCTCAGGCAACTGTCTGTGTGGAGCTGGCACATTCTCCCCATTTCCTCTGGGTGCTCTGGTTTCTTCCCACGGTCCAAAGATGTGCAGGTCAGGTGAATTGGCCATGCTAAATTGCCCATAGTGTTAGGTGCATTAGTTAGGGGGAAATGGGTCTGGGAGGGTTTCTCTTCAGAGGGTTAGTGTGGACTTGTTGGGCCAAAGGGCCCGTTTCCACACTGTAGAGAATCTAATCTAATCTAACATTTGATTTATATCACCTGTTTACACCCTAAGGAAATCCCTAAGCACTTTACAATAAATGAAATGCTTTCAAAATGTAATCCCTGTTAAAACACAGCAGCCAATCAGCAATATCATAGAGATAGCTGTGTGATAATAATCAGATTTTTCTTCGCAAGATTTGTGGCGGGATGTATATTAGTCAGACCAACAGGCATAAAGCCTCCATTTTTCAAAATGTTAGAAGCATCAGAGAGGACAATAGGTTGAGGGCAACTGTGGGACCTCGGTTTAATGTACCATTCAAACTAAAAGAGGATGAAATGGTTACATGCGAGAAAATATTCTATAGTAATCTGTGGCATTCATTGCCTAACAAAAGCATTTAATTCACCAGATTTGTAGTGTTTAATAGAATATTATGACAGGTATATATCCTCTGGCTGTATTACTTGTGAGAAAGATCTTTTGCAACATTGTCTCAAATGACTGACAAAGCTTTATAGATTTTCAAATAACGTGAAAGGTGAGCAGCAATGGTGCGATACCCTGCCACTTACACATATACACACTTTATAGACAATTTAATACATAAGGAATAATTAATATTAACTGGAGAGGTCATTTCAAAATCCTGGTCCATTCTGAGCTACTTCAAGCTCTATGGTGAGGGTAAGTTAGGTTTCTTTGAATGATTTCAAGCAAATGTTGCTGTCAAGGTTGCAATAGAATACCCATTCCAAAATTGGATAGCACAGTGGCTCAGTGGTTAGCACTACTGCCTCACAGGACCTGGGTTTGACTCCACTCTCAGGCAGTTGTCTATGTGGAGTTTTCATGTTCTCTCTTGTGTCTGTGTGGGTTTCCTCCAAGTGCTCTGGTTCCTCCCACAGTCCAAAGATGTGCAGGTTAGGTAGATTGGCCATGGGAAATTGCCCCATAGCGTCCAAGGATATGTAGTTTGGCCAGATTAGATTAGATTAGATTCCCTACAATGTGGAAATAGGCCCTTCAGCCCAACACGTCCACACCGACCCTCCGAAGAGTAACCCACCCAGACCCATTTCCCTCTGACTAATGCACCTAACACTATGGGCAATTTAGCATGGCCAATTCACCTAACCTGCACATCTTTGGAGTGTGGGAGGAAACCAGAGCACCCGGAGGAAACCCACGCAGACACGGGGAGAATGTGCAAACTCCACACAGACAGTCACCTGAGGCTGGAATCAAACCCTAGGTCTCTGGCGCTGTAAGGCAGCAGTGCTAACCACTGAGCCACCGTGCCGTCTCATAGGAAATGCAGGTTGACAGCAATAGGGTAGGCAGATGGCTCTGGGCGGGATGTTCTTTCGAGGTCAGTGTAGACTCAATGGGGCCAAATGCCAACAGGTTTCACCGCATCTCGGTCCATGTGACATCAATCAATCAAATTATGGAACACTCGTGGAGGATTGAAACATTGTCAATGTAACATCCTTATTGAAAAAGGGAATGGGACAATAAACAGGTAACTTGAGGCCAGTTATTTAAGATCGGCAATTTATTAGGTGATACATTGGGAAGTGTGGATGTACAAAGGGATGTTGGTGTCCATGCACAGGAGTCAGTGAAAGTTGACAGGCAGGTACAGCAAACATGAGGAAGGTAAACAGTACATTAGCTTTCATTATTAGAGGATTTAAGTTCAGATGCAACAATGTCTTACTGCAGTTATACAGGACCTTGTTGAGACCACACCCAGAATATTTCTTGCAGTTTTGGTCTCACTACCGAAGAAAAGAGATATTTTTCAAAGGGAGAGAGCAGTGGGAGTTTTTCCAGGTTAATACCAGGACTTCTTTTCTTTCAGAAGGGATTTGTTCAACTGGGCCTGGATTCACTGCAGTTTAGAAGAAAGTTAGGGGAACTAATTGAAATGTATAAAATTCTAACAGGGCTGGACAAACCATGTGGAAATGATGTTTGCCCCAACTGGGAAACTAGACCTAGGGGGTCACAGTCTTAGGATATAGGGTAGGCCATTTAGGACTGAGAGGAGGAAACGTTTCTTTACTCAAAAGGAGTGAATTTGTGGAACTCTGTCCCACCGAATTATGTAGGGGCCAAGTCACTGAATATATTCAAGGAAGACATTGATTTATTTATCTTTTAAATGGTGTCAGTGAAAGTGGGAACATGAAATTGAGAAGGAAGATTTGCCATGCTAATATTGAATTAGGCTGAATGGCCAATGCATGTTCCCATTTTCTGTGGTCTGAATGTATTTGATAAAGTGGCGAGACTTTAGACTGCATAATTTTTAGAGAAAGATCTTTTGACTAGATTTTTCAGAACAGAAATCAAGCCTCAGTCCAGCTCTGCCCCATCCAGGTCAGGTGTAGGTGTTTAAACAGACTGCGATATGAAGGCATTGAGGAAATGTCTGCACAGAGCAGACTGCCCATGGTACCTGACAGACAGAAATGCACCGTTCAGTAAAAACAAACAAAGTACGTAGCGGCTTTCAAACTAAAAACCATTTGCAAAGTCATCATATAATCATGCTGCAGTGAATGGAATATAGTGTGAGTGAAAAACTGGTGTGAGAGTGGGAGAATGAATCCACCCTGATGTAGATGGAAAGACCAAATGGTCCATGGGGATAGGGCCAACCATTGACCCGATCTTGAGAAGTGTGTATCAGAATGGCACCTCGAAAATTGAATGGTTATCATCGTTACTGGAAATTAAGAATTCACACATGCAATTGATTGGGTCAAGTCAAATCCTAAACTCAGTGAAGATTTCAAACCATGATCCTTGAGTAGGTGTCATCACCATCGCCTTACAGTGGTATGTTTGAGCATTGAGCAGCTAATGGCCAATCAGAGGTTGACAATACTCCAGTGGGGGAGACTTCTGGTCTTTAAATCTTTAAGGAAGTTCCGCCACTGGCCTGCTGAATGCCGACTGGATCTTGACTTGTTGGGCCTTCCCTTAAAAGAATTGACTAGGGTCTCTCAACAGCTGTCCAGGCGATTACTGAGATTCCCATCGTCTCCACAAGATCATCCCACTCTTTCAACTTCCTCTTTCACTCTCTGTTCCTCCCTTATCTCACCTTGGCCCAATACCAGTCAGCAATTCACCAACAACTTTCTCTCATCAGCCTTGGCCACACTCATATAATGCACACCAACTACCGCCTTGACCCCTTCCCCTATGGGTCTTTGAACTGTCCAATTTCACTGCAGCAACTGAGCTAAGGAACAATGTCTTTATTTGGAGATGCCGGTGTTGGACTGGGGTGTACAAAGTTAAAAATCACACAACACCAGGTTATAGTCCAACAGGTTTAATTGGAAGCACACTAGCTTTCGGAGCGATGCTCCTTCAACAAATTCACCTGATGAAGGAGCGTTGCTCCAAAAGCTAGTGTGCTTCCAATTAAACCTGTTGGACTATAACCTGGTGTTGTGTGATTTTTAGCAATGTCTTTGACAGTGTGACACTTCCCTAGCAGGCTAGTTTAGATTGTAAACTTCACCGCATGTGCCTCAAAGATCCCTGTTCATCCATTTTAATGACCAAATATTTTTTGAGAACTTTTGACCATTTTGATTTCTCCTGGTCACTAACAACTAACTCGCACCAGTTATTTAATCCATAGAGTCAAACCACATGACTCACAATATCCAAAAAAAAATTCTCTGTCGAGATCAAAGACTCAAAGTCTGAGAACATTTAAGTTAGAACAGGGGATAAGTTATTTACCCCTTCCAGTCTATTCTCTCATCCAGTAAGTTCATGGCTGATCCAATTGTCACATCTCTGCATTCCTCTGACAATCCTTCAGTCTTCTTGCTTTACCAACAACCTTTCCTCCTTAAATCTTTAACACATCCAAAGACTCCACTTCCACTATCTTTTGATGAATGAGTTCCAAAGACGCGTGGCTCTTTGAGAAAGGGAAAAAGATCTTCTTATCTCTGCTTAAAGAAAATATCACCACATTCTAATCATAAAGATCAATTTAAGACTTTGGTGTATTCAAAATCCAAACTTCAATAGTTTACAGTCAATCTATTCTTCAGTGAGTTAAGGTTCTACTATAGCCCGTTGGTGAAAGTGTTAAAGATCTACTCCACAAAGGATGTTCTGTGATGATGTTCCCATGAGAAGGAGACTATTGCCACTCTGTCTGACCTAATTGCTAACCGAAGCAACCATTGTTTAACTCCCATCAAGACATTGCCGATAATGCTACCCAAATGTATCAAATCAGTTAAGGATGGGAATTCAATGCCAGTCTTCCCAGCAATGCCAACATCTCAAGAATGAATAAGAGAAAATTAAGCCAGTCACCTGACAGGGCAGAAACATTAGTCCTTTCAGTCAGAGCACCTAATGTCATTTACTTCACTCAAATCCTGAGTGCTATATGATGTACTGACTCATGCTGCTTTCACCTGCCAAACACTGAGTTACAGGTGAAATGCTTTGATCAAAGCTGTGTGAGTGCTAGCACTGCTAAATGGCATCCAAATTCAGTACTTGCACTTCAACTTGAATCGCTCGAATGTTTACAAATTCGAACCCTTCACAACACTGATGTGACAGTCATATCGGAGAGACGTGTTTTCGCTACATGGAATCTATTTAACATGCCTCAATGCATGGGCACCTTATAGGATCAAGTAGAACACCATTTCAACACCCAACACTATGGGCTCAGCTTTATCCTGCCCCGTCAGCCAATGGATGATGTCTATTAGTTCTTAATCAGAATTCCTTAGTCCATTCAAGATTCTATCATGTACAGTACTTCCCATTTCGTCGGAGACTTGAGTTTTTCATTATTTATGCTCTCTTCTCATCCCTTCCAAGTTCGGCTATCAGTTCTATATTTCCCTTGCTAAATTGTTGACTATTAGTGACATTTAGTTCCCTTCTCTGTTCACTCCTGATCCATAACACAGGAATATTTGCCTCTAGATGTGTTTTGCACTTATTACTGCAAATGGAAGAGGAAATGAAGTTTACTTTCCCCATGCAGGTTTGTGTGCCGGTGTTGGCCTTGGGTGGACAAAGTCAGAAGTCACACAACGCCAGGTTATAGTCCAACAGGTTTACTTGAAACCACAAGCTTTCGGAGCACTGCTCCTTCTTCAGGTGAAGTGAATGTTAGACTATAGCCTGGTGATGTGTGACTTCTGACAATGTAATTTTGATAAATAATGCTGTGGCCATGAACAAACTTTGCTGTCATTATTTGTCAAAAGGGACAGTGATGAATTCAGCAATACTCAGTGAATAGCTGCAAGAATGTGCTTGTGATTTTAGGCCCTCAGTTAGAATGACACACTTCTACCACTGGGTGGAAGTGGGTACTGCAGATGCTGGAGATTAGTGTCAAGATTAGAGTCATGCTGGAAAAGCACAGCAGGTCAGGCAGTATCTGAGGAGCAGGAAAATCGACATTTCGGGTAATGCCCGAAATGTCAGTTTTCCTGCTCCCCGAATGCTGCCTGACCTGCTGTGCTTTTCCAGCATGACTCTAATCTTGACATTTCTACAGCTGGACTCACCCTCAGTGCCTGTAGCCATTTCTACGTTAAAAGATCGTGGTGCCCTCCAAGACTTGAGCATGTCTATGGAACTTCAAGAGGAGCTCCAAGGTGCATCTAAAGATAATAAAGTCCCAGTTGACACTGCTATTGCTAAAAATATTATAGCACCATCTGAAGAAATGCAGAGAAAGTAAGTATTGATTCTAGAAGGTGTGTTCATGATGAGCAAGATCAGGTGTAACTGAATGGGTAAATTTCTTACCTTGCAGTTAAGTGCTCTTGAATTTAAGTACACTCCAGGGTCCAAATTAAGCACAAAATCCAAGCTAACTTCCAGAGCTGAGGAACGGGCCAGTATCGAGACCAAAACCCTGTCTGCTCTCTCACATGGATGGATCAGAGCTGACGGCCTGACTTTGAAGATGTGCAAGAGGGATCTCTCTGGTGCCTGAGAATTGTCTGCAATCCACTCCAAAAAATCAGATTCACTGGACATTATATTAATGGCAGCTTGCAATGCCAAATTGACCATCAGATCCCCTGCATTACAACAGCAGCTACACTTTAAAACTGTTTCATTGGCAGTAAAATTCCTTCAGGACAACCTGATTCTGTGAAAAGTGATTTATCAATCTAAGTTCTTTCCTAAACTTTCCTTCTTAGTTTAAGAACACTGTAATTCCTTTAAACAAAAAGTGCTGGAGAAACTCAACAGGTCAGGCAGCCTCTGTGCAGAGGGAGGTTGAGTTTAATTTTCAAGTCTGGTGTGACATTTTCAAAACTGTCAGATTAGAACCGAAATATGAACTCTTTTTCCATAGATGCTGCCGGACCTGCTGAGTTTCTCTTGCACTTTCTGCCTTTGTTTCAGATCTTCAGCATCCTCAGAATTTTGTTTTATCTTACTGTCACTGTTTACCTCTTGTTCTTGATTGAAATGCATTTGAACTTGGTAACACCGTTCACAGGGCAAATGGGGAGATGGAGACTTTCCCTGAAATGCATAAACATAAGAGATCTTGATCAATGGGCTGAGGAGTGGCAGATGGAGTTTGATTAGTTTAGATTCCTGACACTGTGGAAACAGGTCCTTCGGCCCAACAAGTCCACACTGACTCCGAAGAGCAACCCACCCAGACCCATTCTTCTACATTTACCCCTGACTAATGCACCTAACACTACAAGCAATTTAGCATGGGCCAATTCACCTGACCTACATATATTTGGACTGTGGGAGGAAACCGGAGCACCCGGAGGAAACCCACGCAGACACGGGGAGAATGTGCAAACTCCACACAGACAGTTCCCGAGGCAGGAATTGAACCCAGGTCCCTGGTGCTGTGAGGCTGCAGTGCTAACCATTGAGCCACCGTGCCACCCCAAAGTATTCTACCCAGACCTGTTATCCTACATTTTGCCCTGACTAATGCATCCGACCAACACATCCCTGAACACTTTATGATTTGCATAAATGCGAGGTATTGCATCTTGGTAAAACAAACAAAAGCCAGACTTATACAATTAATGTTAGGGCCCTGGGTAGTGTTGTTAAACAGAGACACCTACGTGTTCAAGTACATCTTTCTTTGAAATTTGTATCACATGCAGATACAATGGTTAAGAAGGTGTATGGCAGACTTGCCTTCATTGCTCAGAACATTAAGTACAGGAGTTGGGACATCACGTTGTGGTTGTACAGGATGTTAGTGAGGCCCATTCTGGAGTTCTGTGCAGTTCTGGTCACCCTGTTATAGGAAGGATATTATTAAACTGGAGAGGACTCAGAGACGTTTTAACAGCACATTATTGGAAATGGAGGCTTTGAGATATAACAAAAGACTGGAAAAGTTGTAACTTTTTCACTGGGAGCATAGAAGGTTGAGAGGTGACCTTATTGAGGTTTATAAAATTATGTGGAGCATTGATATGGCGAATGACAAGGATCTTTTCACTCGGATGGGGAATTCAAAACGAGGGGGGATACTTTCAAGAGGAGAGGAGAAAGTTTAAAAGGGAGATGAGGGGCAAATGTTTTATACAGAGAGTGGTTCGTGTGAGGAATGAACTGCCAGAGAATGAGGCGGATGTAGGTACAGTTAGAACATTTAAAAGACATTTGGAGAAGTACCTGAATAGGAAATGTTTGGAGGGATAAGGGCCAAACACAGGCAGCTGGGACTAGTTTATGATTCGGTGATGTCGGTGTTGGACTGGGGTGTTCAAAGTTAAAAATCACACAACACCAGGTCATAGTCCAACAGGTTTAATTGGAAGCACACTAGCTTTCGGAGCATCGCTCCTTCATCAGGTGACTAGTTTAGTTTGGGATATCTCGTCAGCGTGGACTGATTGGACTGAAGGGTCTGTTTCCGGGCCGTATGACCATGACAATAAGGGCAAGTGCAGGAACTTGGAATGGCAACTTGGAATGAAAATGGTGCAGTTGGTATCTTTGTGCTGTGCTAGAGTTTATAGAATATGATACATTGTTAAATGAAGTGTGAAGCTGCTGAGATCTCCTTGTCCAATTGTAAACACTGGCATTCGATATGTGGGAGAGACCCAGTGGCAGTGTAAGGGCATCTTATGGTGAGTATTGCCTGTGACAGAACGTCTCCTGCAAAATGTGCATCTCATTACAGACAATCAAATTGGTTGAGAGATTCAAGATGAGCAATACCAATACGTGATTGTGTGAATGAGACTCTCCGATATATATTTTTCTGTGTACATTCTTTTTTTAAAGACAGATGGACATTTCACTGCTCTGTTGCAGCACAAATAGTGAAAGAAGGAACAGAAGGTACTGGTGAGAAATGATTGGGCACATTCTGGGACAAGTCAGCTCTGTCAGAGCTAGTAAGGAGGGGATTGCCAGGCACCTGGTGTCTCAGGACAATCCTTGAACAACATGTAGCTGATTTGGAATAGTGATGTACCTCGCTGTGTCCCATATAAAAAGGAGAGAGATTTCTGGATGAGTCATATGAGAGAGTGGTCACTCCATAACACAGAAGGCCAGTAAGGAGTAGTACAGAAATGGTAGAATAGTGGGTGATCATTGGCTGAGAGTAAAGGAGGTGGCAGGTCCAGGAAATCCAGGACTCCTTGGAGCTGCCTGACTGACATTGTGGTGAAGCCAAAGGGGTGCTCAGTGGGCCACTGGCTGGGATGGCTGCAGTACCTGAAGTGTAGACTTGGCAGGTCATCAACCGCCGTATGGTGGCTTAGTGGTTAGCACTGCTGTCTCACAGCACCAGGGTCCCACATTTAATTCCGGCCTCAGGGACTGTCTGTGTGGTGTTTGCACATTCTCCTTGTGTCTACGTGGGTTTCCTCCGGGTGCTCAGGTTTCCTCCCACAGTCCATTGGCCATGCTAAATTATCCATAGTGTTAGGTGCATTAGTCAGAGAGAAATAGGAGAAAGTGAGGTCTGCAGATGCTGGAGATCAGAGCTGAAAATGTGTTGCTGGAAAAGCGCAGCAGGTCAGGCAGCATCCAGGGAACAGAAGAAGGGCTTATGCCCGAAATGTCGATTCTCCTGTTCCCTGGATGCTGCCTGACTTGCTGCGCTTTTCCAGCATCACATTTTCAGCTCAGAGAGAAATAGGTCTGGGTGGGTTCCTCTTCAGAGGGTCGGTGTGGACTTGTTGGGCCAAAGGGCCTGTTTCCTCACAGTAGGGAATCTAACCTAATCACCTGTGGTGATAATGATGCCTGGAGTGGGACACCTGGTGAGGTTGTCATTGCTGTTCCTGGGGATTCCTTGAGGACCAGAACACCTTGGATAAGCCCTGGAGCTATGTTTGAAGACCCATGTACAGAAGATTAACTCTATTCATGTAATTTCATTTGATTCTTTTTGTAACTCAAAATGGTATCCGATTAATAGAATCCTTACAGTGTGGAAACAGGCCATTCGGCCCAACAAAGCTACACTGACCCTCTGAAGAGTAGCCCACCCAGACCCATTCCCCTGAATGATACACCTAAACCACACATTCTAAACACTATGGGCAATTTAACATGGCCAATTCACCTAACCTGAACATCTATGTGACTGTGGGAGGAAACCGGAGCACCTGGAGGAAACCAACGCAGACACGGGGAGAATGTGCAAACTCCACACAGCCAGTTGCCTGAGGGTGGAAACGAACCCAGGTCCCTGGCGCTGTGAGGCAACAGTGCCAACCACTGACCACTGTGCCACCCCATTGTGGATTGTGGTGACTAAACACTTTTCACAGTATCTTTCTAGATATATGAGATGATAAATAAATAAGCGCATAAATAAGAAATCACCACATTTGAAAGCATCACCAACTGACGAGGCACTTGCTGGGATTTAATGATTAGTACAATAAGACTGCGAGCTGTTTGATAACTGAGGTATTAATTGAAGTTATCAGTTGTTCTGTATGGTCTTCACTAACAGGTTGACTTGCCAATCTTGAAAATGAAGGTTTAATAATCAAAACCATTTACTGGATTGCAGTAGCATCGTAGCTGACACAGTCAGTTCCGATACAATGTAATAGTACCACACTCATGCGATCTTGCGTTAAAAGGAAATTGCGCCATGGCAACTAATGGGACATTATAGCCAATACAGGTAAAGAAAGTTTGCATTCTACAAATAATGGTCTAAATTCTTCAATCGCATAATAGCCCATTCACATTGAGGAAACGTGCTATAGCAGAACTGACTATACAGTCTCGAAAACTGGTGATTTGAGTAGGCAGGTATCAAGGAGGAATCAGGCGCGATGCTTTTGAGAGGAGCAGGGAAGCAAGGATTGAAGGTGAAGATCCTGAAGATGTGGATGAACAGAGTGATTGAGTAATTCAAACACATAACTCTTTGATAGTGTACATCCAGCTGGAAAATAATAATAATTTACATTTAAATATCAAGTTTAATATAATAAACGTCCTAAGAGCTTCTTAGGAGTGGCATTGAAAAAGATTTGATGCTGTGTTAAAATAGACAATATTGTGGAAAATGACTTATTGTCTTACTGCCCCATAGACCTTAACAGCTCAGAAGAAGACCACTCGGCCCATTGAGTCCATGCCGGTAAATGAAGATCTGTTTACACCAATCACATTTTCCAGTTCTTGGCATGTAACCCCAGCGGCTATGGTCACACAGATGAATATCTAAATACATCTCTAATGGTATGAGAGTTTTTAATTCGAACCATCCTTTCAGGCACTGAGTTCCAGACTCCCAGCACCCTCTGAGTTAAAAAAAAGACTCCTCCTCTTAGTCTTCCACTTCTCAATTTAAATTTATGCTCCCACACACCCCGGTTAATTACCCTTCCACTAACTGAAGAAGTGGCTTTCATCCACCTTACCTACACCCCACGTAATCTTACACACCTCTGGCAGGTCTCCTCTCAAACGTTGTTGCTTTGAGAAAAACAACACCAACCTATCCAAAATTTCCTCATGGCACCTCCAGTCCAGGCAGCATCCTGGTGAATCTCCTTTGTACCCTCTCTAATGCAACCACAACCTTCATATAATGTGGTGACTGGAACTGGACACACAGTCCTCCAGTTGTGACTTCCAGTTCAGCATGATCTCCTTGAACTCATATTCTGTGCCTCAGATAATAAACATGATGTGGAGGATCCAGTGTTGAACAGGGTGGACAAAGTTAAAAATCACACAACACCAGGTTATAGTTCAACAGATTTATTTGGAAGTACAAGTTTTTGGCTTGCTGCTGCTTCATCGGGTAGTTAGTGGGGCAGGATCATAGGATACAGAATTTATAGCAAAAGAGCAAAGTGTCATACACCTGATGCGACATATTGAACAAACCTAGATTGCTGTTAAGTCTTTTCTCCAGTGACTGTCCTCCAAGATGGACTTTGGTGTATGCAACAACACAAAATGGCCAAGCAGAGGCTGGTAGCCATGTTCCGCACCCATGGGGATGGCCTCAACCGGGTCTTTGGGTTCATGTCACACTACGGGTGACCCCACAACACTATACACTCTCACACACACAAGCACACAAACACACACACTCTTACATACTCACACACTCACGCAAGACCCTCCCTCATACACACACTCTCAGGCACACAAACACATACCCCCCACTCTCACACCCATGCACACTCCCTCTCACAGGAATATGGTCCATCACACAAACACACACTCTATCAAACATACACTCTCTCTCTCTCTTTTTCTGTCTCTCTTCCACATGCACGCACACACACACACACACATATAAGTCTGTGGGGTGAATTGTACTTGTAGAATTGTATTTGCATATGCATCTATTTTGTTCAAAAAGTACACAATCTGTCAGTAGTCAATGCAGGTAGTCAATCCATGTGACATTTAATAAATTCCTACTTTAGAAACAGAACCAGTCTGACTCAAGAATTAAATACAAACAGACTCTAACCTCACACCTTTGATGCATTGTCTGAGCTGAGATGTCACTTTTTTTTATAAAACGTTGTTATCTCGGGAATGTGACTTGAAAGAAGTTCTGGGATTCACATATTAATGAACCGAAACTTGCAACTCACTCTTAAAGATGAAAGACTTAACAGCAGTCCAGGTTTGTTCAATAGATTGCATCAATGTATGACACTATGATCTTTTGCTATAAATTCTGTATCCTACGATCCTGTCCCACTAGCCATCTGATGAAGGCTCCGAAAGCTTGTACTTCCAAATAAACCTGTTGGATTATAACCTGGTGTTGTGTGATTTTTAACTCAGCTAATAAAGACACGTACCCTATATACCTTCTTACCCATCTTGTCTATGTGCCCTGCTACCTACAGGGATCTATGTGTATGACACCAAGGTTCTTCTGATCATGTGCAGTAAACCACAAAATGGGGGAAACCATCACTTTTGCCCGCATGAAGGTGGGATGTTTTTATTTTGGCCATAGAAACCAGCTCCAGTTTGAGCTCAAAGATACAGGAAACCCCTAGCAAGCAGAGAATCTACACAGCATTTCTAGTTCACAGAATTAAAAGCAACAAAAGATGAAAAAGGATATAGAATTGCTATTTAGCACAGTTTAAAATATTTAAGCGTGGTAAATAGAACAACAAGGCTATTTACATGAGTAAATGTCTTCATGGCAAAAGATTCTAGCAGCATAGAAGTACTGCAGAATTTCAAACCTTCAAACTGAGAAAAATAAATAATCTCATTAGGAAGATAAGCAGATGAAATTATAATACCTGCAAGGTTTAATATCAGATATGGGCCAATCAGAATAAAGGATCGGACATCTTAGAAAATAAAACAGTTCTTAATATCCAGAATTACTTCAAACCTAAATAATGAATCACAAACTGAACATGTAAGTACAACATTGTACTCAATAGGGCTCATTGTTGATGATCTTGCAAATTGCCAAACCTTAAAAGAAGACACAAATATTCTCAAAGACATTCTTCATGCAATTCACAATTATTTTAATGAGAACAATTAATGTTCTAAAAGGAGTTCAGTATCCAAGGGAAACTGAAAATAATTTAATTGAAGATCTCCACAGAATAGTGGAAAACTGTAACTGTAGAGTTTTGTAATGAGAATTCACAGACTGAATTGTTGTTGGAGCTATTAAATGGACCTTTGACAGGTGTGTAACAGTCCAAAGAATTTTGACTTTGGGGAAAGCTGTGTTATTGTGCCGGAAGCTGAGCACACACTAATCCTCAGCTGAGAAGAACAAACTTGCCATGGAACAGCAACAGAATATATCCACTTTATAAAATATAAACAATCACATGAGATATATAACAATTTAGATAGAGAGGAGGCCATAGGGCAATTAAGAAGAGTCAGGTTCAAGTGGAACAAATAATAATCTTAAAAACACAAATAATGCCCAGCTATGAATGAAATAATGCTAAAGCTGTAAAGCTATAGATCACTTCCAGAAGATGTGCAGAAGTAAGTTCCAAGCAGCAAAATGTAAAATGCCTACTCACATAAAAATGATAATGTCATGGAACCACCAGCATTAAAAGTTTAGATTTCCCTATAGTGTGGAAACAGGCCCATCAGCCCACTCTAACGAGTAACCCACCCAGACCCATCTCCCTCTGACTAATGCACCTCACACTAAGGGCGATTTAGCATAGCCAATTCACCTAACTTACATATCTTTGGATTGTGGGAAGAAACCGGACCACCCAGAGGGAACCCAGGCAGAATATGTAAACTCCACACAGACATTTGCCCAAGGCTGGAATCAAACCTGGGACCCTGGCGCTGTGAGGCAGCAGTGCTAACCACTGAGCCACCTTGTCACCCATTACAGAAAAGACACTTCCTAAAAGAGCCAAATGACTTGTGTTTGATGGAATTTGTTTATGTCAATGAATATCTCATTTATTTTAAGCTTGACCTAGGGCAAAAGTTGCAGCCTATTGATAATGAATACTGTGACTGAGGAAACAAAGGTTACAGCATACAGAGGTGAACCGACATTATCAAAATAGCAAAACCATTAGATAAAAGGTTTGCTGCAGGCAATTCAGCAACAGAAAAAGCCAAAGTGATTGAAGATCTACAATCACACTTCTCACTTTTGAGCCTGCACGTATAATTTTGTTGCCAACGTCTTTGAGCTGAGCAAAGGACTTCCAAGAGACATCGAACAGGAGAAGGGTAAGAAGGCAGTCCATTAGACCATAAGACATAGGAGTGGAAGCAAGGCCATTTGGCCCATCAACCCATTCTAAATCGATCCCCTCTAATTTTAAGTCTATGCCCACTGGTCCTAATCTCCCCACCTAATCGAAACAACTTCCCAGTGTCCACCCTTTCTAAGCCATGCATAATCTTGTAAGTTTCCATTAGATCACCCCTCAACCTTCTAAACTCTAATGAATACAATCCCAGGATTCTCAGACAATCATCACATGTCAGTCAGAGAACAGCTAACTGTTATTATCCAAATAGTTAAGATAAACAATAGAAAATGTATTTGGCTTCACTACAGTCAATGGCAAGAATATAAAAAAGAAGCATCTTTTGACATTTTCCATGTTGGTAGAAGAGAATTGGACCATTCTGTCAATGAGCAGGAAATGTGAGACAATAAACTAGTGGAGGAACTGTTTTTAATTTCTACTCTCGTTGGAGAACCTTCATGTGACAGAAGTCATCAAAGCTTGTGAGCAGAAATAAAGAATGACAACACGAATCAGCAGTACAACCCACTCAAACTCATTCAGGAATTTTTAAATGAAGAAAATACTATTTTCAGAAGACATTATGAGAGCAGATTTGAATTAGGTGTCAGAAAGAGATAACGCAAGTTGAAGAGGAATATTTCAAAGCGTTGTCTTCCAACACAGAATTATGGGTACCAGTGGCAGAGATAATGCTCAGGAAACATCAATTCTCCCGTGAAGATTAGAAAAAGTCTGATACACCCGTACAACAATTCCAGAGGATGAATGAAGCCATCCAATCAACTCAATAAGTTAAAGTTTATAGTTCAATGTAGATGTGCACAGATTTAGGAAATGGCCAAAATGAAGAGGGTACCTGGCTTGGAAATTCTAGATAACTGCAAAGAAAAATGTACTTGATTCCACCCAGTTGTGTTCTTCAGGATGGAAATTCCTGAGATTAAAGGTTACCCAGATAATGTTATCGGGAAGCATCCTGATTTAGCAAGAATTTATGTCATCCATGGTCATCCAAGGGATTAGAGGCCCTCTAATGGATAGACAGTTTACAGACCAAACAAGGTCAAGATTTGAACCAAGGACAATAGTCCTCAAATCAATGACTTACCAATCTCCAAGTTCAAAGAGAACACATTCTGAAAGAATTGTGAGACCTCCAGACCACCTAAATTTGTGGAGACAGAGACTTGAAGGGAGATGGTGTAGTGGAGTCATGGAGATGGACAGCACGGAAACAGATCCTTCAGTTCAACTCGTCCATGCTGACCAGATATCATAACCCAATCTAGTCCCATTTGCCTTCTTTGGTACGAAGAATGAACATGCAGAAAATTACTTAACGACTGTGGGATTCTGAGATGAAAAGAGAGTTTTCAAGTGTGTAAGTCACAAAGGTTATGCAGTATGTAATCATTAATGCTAATTGGTTGTTCTCCCTTATTAAGAAAGAAATTGAACATAACAGTAAGGAGGTTATTCTTCAGTTATACAGGGCATTGCTGAGACCACATCTTGAATACTGTGTGCAGTTTTAATCTCCTTATTCGAGGAAGGACTGAAATGCATTGGAAGTGGTTCAGAGAATCTTTACTAGTTTGATACCCGGATTGAGTGGTTGTTCTGTGAGGATAAACTGGACAGCTTGGGCTTATTTCTATCAGAATTTAAAAGAGTGAGGCGTGTCATGACAAAAGAGTATAACTTCTTAATGTTTTCGACAATGTCAGATGCGGATGAGTTCACAAATATGTGACACTGTTTTAAAATTAGGCATTATCATTTCAGGAAGAGAAAGACGATGAGGATTTTTTTTTAAGAGGGTTGTGTCTCAGGAAGTGATGATGTCTTACAAACTTGGTTCTTATGATGTGGTCTGTGCAACAGAAACTTCTTTAATTTTGTAAACCTTTCGCCAGCGTTTTTCAGGTTCCGAGAGATTCTCCATCAAAAGTGATTGCAAACAAAAAGCACTAAAATTTGTTTCACTCTCTCATCAGTCCTACCCTGGAACAAAATCAATTTGCCAGTAGAATACTTCCATTTTATTTCGGAAATACTTGATTGATATAGTAGATTAAATATTCTGGGAGACATTGTGTTCAGTGCGCCAGACATATTGGGCTAGTGAAAGGAGTGATACTCCAGTTTCTAGGTGTCACAAATCTAGAGAGATGGGGAGAAATCAGTGTGTTTGGCTGAGAATTCAGTATGGACAATGCAGATTGGACAAGGTCTTCTGTGAGGCAGGTACAAGAGGAATGGAATTGCACAGCAAACTTAGAAAGGGATTGGAATTGATTGTCATTAATTGATTGAATCAATTGTAAAGTAACACCTGAATAAAGCCAGATTTATGTAAAAGCTGTTACAAACTTGAGTATAGGAGTTAGGACATCATGAAGTGGCTGTATTGGTTCGGCCACTTTTGGAATGTTGCGATCAATTCTGGTCGCCCTGCTATAGAAAAGATGTTGTCAAAGAGGTGCAGATAAGATTTATAAGGATGTTGCTGGGACTGGGAGTTTGGGTTACAGTGAGAAGCTGAATAAGCTGGGGCTTTTCTCCCTGGAGTGTTGGGTACTGACGATTGACTTTATAGAGGTTTATAAGAACATGAGGGTTATGGATAGGCTGAATAACCAAGGACTTTTTCCTATAGTGAGGGAATCCAAATCTAGAGAGAATAGGTTTAAGATGAGAGGCAAAACTTATAAATCGGATCTGAGGGGTAGTTTTTTCACACAGACGTTGGTGTGTGTATGGAATGAGCTGCCAGAGAAAGTGGTGGAGTTGGGAACAATCACAAGATTTAAAAGGTATCTAGGTGGGTATATGAATAGGAAACATTTAGGGGGATATGGACCAAATGCTGGCAATTGGGATTAGGTCAGACTGAGATGTCTGGTTGGTGGGGACAAATTGGACCAAAGGATTTGCTGCATTACTCTATGACTCTAACCTCAGGTCCCCTCAATAGCAGTTTAATCATCGTGAAGTGTAAATCACTGTTGTAGTATCAGAAACAAAGCAGCCAACTTGCAGCCAACCACCCTCAGAATTGGTAATGTGATAATGATCAAGTAATATGGTTCACTGATGTTGGTCCAGACATAAGTGTCAACCAGGATACAAGGGAGGATTGATTCCTGGAGCTTTTTCCCAAACAGATGAAGGTAAAAGGTGCTGCCAAGTCAGAAAGGCTTTTGATTTATGTCTCATCTGAATATCTGCATCTCAGACATTGTCATATCTGTTGAATACTACACTAAAATGTCTGTACATCTCTACTGAATATGTTTAACATTCCACCATCTGCATTGAGACTTAAAGCTGCAATCCCCTAATGCGACGGTAAGGGTGATACCATTGAACCACAACGGGCACTAATGCATGGTAATAGCTGATACAAGTTCACAAGAAATGGGAGCCAGAGTAGCCCATATGAATTATTGAATAATTTATTTATTGTCACGTCTTCTAAAGATACAGTGAAAAGTTTTTATATATCCCATCAAGCCTATAATCATTGCTAATCTCTAACTCCACATCCTCATCTGCTCTGCATATCTCAAAAAGATATCTATTTCAGGTTTCAATATTTTCAACAACTCCTCAGGATTGGAAATTATAAAGAGTTACTTTAAGACAGAATTCTCTCCTTACCTCAGACCTGAATATTTGATCCCTAAATCTTGAGCTAATGGGGGATACAGAGATGGGAATGTCATTCAATGTCAAGGGAGTGATGGTTAACCTCTTCCATATTGGCATGTGTGCCAAAAGAATTCCCTCTAAGAACAAGTTTAGTTTATACTCCAATTATAAAAGTGGGCTGCTGGTGTGGATGTAGGTGGTCACCACTTTGAAATGCCATCTGCGTCAATACAAAGAGCTGCAACTAACATCAGCTGGGCTACTGTGTACTCTGGTCACCTCACAATAGAAAGGGTGCTATTGCCATGGAGAGGGAGCGGAAGGAATTCACCTGCATGTTGCCTCGGATGGAGTGATACAGCTATAAAGAGCAATTAGATATTGGGGTTGTTTTCCTTACAGCAGAGAAGGCTGAGAGGGGAATCTGATTGAAAGTAGTGAGTTCCAAGAGGCATATGCAGAGTAGAAAAGGATAAACTTTTCCCTTTAGTTGAGGGGTTAATAACCAGAGCACCTAGTTTTAAGATAAGGTGCAGAACATTCACGGGGGAACTGAAAAAAAAAAGTTTTCACCCAAAGAGTTGTGGGTCTCTGTACGTCACTGCTGAAAAGGATGGTCCTGAAGAACTTCTCCACCTCCTGATGCTGCCTGGCTTGCTGGGTTCTTCCAGCCTCCTGCCTGTCTACTTCCGATTCTAGCATCAGCAGTTTTTTTTTTCTCGAAAAGGGTAGTAGAGACATGAACTTTCAAGACAAATAAGAACTATTCAGATGTGGACTTGAAAGGATACAAGGGTGCAAGCCAAGTGCTGTAAAATGGGATTGGAATAGATGGATGTTTGGTGTTCAGTGTGGACATGATGGGCCAAAGGACCTCCTTCTACACAGTAAAATATCTCTGACTCTCCAAGTGAACATGTCTTAGATTCCTGCACGTCTCCACAACACAGCCTGTATCAACTGCTTGATCTTCTGCATCCAATTATTGGGGATTAATAAGCAAAACCTACATTTGTGGGGGTGAGATTCAGGTTAATTTCTAATGTGAATATAACGCATCATGACTGGAAAGGGCTTGGAGAGGGATCAGGGTCAGGGTTGGCTCATGCTGAGCATATGCAGAAGCATGACATTTTAGGCAGGAGGATTGAAATTGTTTTATACACCATGATTTATGGTTGTTAAAGTCCGAAGTAGCCCATAGAGTTGACACACTTTACAAGGTCATGTTTCTGAGAATTGTGTTTTATTGTTGAAGTGACTCAGTATCAAACTAACTCATTGGCTGTCAGTTTTCATATAAACACCACAAGAAGAAACCTGAATTTTGTTTCCAGAGATCTGGATGTTCTGACAAGGTCAGCAGGTGTTCCTGGTGCCTCATTTCCTCTTCAGCTAAGTGGTTTGCTCAGACTTTCAGAGGGCAGCTCAGGGTTAGTCACATTGCTGGACTTTAGAGCGACATGCAAGCCAGCCTGGATAAGGATGGCAGTCAAGATTAGAGTGGTGCTGGAAAAGTACAGCATGTCAGACAGCATCTGAAGAGCAGGAAAATTGACATTTCAGACAGGAGCCCTTCATCAGGCTGGAGGGCTTTTGCCTGAAATGTCGATTTTCCTGTTCCTTGGGTGCTGCCTGGCCTGCTGTGCTTTTCCAGCACCACTCTAATCTTCAGCATCTGCAGTACCCACTTCCACCTGGATAAGGATAGCAGATTTATGCACATTCATGATTGCCCGAATGACTGTCAAAGTATTGAAACTCCACCAGCTACTGTGGGATTTGAAACCAAACCCCCAAAGCATTGGCCTGGCCCATCTGGGTTACCTCTATATGATGATGGTCCCACTCTCTTCTAGCCATCTTTCAGAATGTAGTCTATCCTGCTAAAACTCAGCTTGCAGTTATTTGTTTGAGCTTTGTGTTCCACTGCAGTGATATATCTAATTGGTATCAGAGACTTCTGTTCAGGAGTCAGTTAGCATTAATGTAAGAGTGACCTGTACCCTGCTAATAACAAAATGGCCCATGTCTGCTCACACAAAATGGCTGACAAAAAAGGATAGCCCAGAATAGCAGTAAAACACAAGATGCCTGAAAGTAGATGAATGAGACTAACAGTCTGTCTCACCCTTTAAGGAAAGAAAAAAATGGTACCTTTGAACAAACGGGCAGCACGGTGGCACAGTGGTTAGCACTGCTGCCTCACAGCACCAGAGACCCGGGTTCAATTCCCGCCTAAGGCGACTGACTGTGTGGAGTTTGCACGTTCTCCCCGTGTCTGCGTGGGTTTCCTCCGGGTGCTCCGGTTTCCTCCCATCATCCAAAGATGTGCAGGGTCAGGTGAATTGGCCATGCTAAATTGCCCGTAGTGTTAGGTAAGGGGTAAATGTAGGGGTATGGGTGGGTTTCGCTTCGGCGGGTCGGTGTGGACTTGTTGGGCCGAAGGGCCTGTTTCCACACTGTAATCTAATCTAAAACCTACTCCAAAGCCATTAAAGGGGTCCTTGAGCAGCAACCATCCGAGACAGTTATGATAAGAACATGCCTAAGACAAAGAAGCAAATGTTCTCAGCTCAACTAATGAAAGAATTATTATGCCACTAAGGGATTAAACACCAGATGCGAGGTATAGTTACTAAGCTCCCTAAATAGCTACTAGAGTAACAGGTAGCTATTTCATAATAAACAGTTATTTCTTAATTACCCTGCAATATTAAGCAATAGTTTCTCGTTAGAGATTTTCCAACATAAATATAGATACAGATAACCAAAACATTTATGCCTATGTGTGAAAGTTAATTACCTTCAGGAAGTATCTTCATGGCATGGAGCACAGAACATGACTAATGGTCCATATTATAAATGACAGCCTTGGAATCTCAGCTCACCCTACTTTCTTGGTGGGAGGGTGTGGTAATCTTATTTGCTTCATGGTGAGACCAAAGGTCCACAGAATATCAAAGCTTGCATTCTGTATTGTTGACATGGAGTGCCGCAGACACCCATTGGCTGGTCCATGCCACTCGGCTCCCAATGAATTGTGGACAAGAGACTGCATCACCATTGGTGACTCCTTCAATGTGATGTTGCATCGGACTGACATAGGCGGGAGTAGTGCTCAGGCAGTTCAGGAAGAGGAAGCATCAGTTTGGGAAGCTCGGCAAGTTGTATCGATGCTTGGGGCTGAGGGAAGGAAGTGGGCAGCAATGATTTTGGGGGGGGGAGGGGAGGTTCAGGGAGTGATTGGTTGATAGTAACTTGAAAGTGTGATTCGAAAGTGGGATTAGAAAGACAAGTCCAGGGAACAAGCTTTGGCCCTGTTGATGCAGCCAGTAGTGCTCCCTTTAAGGAGTCCAGGTAGTCCAGGTTTTGCTGTACAGTACCCGCTCTCAGCTGCAGTGGAGAGTGCTCTAGATCTCTTACAGGCATCCAATCCTGCATTTGAAGAGCCTAACTCCTACTTTCTGTGTTAGCAATACATGCAAAGATTATTTTGAATTCACAAGCTTTCAGAGTGCTGCTCCTTTGTCAGGTGAACCAGATGACACTTTGCCTGACACTTCGCTTGTGATTTTGAATAAACCTGTTGGACTATAACCTGGCATCATGTGACTTCTGACTTTGTCCACTCCAGCCCTCCAATCTCCACATCATGCAAAATGTTTAGTCTTTATCAGTGTGGACACCGGTTAATGTCCAGCTTGCCATGTGCATGGGTTTCTTGCCCAGCATCTTGGAAACTTAGGAGATCATTTAGTATTGAAAGATAGGTCCTGTGAAGATGAATTTCAAAGCCAAATTCTTAAATAGCACACTGACAAATTTGCAAACATGTGAATTAGCAGAATGTTCAACACGTAACTTTGTTCGCTATCAATGTTTTGACAGCTTATCTTAAAACCCTTACACTCCTCAATAAGTTGAAACCCCATATGGTTTGTAGAGCAAATGGTGTGAGTTGTGCTTTTTAAGTTTGTCTAGTCTCTGGCTTATGGAGAGGGTTTTAATACTGAGCTCTGCTGACACACAGGTGCAAAAGGGCAGACTATTCAATCATAATGCTTTTCCTCCATTCATTTCCAGTGAGCTTTAACAGAAATGCACACATCCCATAAACAACACAAGAGATTTCAAATTGCAGCACACTCTAAGCTTAAAGGAAGGAGAAGCTATTATGTACTGTCAATTTTCTTGGGCAATGTTTTGGGAAACACAGTGAACTCAAGCTGTTTTAGCCACTGACATAACAGAAGTGATGTTCTCTTGAATACAAACTGCACTCAACCCCAAACTACTCAGCTTTGCAAGCCATTAGCTTTTGTATTCCAATGCTGAAATACACATAAATATTTCGATAACAATACCTTTTGAAATATGGCAGCTCTGTCATGTTGGTTGCTAAATGACAAGTTATCAACATAAAACAAAATTATCATTAAAAATATTGAGGAATGTTAACCTCATCCAATAGCCACAATGGCTCAGTGGTTATCACTGTTGTCTCACAGGTTTGATTCCACATTTGGTTGACTGTCTGTGTGGAGTTTGTATGTTGTCCCTGTGTCACTGTGTGTTTCCTCCGGGTGCTCTGATCTTCTCCTCCAGTCCAAAGATGTGCAGGTTAGGTGGATGGGTCATGTTAAATTGCCCCATAGTGTTCAGGGGTGTGCAGGCCAAGTGGGTTAGCGAAAGGAAATAGAGTATTGTAGGATAGGGTAGGCTTGGTCTGGGTGCAGTGCTCTTCGGAGGGTCACTGTAGATTTGATGGGCCAAATTACCTTTTTCTACACTGTAGGGATTCTATCATTGCTTTCTTTCTGTCTGATTACTATTTGATCTTTGGTTCTCATTCTCTTAAAAGGTCCATTCCAAGAGATTGCAACAACATTTCAGAAATTGTATCTCACTGTCTAAAACCGAGCCCAAAATCGAAATCCAATATATTAAAAAAGCAGCAAGTCTTTACATAGATCAGAGGATTCAGAACTTGACTGAACAGCTGTTTGTTACACTTTACAAACTCTGAAAATGTTAGCTTCAGGAAACAGGTCAGTCATGTTAATCCCTGCCAAAAGAAATATACCCAAACAAATAACACACTATTGAAGAATCTAACAGACATTTACCACAACCAACTATTATGTACAAACATTACATTCCTCAGGCATATAAATTTGGGGATTAAAATTAAGTTGTTAGGTTACAGCAGAGCAGCATGCTTCCAGTAGAGTATCTTGCTTCTTCGGATTCGAGGCAAGATGGAGTCTGAGATCTTTATATACTCTGGGCTTAAGGTTTGATACAGTGACAATATGATGAGTGATGTTATCTCTTAAAGCTGAACTGGCAGATTAACCAGGAGACATAAAATAAACAGTCATCATCTGGCTATGAATGGAAACCCACCAGAATTCAATAACTCATCCATTTTAAAGATTGAACTGTCTTGCTTTAAAGGGACCTTGCCTCAGGTAATCACTACAATGTGAAACCTTTCCTCCACACTTGTAAGTAATAATTTTTCCTAACAACAATCCTTACTTCACAAGCAGTCACAGACCTGAAACATTAACTCTATGTTTCTCTCCATTCAAACCAGCTGAGAGTTGCTAGTGATTTCTGTTTGTAATTTCAGATTCCCAACATCCACAGCATTTTCCTGTTTCATTTATGCTTTTCTGATCTAGTCAGTCTCTCCCTCACCAATATCTGCATCACAATCTGTAGCCCTTATTGGTAACCGTGTCCTAATTGTATTTGATGCTGTGGAGTTGGTGAACATCAACTGGAGATTCGGCAGTGTGCCTATAAACAGGAATAGAGTGGTACGTGTACTGTGTAACTCTAAAGATAAGCACATATAAAAGTGAGTCAATGGTTGGCTCCTATCCTTCGACACCTGACTTTCTGAAGATAACACCCACTCTCCCTAGAGCCATGTAATCTCCTGAATGAGGTAAACAACCATGGAAATAGATCAATTTGGGAAAATAATAACTGCAAAGTTCATTGCTGGTTCCCTTAGATAATCAAGACTAGTCCAGGCAATCAGCTTGGTCATGGAATCATAGAGGTAGACAGGAAGAAAACAGACCTTTTAGTTCAACCCGACCATGCTGACTAGATCTTCGAAATTAATCTAGTCCCACTTGTCAGCATTTAATCCATATCACTCCAAACCCTTCCTATTCAGATACCCATCCAGATGTCTTTTAAATTTTGTAATTGTAGCAGCCTCCACCACTTCCTCTGGCAGCTCATTCCATGCATAAACCTATGCCCTCTAGTTTTGGTCTCCCTTATCTTGGGAAAGACCTTGGCTATTCACCTTATCCATGCCCCTCGTGATTTTATAAACTTCAGTCTCCGATGCTCCAGGGAAAATAATCCCAGCCCATTCAGGACCAAATTACTGCTGATGCTGGAATCGGAACTGAAAACACAAAATGCTGGAGCTCACAGCTGGTCAGGCATCATCCAATGAAAGAAAGCAAGTTAATGCTTCGAGTCTAGCTGACTATTCATCAGAGCTGAGGTGAAGTGTGCAGTGGGTAGCATTTATGCAATATGAGGAGTGGGATGGTTAGAGTGCTGGGAGAGAAGGAATGTTGCTAGTTCAGATTAAGTCATTGGAATGTGAGAATGAGAAAGCAATGGTGTGTCTACATTCCAGACTGGAAAGAACAGACATGTTTCTTTGGAGTGGGGGGAAGGGGAGAGAGGACATGGTGACAGAGAATCTGACAAGTAAAGCCAAAAGAAAGGGAAGGAATGGGTTCACAATTTGAACTCAACTTTGAGCCCAGAAGGTTATGAACTGCTTGGTTTGAAGATGAGATGTTGTTCCTCCAGTTTGTGCTGTGTTTCACTAGAGCATTGTAGATGTCAAGGACAGATATGTGGACATGCCAGTAGAGCGCTGTGTTAGTCAGACTGGCTATGGGACGGTAGGGTCCTGCAAAGCGGTCACCCAGCCTGCATTTGGTTTCGCCAATGTGGAGGAGGCCACGTTGGTTTCAGCAAACACAATACAGAGGAATCTCAATTATCTGAATATCGGATTATCCAGCAAGATTGTAAGGTCCTGATGCTCCACTAAACATAGTTATCTGGCATTTGATTATCCAGAATTAAATTAACTGAAGGAAATACTGCCCGCCCGAGTCCTTCGGATAATTGAGGTTCCTCTGTACTCAAGAGTGGAGAAGGAACAGGTGAAATGCTGCTTCATCTGGAAAGACTATTTCAGCCTCATCAGCCTCTCCCTATAGCTCAAACCCGGCAACCCTGACAACATCCTTATAAATCTTTTCTGAACCCTTTCAAGTTTCACAACATCTTTCCCTCAGAAGAGAGACCAGAATTGAAGTATTCCAAAAGTGGCCTAACCAAGGTCCTGTACAGCCACAATATGACATCCCAACTCCTGTACCTAATGCACTGACCAGATTGATTTAACCAGGTATTGACTGCGTGAATGAAGTGATACCCACCTCAGTTAGGAATGGCATGAGCTCGCTTGCATCTGAAGGAATAGTGAAGCTCCATTTGCAGTTTGAGCTGCCAACTAGCTTTACCAGCTCATAACATTCTGTGAGAAAGGGTATCACTAACTATCCAACTTCGCTCTGCCCTAACGTACTTTTATGCATTATTGTTGAGTCAATTGCGCTTTCAATCTGAGTATAGCCAGAAGGGGTGAGAAAGGAATGATTGCATAGTGAAATTAGGTCACCTGGAAGTAGAGACTGGTTCTGTAGGGCTCCAAATAAGATGTCGTCTCTTACCATCCTCTGTATATAGTTACACTTAATAAAACCTGTTCCTGCTCATGCACAGAAGTGTAAATGCATTACTACTGTTTCTACTATTTCTAACTGCTTTCTAGCACTTGTTCTTATTTTGCTGTTGAAATCCATTGAAAAAACATATTACATGCATCTCATTTGTCGTTGTTTGTGAGCAGTCAGCCGAGGCCTTGTCAATGTCTTTGTTTGAATTTGGAGTCATTTGGCTTCTCCTCTGCGCTTTCATTTATTTTTTAAAAAAACTTAACTTCATCCGGACTTCACCCACACTCAGCTGGAGTGACCAATTGACCTGTCACAAACTTAGAGTCATCGTAAGCACTGAGTGCTCAGGATCACTGACTCCTACATTTTCTAAGTGTGTTTTCAAGCAGGGAAATGACTTTGTATGAGGGTTAATTAGGTCAGTGACACTAAATACTGAAGAGAAGCAGAGATCAAATTAGTGGCTAATCTGTAGTCACCACTGAGTAAGGTTCAACCCTCAGTTTACTTTCGGCTGTCAAGCTGTGACATAGCCATGCGCTTTAGAATGGGAATAGATCAAAGGTGAAGTTGACTTTAGACAGTAAAATGAAATTGGCAATAGCAAATTATTGGCCACTTTACATTTTGCCCCATTTTCCTCCCCATTGATTATTGCTGCCAATATATTTTCAGAGGGATCATGAAGTGGCAGAAGATTTATTCTTGCCCATTTTGCATGACCAAACACAAAATTCCTCTCATTAATAGCAAAGCCAATTTGGACAGAATACACAGATCAAATTGCCAATTATAATGGCTGCAAGTTTTAAGCCACAGTCAAAACACTTTGACAGCACTCAGCCTGAAAAAAAATCTTGCGTTTGCAAGGCATTATAAAAATATTGAAAAACAGTTGCAAGCGACAAAAGTAATTTGGAAGTTAAGATTTGTATTCAGAGCGGCGTGTCTCAGTTCGATGCCAGTTAAACATTCATCAATGTGTTTGCCTGATGATTGATGTTGCAAATTAATGTGTATCCTCATAACGCCCATACTAAATCCTATGGGTGTGAGTCAAAAAACTCATTTGTTGAGATATAGGTTCATGTAACTACAGCAATTCCTATTGACAGGGTGTTCGCCTTTGTTCAGGGCTATGCAGATAAATATTTTAACCCACTCTAGAAGGTAAACCATAGACTGTCCCTATTTAAGTGAAGTTCCCTATTAACAAGAAGTGGGACTATCCTTATGCAACATAACATTAAAAAAGAAATGCTTGCATTTGTATAGCTCCATTTATGACTTCAGGCAATTAATCATTTGTAAACAGTCGGGAATGCAGTTTGCACACAGCTCCATGACATCTCTGCAGGAGTTCCTCAGTGTCCTAGGCCCAATCATCTTCAGCTGCTTCATCAATAACTTTCCCTCCACAATAAGGTCACAAGTGGGAATGTTCGCTGATGACTGCACAACATTCAGCACCATTTCGACTCCACACATACTGAACCAGTCCATGTTCAAATGCAACAGGATCTGGAAAATATCCAGGCTTGGGCTGACAAGTGGCAAGTTACTTTCTTGCCCCGCAAATGCCAGGCAATGACCATTTCCAATAGCAGACACTCTATCCACTGCCCCATGACATTAAATGCATTACCATCACTGAATCCCCCACAGTCAACATACTGGAGGTTATCATTGACCAGAAACTCAACCAGATTCACCATATAAATGCTGTGGCTACAACAGCAAGTCAGAATCTAGAAGTACTGCAACGTGTTGGTTACCTCCTGACTCCCTCCTCTGTTCACCATCTACAAAACACGAGATAAGAATGTGATGGAATACTCCCCACTTGCCTGGATGGGTCCAGTTCCAACAACACTCAAGAAGCTTGACACCATCCAGACAAGGCAGCCCACTTGATTGGCACCACATCCACAAACATTCAGTCAGTCCACCTTCAACACTCAGTAGCAGTGTCTATCTACAGAATGCAGTGCAGAAATTCACCAAAGATCCTGAGATAGTCACTTTTCATGTTCACTGCCAACTACAAAGACAAGCGCAGCAAATAAGTGTGGACACCATTCCCTGCAAGTTCCCCTCCAAGCCACTCACCACCTTGACTTGGAAGCATATTACCAATCCTTCACTGATGTTGGGTCAAAATCCTGGAATTCCCTCCCATAAAGGCATTGCGGGTCCACCTAGAGCAAACAGTCTGCAGCAATTCAAGAGGTACCTTACCATCACCATCCCAAAGGGCAAATGGGGACAGACCCAGCCAGCAATGCCCACATCCCACTTTCAGGTTAAAAAAAATTTAAATGCAAGGCATTAGGCATCCTTAACAACAGCATGTTGTTTACAGAAGCCACTTTTCCAGGGCATGCGATTCTTAAGAACTGTGAAATATCTCAATCAATCTCAGCTGTAAAACCTCTCTGATACATAACTCATTCATCTGAAATTAAAGTACTTCTATAGCTGTGGTTCTTCATAGAATCCACAATATCTGAATTAATTCTTCTATATCATTTTAAAAATAAAACCTATAATGGGCACAGAAGATTTGCAAGCACGTTGAAAAGCCTGCAGGTTTTTTTTTCTTTCCTAATTGTCACGACGCAGTCTGATTATAAAATGAAGGACTTCCCACACATAGCTAGAACAATAGAGCGACAGTTTGACAACAGTTCTCAATACTTTGAGCAGAGATGGGGATGAAAACCCAGTGACAGTAAAGGCTAAGAATAAACAAGGATGTCAGTTCTCAGTATGATGTTACATGGTTTGTGGACTTAGGTGATGGGTTAATTGTTTCTCTGATTTGGGCTTGCATTCGTATTTAAATCATACACTGGTTTCTTCCACATAAAAAAAGCTGATGCTATTGTCATACCATATACATTTTCACAGCAGATTGACACACTATTGATGTTCTTGCAGCATTTTATCCTAATTCAGACTCCAATGAAGCTCCAGCAGTCCCTCTCAGAACTGCTGCTATTCTGAAACTTTCAATCCTGTTGTAATAGTCTCTTTGATTGGCCAGACAACTGGAGTGGCCGCGTGGATACCTCTGTGTTCTCTGAGCCAGCAGTTCCCTGGTTTGCTGCCGGGTCTCTCCTGTATTTCACTGCCTGTTCCCGACTGGGATAAATAGGGCGGAAGGACGTTCGGCTTTTGAACTGCCTGCCATACCCTCCCAAGAGGGAAGAAAGTGAAGGTTGATGTGAAGCAGTATGTGGACCACATGGAACTGTATGAAGGAAGTCTCACTGGCATGTTAATCCAGCATCATGGAATATGTTCTTCTGAGCTTCACTCTGCTGTCATAACAGGAAGATACACGTAGGAGCAGGTTTGGCTGCTGGGAGTGATGGTAACAACAAAAAATTAATCTTGCATCTTATTATCAGTATTTACATTTCACTGAAATGACAATGGGTAGTCAGTAAGGTCACTCACTTCAATTCAGTGAGTCCTCTACTTTGGTGTTTTCTGTAGACTGCGATCTCTGTTCTGTCCCAACAGCATGTCTCATGAGTCCCGTTACCTGAGAATGGAGAGTATATCAGAGTCTCTGCTTCTTCTTTTCCTTGTCGTTTTACTGCTTCTCACAGCAGTGTTTGTAACGGGGTCAGCCAGGTGGACCTCATAGAATATGAGTTCCCTGATTGGGGCTGTAAACCACATCCAATCAGGGAGCTCCTGCTGACAGATATTAACAGGAGTGTTAGGGGTTCTGCTCACTCTATGAGCTGGCTCTGAGGGAGCTGGATCAGCGTCAAGGACTCTCTGCGTGTAAATAAAGGGTGACTTGGTAATGGGATACCTGCCTCTGTGGAGTTATTTCACCTACACCCAGCAGATTGCTTTGGTAACAAAGCCCCACTACATGGATAGGTTACGAGGTACACTGCCACAGTGGTCAGATTACTGAAGAATTAATCCAGAAACCTGTACGAGTGAACCAGATGTAAATTAAGACCTCACTAGGGCAGCTGGAGGAGATAATTAAATGAATTTGCAATGAAAAGCTTGTATCAGTAACACTGACCTTGAAAGTGCTCGGTTCTCATAAAAACCCATTTCTTGGTCAATCCTATAGATCCACAATTGAATCTTCTAGTAAGTTGATTAGTAACTGCCCTCTGAAATAACCAAACAAGCCACTCAGTTACATTAAAGAAAATGGGCCTACCATTACATTCTCAAAGTTATTTTGGAAAATGCCAGTAGGATCCATTTTTTCATGAATGATTAAAAATATTGTTAAGTAAAAACTGAAAGAACTATGGATGCTGTAAATCAGAAACAAAGACAGAAACTGCTGGAAAAGCTCAGCAAGTCTGGCAACATCTGTGGAGAGAAATCAGAGTTAATGTTTCTGTGGAAGGGTCACCGAACCTGAAATGTTAACTCTAATTTCTCTCCACAGATGCTGACAGACCTGCTGAGCTTTTCCAGCAATTTCTGTTTATTTAAAAATGTTAGCTTGGCTGACAGTTACAACCTGGAGGACCAGTACAGTGATGAAGAGGGGGCTAGCAGCATTCCCATTGCATCCAAGTACCCCACTGGGATGTCAAATCACTATTTGGAGACTAAGACTTCTGGTGAATTTCTGACTTTTCCAAAAGTGCTTTTTCTGAAGGATTTGATACATTTACTGGCAATAACCATTTCCATAACTGAGTTAGCTTCAGTGAAATTAGCTTCCACACTTGTGCATCAAGACCTGCCTATGATTTGGTCAATTAATTCATTTAACAGGTGCCGGTTTGACATAAATTAATGCCTGTGTATCCTGAAGTTGACTCAACCTTTAAGTTGATCTTCTAAAACTTTTGTGTGGATTTTTGTAGACATCCACAGATATACTGGAGTATTTTATTCTTCTTAACCTTTCAGTGCCCAAGGTGAAAAGAAGTCTAATTGACTGTTGGTCATTAACAGCTTCTGTTCTACAAAGATAAATTATTTCTTTATATAACTGATTATCTGATGGAATGTAACATTATGCTCTTTAATCTGCATATTGAACTGTAGTGCATTTTCTGTCATTTTTATTTGTGTTATCTTTTCTTTCTTTTTCTCTTTTATTAAATGTCTTTGTCCCTTTAAATGATGTAGGTCTGTAGGTGACGTTCATATCAAAGGTAATGACATTATGATGATATGCATGCCATTTTTTCTACAATACACCATTTTGTGTAAAAGAAAGTAGCAGCATTGACCAATGCCTGGGCACAAGTCAGAATTCTTCCTATGTAACATGCTACTTCTATTGTTTTAAACTGCATTTTGCCGTTGGATCAGTTTCTTATATTAGAGCTGTTATGTTGACATCTTTCAATGAGCTTTTCTGAAAAACAAAACAGAAAAAAGGGGAAGAAGAACTCTGTGTTTCAGCACAAGTTCACAATCTTTAGTTTTGGTTATAGCACTTTAGGCTTGGTTGGAATTGTAACATCTGCCCTGAACTCAGGTACCTTGATGGATAACTGTCAGAAAAAACTGTTCATAATCAGCACGGTGCTATCACCAGTTCAGTCTTTCACATCCATCTACTGCCATTAGTTAATTTACATGACTAGCTTTTAGTGCCAGTTTGCTGCCACTATGATGTGGTTTTGTAGTTTTCTATATATCAGTAAAACATGCCACAGAAATGTGGATCTTCTTGAGGTAGATATCTTGAAGTTTAT
Organism: Chiloscyllium plagiosum; assembly: GCF_004010195.1. Classification (NCBI taxonomy): domain Eukaryota; kingdom Metazoa; phylum Chordata; class Chondrichthyes; order Orectolobiformes; family Hemiscylliidae; genus Chiloscyllium; species Chiloscyllium plagiosum. The sequence continues at coordinate 9,802,353 of NC_057743.1, read as the reverse complement.
TATCAATACTATTTACATAGATTAGATTCCCTACAGTGTGGAAACAGGCATTTCGGCCCAACCAGTCCACACTGAGCCTCCGAAGAGTAACCCACCCAGACCCATTTCCCTCTGACTAACATACCTAACACTGTGGACAATTTAACATGGCCAATTCACCTGGCTGTGGGAGGAAACCCAAGCAGACATGAGGAGAACGTGCAAACTCGACATAGACAGTCTCCCGAGGCTGGAATCAAACCTGGGACCCTGGCGCTGTGAGGCAGCAGTGCTAACCACAGTGTCATTGTGCTGCCCCTAATATAATAGCTATAATATCAAAGACTTAACTACATATGTAACAATGCTGTCAGTTTAAAAAGTTATTTTCTGCATTTTTTTTAAGCAGAATTTGTAAAGCAAAGTTGCCAAGCTGGCAACTGAAGATGATTTAAGTAATTACCGTGCGGGGCCATTTTTAAAAGTTGGAACAATAGGAGCAGCCTGAATGGGTGGGGTCAGCTCTCACAGATCCACATTTTTGGGGTTTGGCTTTTTTTTCAGTAAGCCAGAAGCTGTTTGTGGTCTCAAAAGAATTGGGAGCTTTAGTGAATGTTTCTTGGCTGCTTCCCTCTCTGAATTTTCTCTTGATTTTTTTCCCTCTTGCACTGAGAGTTGTATGTAAGACTTTGTGTCTGAATTTGCCTTTTTGCCAAGGAATGTGTTTATAGAATATTGGAACAGTTAATTAGTAGTAGGTACTGTATCTATTAGTCAGTTAAGTTTTCCCATCATTAAGTTATTCTAAATTCCTCTTTCCTTTGATTGTATTTTAACTATACTGTTTAAATAAATTGTGTTTTGCTTAGCATTGAGTAATTTGGCCAGCTGCTTTGCACATGGAACAGGCACTTCACATTTACCTTCAAAATAAGAAAAAGGTAGGGTCTAGGCTACCTTCGTAAAGTATCTTGAAGGGATCTGGTCTGGTCCATAACACATAGTCCAGATTCTGATCCTACTGTTATTGTTATGCAATAAGTACACACAACTGAATGACAGAAGACACAATACTAACTTTGTTACACTGAGCACCTCACTGAAGGGGAGACAGGTATCTTTTTACCAAAAAGTCACATGTTATGATGTCATGTGACCTTCTTAAAGGTACAGGCCTGTCTGGTCTGGAATCTATGCCATAATACAGCAACTCATTGTCACTGTCTGGGGTTGCACTTGAACCCTTAATCTTCTGACTGCAGATTAATCTTCTGACTAATCTTCTGTCAACCACTTGAGCCAGGGGTCAATCCAAAATGCTCCTAAAACCACCGAAAAATAAACTGACATTGTGTTAATAATCAGTTCTTCATTCATTCATTCATTCACAGGATGAGACCAGGCAGTATTTATTACACATCCCTAATTGCCCAGAGTATTGCTGAGAGTCTGGAGTCATATGTAGGCCAGACCATAGTGGCAGTTTCCTTCCCTAAAGAGCATTAGTGAACCAGATGATGTTTTCTCAACCTTGGTGAGTTGCTATGGTGTATTTTGTAGGAAGAAAAAGCTTCTACCCCAAAGGGTGATCAAGATTTAGAACTCTTTTGGAACATCAACTTGATAAGAGTTCCAAATCTTGATCACCCTTTGCGGTAGAAGTTTTTTACTACAAGAAGTACCATAGCAACTCACCAAGTCTCCTTGGGCAAGCTTATAAACTCAACCACTATGCAGACACAAGGTGCATGATCAACTTCAACTGTAGTTTCATTCATAGACTGTAAGACCATAAGATATAGGAACAGAATTAAGTCTTTCAACCCATTCAGATTGTTCTGCTGTCCACTGAGATTGCGGCTGATCTGATAACCCTTGACTCCACTTTCCTGCCTTTTCCCCATAACCTTTAATTCCCATTCCTGATTAAAATCTGCCTATCACTGCCGTAATGGCCCAGCTTTAACAGCCCTCTACAGTAAAGAATTCCATAGATTCACATTCCATTAGAATCAGGCACTCCGCTGATGCCAGGACATTTCTGCCCAGAGACCTCTGTCCGTATTGAGGATCTTTCAAATGACATATCCCTGAACAATTCACACGGTCAGAAGTCGCACATCACCAGGTTACAGTCCACAGGTTTATTTGAAATCATAAGCTTTCAGAGTTCTGCTCACTTGATGAAGCTGATGTAACCTGGTGTCATGTGACTTCTGACCTTGTCCACCCCAGTCCGACACCGGCACCTCTCACATCATCCGTCCACATGGGGCAGCAAAGAACGACAGCCCAATTTTTAAATATATCATTTCAAAGTTGCTGCACTGTGAACTGAGATTTAAGAGGCAAAAAAGGACTTAACGGATTAATATTAAAACAGGGCATAGCATTTGATATTAACATAAGTTATTATATGCCTTAGCTCAGGGGTGTTCTGTCATGCCAAGATGCCATTAATAATAAAAACCTCCTTCCGGTATCAACGCTTTATCACACTGGGGTTCTGTAGGAGTTCTCCATGGCTACAAAGCAATCACATGTGGGATTTACCATAGATCTCAGTTACCATGGAGAAGATGCTGGATGCTTCTGTAACACATCATCATGGAGATTCTCTCTGGATTCTACTCTGACAGCTTGAAATAAAATAAAAGGACCGTCTGCAAACTATAATATGAAAGGCAGCTGGATAAAGCAGCAATTGAACCAAAACGCAATTGTATCCACCACAGTCCACTGCACACGGTCAAACAGTTCCACACTGTCTGAGCTTTACGAAGGGTAATTAATCAGCTTTATATTGGGTTAACTGTTTCTTTACTTCTGAAATTTGCATCTTTCATATAGAATTGTTATTGTCCTATGATAATATGAGAAGGAGACAAGGATTATTGATGACTCTGATAAATCCTAGAGTTCAAAACAGAAAGCACTGTATCCTGAACAATTCTGATATCTGCTGAAGGAGATTAATCATCCAATACAACTGTGTCCTTTGTTTGAGCTTCAATAATACTCAAGAAGCTCAACACATCCAGGACAAAGCTGCTTACTTGATTGACGCCCTGGCTTCCACCATCACCCCCTCTAGCACTGAGATATAGTGATAGCAGTGAGTACCATCTACAAAATGCACTGTAACAACTCACCAAATCTCCTTAGGCAACACTTCCAAAGCTCATAAACTCACTCATTATGTGATACAAGCTGCAAGATCAACTTCAGTTCCATTCCATACCATACACCAGCTTGATCTCCTAAGTGGTGTTATCACTAACCTATTAATCCAGAGACTCAGGTTATGTTCAGGAGACATGGCACACACGTACACAGACAGGCAGATACCTTGCACACACACCGGTCACCCCGACACACACACACACACTCAAACACTGCTCACACCCCCCCTCCACACACACACACACTCACACTCTCACACACACACGCTCATACACACACACACTCAAACACTGCTCACCCCCCCCCCCCCACACACACACACTCACACTCTCGCACACACACACTCATATACACCACACTCTCTCACACAGCACCTAGGTTGGGAAGCCAGCCCACCTATTTCAGGCTGCTTTCCCAGATACAGGCCCAAATGAAACCTGTGGCAAGTAGGCCTCCTGTGATGAAGAATGACTGAGGTGACTCTTTTATCCTAGGCCCACCCCACCCCACCCTGAACCATCAGTTTCAAGCCCTTTGATTTTCACTCTAACAACAGGCACTGGAGATTACCCAAAATCTCATTCCTACCCCTGGGAGTGGGAATTCAGCTTTCAGCCCTGCATTATGGATTATCCTCTACAGGACATCATGGAGAGTTGAGTTGATCTCAGAGGATGGGTCACAAAAGGCAGAACTTTGTTTAATTGGTTTACATACTTCATCTTCCATGGGATCAAATGTCCAGCATTTCACAACTTTTCTTTCTCAATGGGCGAGAGAACAACATTGGATTTCACTGCAACATTATCACAGCAAGGCAGAAATCCTCAGCAGAATCCAAGTAATGTCCACTTTGGAACAAGACGTGGCAGGAGACCCCAAGATTTTGATGCTGTTTCTATAGATTTGGATCTTCCCATCATTGATAATCCCTGAGATTGATGCTATAATCATGTAATATTATCCCTCTTACCCACTCAACTGAGCAGGTTAATATTCTGACCTATCAGGGCAGCAGTCAGGTCAAACTGCCCTTGTTTTAGTCAGAGGCTGAGGGCTGATCTTATAGAGGTTTATAAAATCAGGGGAGGGCATGGATAGAGCAAATAGCCAAGGTCTTTTCCTCAATGTAGCAGAATCCGGAATTAGAGGGCATAGGTTTAGGGTGAGAGGGGAAAGATTTAAAAGGGACCTAAGGAGCAACTTTTTCATGCAGGGGGTGGTTCATATATGGAATAAGCTGCCAGAGGAAGAGGTGAAGGCTGGTATAATTACAACATTTAAAAGGCATCTAAATGGGTATATGAATAGGAAGGATACAGAGGGAAATAGGACTAGATTAATTTAGGATATCTGGCCAGTGTGGATGAGTTGGACAGTTTCCACTCTACGAATCTTTGAGTGGAAACTGTCCAACTTAGACTGTCATCTTAGACTGGCCCCCAGCACAGGGCAAGGCTTAAAATTGGGCCTACTTTCAACTGGTTAATGAGGAATCTCTCCAGTAACTTGTTCATTTCCTTCTCTCTGATTTTTATCTGCAAATTAGCCAAAGAAAAGTATCCACTCTTTGATCTTTCTGCTGGTTTGCATTTCCTGCATTTTCTAACCCTTCCCATCATTTACTGCTCTTATATCCTTGTTCCCTATTGGGAGTTGGTGATCCTTCTCAGCTCCAGGACAGGGTTGTACAAAATAACAAATAACAATGAATATGCCAATGTTGATAAGGTTGTGTATCTTATAAACAATGGCAAAAACAAAACAAGCTAATTTCCCATCCTTTGAAATTTTAATTTAGAGACAAAGAAGCTTCTACAATACTTTCAAATCAGCTTGGTTTCTGGTCACAGTGTGAACAAGAAAGACACTGCTCAGTTGACACAATTGCTAAAAGCATTGCCCATTGTCAAAAGGATCCATGATATATTAGGTTGGTTACTCAGTCTAGTTAGGTTCTGGTAAATATGGTGGATGGCTGGTTTCTTCAGTTTACACAGGTAAAATGGGCCAAATGGCTTCCTTCTGTGCTATGCCTTTCTACATTTCCATGGCTCTATGGTTCCAATGTACCCATAGTGCTGAGTGGCTGCTACCATTAACCTCATGACCCCTGTACTATGGAGGGTGTACTTTGGAGCCATTTCCATGGCCAACACTTGCCCTCTGGTGAGAAATAGGTGTGTACATCACAGCCAAGTCCAAGATTGTTAATCTCATATATCCAAAGAGTCATACTTGACTCAAAACATTAACTCTGTTTCTCTCTCCATAGATGCTGCCAGACCTGATGAGTTTCTCCCGCATTTTGTGTTTTTTTTCCAGATTTCCTGCGTCTGCAATGTTATCTCTTTATTTCAGATTTATATGAATCATTTCTATTTTTTAAAATGTGTTCATAGGATGGGGGCATCACTAGGCAGACCAGCATTTATTACCCATCTCTAATTGCCCAGAGGTCAACCATATTGTTGTGGCTGTGGAACCACATGTTGATCAGAGCAGGTAAGGCTGGCAGTTTCCTTGCCTATAGGACATTATTAAACCAGATGGTCTTTACAAAAATCTATTGTGGTTACACAAGCATCAGTGGGGTAGCATTTTGGTCCAAATCCCCCATTCTATTGAATTCAAATTTCACCATTCTATACAGTATACGTTGCAGCGTGAACAAAGAACATTAGCCTGGGGTTCAACATTACCACAACATCACTGCAGGTTTGTTTCTGTTTTCTAGATAACCACAATTAGATCAGCTCACAGCTATTTCCTTTTTAAGCTATGTCTGATTTTCCCAGTCTGACCCTGTAACTCAGACTAGTATCTCCACCACACTTCCTTACCCATAGCCCTTCAATAACAGTGATCACTCTCAGGGCCATAAATGCCACTGGGACCAGGGTGTTGTGCTGCACCAAACCATAAGATCAGTAACAAGGTTCTTTTTAAAAGACGCTGAAAATGTGATGCTGGAAAAGCGCAGCAGGTCAGGCAGCATCCAAGGAGCAGGAGAATCGACGTTTCGGGCATGAGCCCTTCTTCAGGAATGAGGAAAGCGTGCCAAGAAGGTTAAGATAAAAGGTAGGGTGGAGGGACTTGGGGGAGGGGCGTTGGAAATGCGATAGGTGGAAGGAGGTCAAGGTGAGGGTAATAGGCCGGAGTGGGGGTGGGGGCGGAGAGGTCAGGAAGAAGATTGCAGGTTAGGAAGGCGGTGCTGAGTTCGAGGGTTGGGACTGAGACAAGGTGGGGGGGAGGGGAAATGAGGAAACTGGAGAAATCTGAGTTCATCCCTTGTGGTTGGAGGACGCAAAGAAAGGACAGAGCTGAGTGGGATCCAGTTGATTTTGCAAGATGTTACAGAATCTGATCTTTCAATTGTTGATCATTTTCCATAAAATATAGACTTCCCAAAGATATTATTCCCAGTTGTCAGGACATTTTACTCACATTATTTATTGTCAGCACTTCTTATAGAAATTGATTTTCTAATGCTTTCTGTTCAGTTTTATTACGTCAATCCTAACTGTGACCCCAAATGGTGTGCTTTTCAGAATTCTTTGACCCAACTCTGTTGTTAATTTATATATCGGGACATATGTTCAACAGAATGCAAGCAAACAGTATTGATCCAGAGTTTCCAGTGACAGTAGCAGCAGATTTCAGAATCACATGATTTTTCTGGTGCAGAAGGATGCTGCTCAGTCCATCGTAGCACTTAACACAAAGGGAAGAGCAGGGAACCAACACAAAAGTAATAGTGTAATGAACTGGTTTCAGGAACTTAAGGTAATAAAGCTTTGGCATTGTTAATACCAGCCAAGGAACAGAACCATCAAGGCTGTCAAGCAAACTTTTCATACATCTGCCTAAAATTTGAGAACTGTCTTCGATTACTTTCTTACGTGTCTCTCCATCCCACCCTTTTCCTTTTTGTTTTATCTCAATCTTTCTCTCCCTCTCTTTACTCTTTCCCATTCTGTCTCTTAATTCACATGTTTTTTTTTTCTTCTCTCCTTTAGTCCTGAGTTTCCTTCTTGAATAAATGTCATTGGGTATGAAAAAGAATGTTGAAATCAGAAAATCCCAGGTTCCTTGTGGCCCTCACTTAACATTGATCTGTTTATGCTTCTTAACAATTTATGAAACTCACAGGATTTTGAACTGAAGGGTGAAGAAGGAAAATAAACTCACACCTCACTCCCACAAAATCAATCTTTTATGTCATTAAAAAAGTGATTTTGCTGTTGTATATTTTACATCTTGGATCAATGTAGAGAGTACACTAGTTTCTATGTCAATAGCAGATTTTATTCACAAAGCTGTAAATTGTTTCTTCCATTCTTCAAACACTGACCTCAAATTCTTTCAATTGTCTGTTTATTTTTCTCTGAGTTGACACTGAGATTAAATCAATCGAGCACTGTGAACATCAATAGTAGCCAGACTCACATACCAAACACAGAACAATTGAACACCACAGAGGCATCTAATGTCTCCAGCAAGGAAAAAGTACTCACAGGTCATCCATCGTCAGAAATATTCCACACTTATCCACATATTTATTCTTTGTGTCATCAGTCTGGGTATGGACATGGCCAGGACTACCTGCTGAGATGAATTAGGACTTTAGGATAGTCACCAAAAAGATGGAATGGAAATGACCACAGTCTGAAAGGACTCTTTTACTATAGTTTAAAAACCCAAAAAATGGCTCACCTGATTTGTAACATGTTTAACCTGAAATTAAATGTTTAACCTGAAATGTAATATGGAGAATTGACGTTTTGGGCATATGCCCTTCCTGATGAAGGGCTTATGCCTAAAACGTTGATTCTCCTACTTCTCGGATGCTGCATGACCTGCTGTGCTTTTCCAGCACCACACTCTCGATGTTGTGGCTATTATGGAGACATGGGTAGAACAGGGACAGGATTGGCTGTTGCAGGTTCCAGGGTTTAAATGTTTTAGTAGGGTCAGAGTTGGGGGTAAAAGAGGGAGAGGTGTGGCATTGCTTGTCAAAGATCGTATTACAGCGGTGGAAAGGACGATGGATGAAGACTCGCCATCTGAGGTAGTTTGGGCTGAGGTTAGAATAGGAAAGGTGAGGTCACCCTGTTAGGAGCTTTTTAACAGGCCTCCTAATAGTCCTAGAAATGTAGAAGAAAGGATTGCGAGGATGATTCAGGAGAAGAGTGAAAGTAATAGGGTGGTTGTTATGGGGGACTTTAACTTTCCTGATATTGATTGGGAAAGCTATAGCTCAAGTTCGTTAGATGGGTCAGTGTTCGTCCAATGTGTACAGGAGGGTTTCCTGACACAATATGTAGATAGGCCAACAAGAGGTGAGGCCATACTGGATTTGGTTCTGGGTAACGAACCAGGCCAGGTGTTAGAAATAGAGGTAGGTGAGCACTTTGGGGATAGTGACCACAATTCGGTGACCTTTACTCTAGTGATGGAGAGGGATAAATGTGCACTACAGGGCAAGAGTTATAGATGGGGGCAGGGAAATTATGATGCTGTGAGGCATGACTTAGGATGTGTGGCCTGGAAAAGTAAGCTTCAAGGCAAGGGCATAATTGATATGTGGAGCTTGTTCAAGGAGCAACTATTGAGTGATCTTGATAATTATGTACCTGTCAGGCAGGGAGGAAAGGGTCGTGTGAGGGAGCCGCGGTTTAATAAGGAATTGGAATCCCTTGTTAAATGGAAGAGGGCGGCCTATGTAAAGATGAGGCGAGAAGGTTCAATTGGGGCGATTGAGAGTTATAGGGTAGCCAGGAAGGACCTGAAGAGAGAGCTAAAAGCAGCAAGGAGGGGACATGAAAGGCCCT
>NC_057743.1:9788104-9791674 GCF_004010195.1 Chiloscyllium plagiosum | reverse complement strand
AAAGAAGTTTTAGGGGTGACTTGATAGAGGTGTGCAAGATGATTAGGGGTTTAGATAGGGTTGACCGTGAGAACCTTTTTCCACGTATGGAGTCAGCTATTACGAGGGGGCATAGCTTTAAATTAAGGGGTGGTAGGTATAGGACAGATGTTAGGGGTAGGTTCTTTACTCAGTGAGTCGTGAGTTCATGGAATGCACTGCCAGTAGCAGTGGTGGACTCTCCCTCTTTATGGGCATTTAAGCGGGCATTGAATAGGCATATGGAGGATAGTGGGCTAGTGTAGGTTAGGTGGGCTTGGATCGGCGCAACATCGAGGACCAAAGGGCCTGTACTGCGCTGTATTCTTCTATGATGCTTATCTCCAGCATCTGCAGTCTTCACTTTCTCCTGAAATGCAATATGTTTAACCTAAAATATAATATGTTCAATCTGAAATCTGACGTGCTTGACCTGAAATATAAGATGCTCAATCTGAAATATGTCCTGTTTAACCTGAAATAAATGTGCATTGTGAAATATTTCATGTCACCTGGAATATAATACGTTCAACCTGAAGTATGTCATGTTCAACCTGAAACACAACTTGTAAGTATAAGTTCTAAGTGTAGTGAGGCACCTTAAGAGTGCTCCATACTATACTGAAACAAACTGAACAGTATGCAGTGTATATAATGTCACATTTGAACAGTTCTGTAATGTGCATTTACAAATTTTATGAATAAATTGTATTTTTGGATGGAATAAAATGGTATTCCCAGCAAGCAACATTTCCACAGACTCGTGGAATGATCCTCTGAATGTTATCTTGTAATAATTCTGTCAGAGTCTATTGTTTCTTGTGACATAGGAAAACAGGCTGCAAGCTGTGATCCCTTACACTCTGCTTTCTGAATTCCGAAAGCAACTGATTTCAGCCTGCTTTGTTTGGTTCTATAGTTAAGCTGTCAATTTGTTCGGCTATGTAACAGATAGGATGTAATGCTCTCAGACCTTTCTTAAAACAATGATAACAGTCAAGCAGACATTAAGAGTGTCCTATTGAATCTTAATAAGCATGAAGCAGCTTTATACGTATGCTTGAGGCTCATTATCGAACTCCAACTTGATAATAATTCTTCGTTTCCTTCCACCCAGAGGCTACATGAGCATTGGGTTGAGATAATCAGTCATACCAGTGGAGAAGCCAACTGGTGAGAATTTTACTGAGAAAATGTAGATATTTTATTGATAGAAAGTTTACTTTTAAAAAAAAGTCAGCAAAGCTCTTGAAAACTCTGTGGTATATTGTTCTGAATCCAGTCATCCAGATTTTGCTCGCAAATTGCTTCCATCTGGTTAAGCACAAATTACTCCATTAATAGGAACAACTTTGTGAATAGTGATTTCTTCATAACATTGCAGAACCTAATTTAATTCCAGGAGGGTCTACTGTGATGTGGCATTGCCTCAGACTCCAATTTGGAAGCTGCAAGTTCAAATTCCATTCCTCGACTTGATCGCCAAGGAAGATGGGCTCAAAACAAAAAAGCTTATGAACTTGTGAATCCTCCCAAAATACCCCAATAATAAGAGTGGAAGAGATTCCTAGTCAGGCATGTGAGGAAAATAATTTGAATTCGCTACCGGTGGCTCAGTGGTTAGCACTGCTGCCTCACAGCACCAGGACCCTGGGTTCAATCCAACCATTGGGTGACTCTCTGTGTGGAGTTTGTACATTCTGCCCTTGTCTGTGTGGGTTTCCTCCCAGAGTCTAAAGATGTGCAGGTTAGGTGGATTGGCCATGCTAAATTGCCCGTAATGTCTCAGGATTTGCAGGCTCGGTAAGTCAGCCATGGTAAGTGCGGGTTAGTTTGGAGGGGTGTGGTCTTTATGCTTTGTGCAGGTGCAGACTCAATGGACCGAATAGCCTGTGACTACACTGTAGGGATTCTATCGTTTGCTTATAGATCCATGACTACAATAGGCATGTTGTCACAGTGATGTGGAATTACCGTGTGTCACGTGTTGTCAGCTCTGTTGATTGGATGGCCATTATGGTCAGATTAGTTGCCACAGAGCAGGATTTGTTCCCCACTCTGGCCAGCATACGTTCGGGAGCTGCCTCCTTGCTCTAACTGCAGTGGATATTATGGCATTGTTAGTCACATCAGATTTTGGGGAACATGCTTACCGCTCTACCCCATTCTCTAGGATGCACTGTACTGGAAAACAAAGAAGCACATTCAAAGACACAATTGTCCCAGGGTAATGGGATTACTTCAGATTTTAGCTCAGGATGTCTGTGCTGCTGTCATGATATGGAGACAACCACCTGATGAAGGAACTAGTGCTTCCAATTAAACCTGTTGCACTACAACCTGGTGTTGTGTGATTTTTAACTTTGTGCTACAATCAATTTATTTTTTACTTTGGCATCGACTGTCAGCTACAGCTATGATTTTTTTTTTTAAAAAGAACGTAGGAATCAACAAGGATGGAAATATTCTTACAAAAGTATGTTCTTATTCTGAGGAGGAGAGGTATTTTGCATGCATGATCTGATATATTTCTATAAGTAAGGATTAAGGTTTCTTATTTCAAATAGCTGTTTTGTGGTACTGCATTTCAGTATTGTTGCAAAATATACATTTTGTCAAAACATTATCATCAGGACAATTCACAAGAAATACTGAACTAAAGAACATTATTTTATACAGTATGGGAGAAGAGTGTAGAGTACTGATTGGTTGTCAAATGGACTCTGAGATTGTTGGAGGTATTGCCATGAAGACTGTATGAGTAAATATTGACTGACATTCAACTACCAAGCTCTGGGTAAGTGTTAAATCAGGCTCTTTCTATGATTCAAGAGGAACACTGAGAATTTGGGACCTCTACTAATATCAGTTGACTATTAGGTTGTTTGGAACATGACTGTGTTCCTTTCCCCTTCAGCCAACATCCTAATATAGTAGAACCATATGCAATTGGAGTAGACTAGTTGTTGCTCTCACTAACATCAGCAATAGAGTCATAGAGTCAGAGAGATGTACAGCATGGAAACAGACCCTTCGGTCCAACCTGTCCATGCCGACCAGATATCCCAACCCAATCTAGTCCCACCTGCCAGCACCCGGCTCATATCCCTCCAAACCCTGCCTTTTCATATACCCATCCAAATGCCTCTTATATGTTGCAATTGTACCAGCCTCCACCACTTCCTCTGGCAGCTCATTCCATACACGTACCACTCTCTGTCTAAAAAGGTTGCCCCGTAGGTCTCTTTTATATCTTTCCCCTCTCACCCTAAACCTATGCCCTCTCGTTCTGGACTCCGTGACCACAGGGAAAAGACTTTGCCTATTTACCCTATCCATGCACCTCATAATTTTGTAAACCTCTATAAGGTCACCCCTCAGCCTCCGACGCTCCAGAGAAAACAGCCCCAGCCTGTTCAGCCTCTCCCTGTAGCTCAAATCCTCCAACCCTGGCAACATCCTTGTAAATGTTTTCTGAACCCTTTCAAGTTCCACAACATCTTTCCCATAAGAAGGAGATCAGAATTGCACACAATATTCCAACAGTGGCCT
>NC_057743.1:9745992-9788043 GCF_004010195.1 Chiloscyllium plagiosum | reverse complement strand
TTATCTGAATTAAACTCCATTTGCCACTTCTCAGCCCATTGGCCCATCTGGTCCAGATCCTGTTGTAATCTGAGGTAACCTTCTTCGCTGTCCACTACACCTCCAATTTTGGTGTCATCTGCAAACTTACTAACTGTACCTCTTATGCTCGCATCCAAATCATTTATGTAAATGACAAAAGGTAGAGGACTCAGCACTGATCCTTGTGGCATTCCACTGGTCACAGGCCTCCAGTCTGAAAAACAACTCTCTACCGCCACCCTCTGTCTTCTACCTTTGAGCCAGTTCTGTATCCAAATGGCTAGTTCTCCTCGTATTCCATGAGAATTGTGTCAGCACCATGTCAAGGATGGAGGAACTTTTCGAGTTAATTAGATAAAAAAACAGAAAAGCCCATACCTTTTCTGATCAGATTGGCTATGTCTCAGACCAGGCCAAAATTCTATCTGATCTGAGCAAGTTGGGAGTCTTTCTCTGGTCTGATTGGCTAATGCTTGTACTTGGCCGTACTGTTAACTAATCTGATTGGTTAAGGTCTGCACCACGCTGAACTTTTGTTTGACCTGATTGGTTTAGATATGTACAAGAGTGAAGCTTTACCTGATTTGATAGGTTAATGTATCAATATCCTGGTACTGATAATTCATAAGGAACATTTACACTGCTGATATAAAGAAAGCACAACTTGACTGGATTACATCTTATTGTTGTGGTATACATTAGCATAGGGTTATATAAGAGAGCAAGATCATGTGATGGATCAGTATTTGCTTTGATGAAATGCATAGCATTACATGATAAGAATTAACCCCTTATGCTAATGAATGGCTGAATGATGCTGAGCCTACACCAGAGAGTCGTCACTTGATTTTTTTTATCTACACAAACACCTGGAGTTCTCACCTTATATTTGTAAAGGACAGCTTTGAATCTTTCAGCTTGTAAATAGATACAGTGACATTACCTGTTTTAACAGTTCAGAGGGAAATGAGCACGCCTCTTATTATCTGTTATTAAAGCAAAATAATTCCACAAAACTAATCAGGAAATTACTCAACAGAAAATTTCACACCAAATGTTTCTGTGATCAAGAGTGAGAAGATTCTGCAGCTTGCTGTTCCAGGTTGTGGGAAAATTGTAGATCCTCAGACCTATGGGCGGCACGCTGGCACAGTGGTTAGCACTGCTGCCTCACAGCTCCAGAGACCTGGGTTCAATTCCCGCCTCAGGCGACTGACTGTGTGGAGTTTGCACGTTCTCCCCGTGTCTGCGTGGGTTTCCTTCAGGTGCTCTGGTTTCCTCCCACAGTCCAAAGATGTGCAGGTCAGGTGAATTGGCCATGCTAAATTGCCAGTAGCGTTAGGTAAAGGGTAAATGTAGGGGGTATGGGTGAGTTGCGCTTCGGCGGGGCGGTGTGGACTTGTTGGGCCGAAGGGCCTGTTTCCACACTGTCAGTAATCTAATCTAATCTAACCTATGTGAATCTGGAGCCTCCTGAATCAGTCCCTCAGACTTCCTCCATTGGTATTTTTCAAGACTTGGCTGGAATAGTTCACAGTGAAGGTTTGGAACAAACTGTCCATCACTTTGACACCCTGATCCATGCTCCCAGCAAGAGCTGGGAAATATTTCGACTGCTCACGTCTGCCTTAGGATAGAGTGCGCTGAATGGCAGCAACATCATTCTAGATATGGGGAGGGAGGCTCACCTATACACAGGGGGGAGGTGATGGCCTAGTGACATTATCACTGGGTTATTAATCCAGGAAAAACTAGGGTGGGGGGGACCTGGGTTCAAATCCTGCCTTGGTAGTTAGTCGAATTAGTCAAAAAGTGGTGTTGGAAGACCACAACCGATCAAGCAGCATCTGAGGATCAGGAAAGTCGATGTAGAATCCAAAATTAAAAATGGAATTAAGAGTCTAAAGACGGCCATGAATCCAATGTTGGGGTGAAGAAAATCCCATTCTGGTTCACTCATGTCCTTCAGGGAAGGAAAATGACCTACATTTGACAGCAATGCAGTTGGCTCTTAACTGCTGGCTTAGTTGGTGACATCTTCATTTCATGAATGAATTATTTCAAAAAAGGCATGGCCATGGGGCTGCTGTTTGCTATTTAAAATGCCAAGCCATGTTCTCTGGGACTCTGTCTCCTTTGTTTTCTGAAGCATTTTTAAGCAGTGAGTTATCCTCTGTGTAAAAAAGAAAATCCTCAAATCCCCTGCTGCTCACCTTCAAACTCTACCTCAAAGCTGGTGACCCCTTAGTGAAGGGGTTTTTCCTCATCCAACCAATTGATGCTCCTCTTGACGTTATACACACGTATAATGTATGTCGTGTTGCAGAGACCTTGTGGGCTGGGCATGGGTGTCACTGGTGAAAAGATTACAACTGTGAGAGATCAAAGATTCCAGAATGGAATGACAGGTATTTCAGAGAGCTTGAGAGTGTGGTGCTGTAAAAGCACAACAGGTCAGGCAGCATCCGTGGAGCAGGAGAATCAACGTTTCAGGCATAAGCCCTTCATCAGGAATAGGCCTATTCTGCTGCCTGTGATCTACTCACTCCCAAGCCCTGATCGTCCCTCATCCCCGAGCTCTCTGACTGACGTTGCCTCTCCACCATGCATAAAGCCTATTCCTGATGAAGGGTTTATGCCTGAAACGTCGATTATCCTGCTTCTCGGATGCTGCCTGACCTACTGTGCTTTTCCAGCACCACACTCTCAACTCTGATCTCCAGCATCTGCAGTCCTCACCTTCTGCTATCTCAGAGAACTGTCAAGTATGAGGAGATTACAGGGATAGGTGAAAGTGAGGACTGCAGATGCTGGAGGTTAGAGTCAAGATTAGAGTGATGCTGGAAAAGCACAGCAGATCAGGCAGCATCCGAGGAGCAGGAAAATCGACGTTTCGGGCAAAAGCACTTCCTGATGAAGGGATGCGGATTTGAAAACATTTCATATTCAGGAGGAGCCCTTAAAAGTCAAGCTGATGCATGGTGGAGAGATAATGTCAGTCAGAGAGCGGGGGATGAGGAATGAACAGGGCTTGGGAGTGAGTAGATCACAGGCAGCAGAATTGTAGCATAGTCGGGATGGCATGAGAGCGGGCAAGGTGAGAGATCACAAAATTGTTTATAATAATTCGATCAACAGAGAAGCTGAGATGGTAATGAAGCTGGGTGAGGTTATGGAGGTGGAAATAAACAGTCTCTATGATGGTGTAGAATATATGGTTGGAAGATCATCTCAAAAGCACCGAGCATATTAACAAACTGATTTTGATAGTTGCCAGTCTGGGAGAAGGATTGCGTCAACGACTGGAGTTTGAAGTAGGGTCCAAAACCATTGGCTTCAGCCTTCCCCATTATATAGCAAGCGTTCTGGATTGATTCCTGAAGCAAAGGACAAGCAGGTTTTCTCCATCCTACTCAACATGGTGCCATCTCCGGTGAGTTAAACACATAGCTCTTTTACCTGTGGACCTTCCCCTGGCCTCTGCTTCCTGGAGGACGATGTGTGGTAGAAATGAAAAGCTAAGGAGATAAACTTTGGAAAAGGGTAAGGAGCAGAATATGAAATATCGGGGTAACCCATGGAGAATCTTTCAGAGTAGCTTGTCCATTTTTGGCCCTAGGCCTTTATTGTGATTTTTTTTGTCTCTGCTTCTCTCACAAGGTGCTGATGGGAGATAAGAACATGGGAAGAAATGGTCATTGATAGACCAGCTAGGCATTCCCTGCTTACTAATATTGTATGCTCATATTGAGTGGATAGACTATTGACATGTCAGGGAGAATACTAATGTGCAACCCATAATATCTATAATTATATTAGCTTCTACCTACTGTTGAGAGAATTTCATCCATTAAGCTTTTCAGATTAGATGGTTTAGATTCTAAACCTCCCACTGCTTCAATTCAGTGTCAGGCACATCGCACACAATAGTCAATGATAAGCACTTTCTGTTCCACAGGTTTCATTGTGGACACATAAAATATATAACATCTTCACCTTTAGTTTGGGCCTTTTAGAATTCACTGGTTTATTTAAATAAAACTCTGAAAATTAAAAGCTATCAGAACCGGAAAAAGGGAGGTTACACTTGCAAAGTGTCACATTCTGAACATCTGGCAAATGAGAAGAGCTATCACTCTCACTGTCTCTGGGAGACTGTGAGTAAGCAGTAAGGTGCTGATGTTACTAAATTTGGTAAAGCAACTGTAATTATTCACGCATTCCTATTCTTGAATAGATGGATGGATTTAATGAATCTACATCTCTGACAATTAGAAATGTTAATACTTTTTTTCAGCAGTGGATATTTAAATCTGTTTAAAACCTTTGTTTAGTGCGTGCACCTTTCTTTCCCTTTGATCATGTTTTTGATACATTCCCCCGATATTTCATATTCTGCTCCTTATCCTTTTCCAAAGTTTATCTCCTTAGCTTTTCATTTCTACCACACATCGTCCTCCAGGAAGCAGAGGAAGATCTGTTCAGATGCCAGAGGAAGGTCCACAGGTAAAAGAGCTATGTGTTTAACTCACCGGAGATGGCACCATGTTGAGTAGGATGGAGAAAGCCTGCTTGTCCTTTGCTTCTTCCCAACCTTCGCCCAGTCTTAAACAGAGACTCTCAACCACATGCTGTAAGAACATAACAACCAGGAGCAGGAGTAGGCCGCCTGGCCTCTTGAGCCTGCTCTGCCATTCAATAAGATCACGGCTGATCTTTTAGTGGACTCAGCTTCACCTACCCGCCCGCTCTCCATAACCCTTACTTCCTTTACTCTTCAGAAACCGATCTATCCTTGTCTTAAAAACAGTCAATGAGGAAGCTTTAACTGCTTTCTTGGGCAGGGAATTCCAAACATTCACAACCCTTTGGATGAAGGAGTTCATCCTCAACTCAGTCCTAAATCTGCTCCCTCTTATTTTGAGGCTATGCCCCCTAGTTCTAGTTTCACCCACCAGTGGAAACAACCTCCCAGGTTTTATCTTAATTATTCACTTCATAATTGTATTTGTTTCTGTAAGATCCCCCCTCATTCTTTGAAATTCCAATGAGTATAGTCCCAATCTACACAATCTCTCCTCATAAACCAATCCTCTCAACTCTGGAATTAACCACAACAATGCTACACCCAGCAGTGCTTTCAGCCACTAACTGTTACTTGAATTTGTAACTGGATACAAGTTAAACAAAGATATTATTTGTTTCCTTGGTCTCTGAAAAGAAGAGATGTGGGATTCGCTCAGTCTCACACACGGTAGAGTTGTCAAGAGTGTTAAAAAGGGCAGGAAGAAACCTCCCAGAGCCCTTCACAGCAAGTGACATACTTTTGAAAGGCAGTCACTGACTGACCTCGCTGTGTGACCTCTCCTCCATCCTCAAATGAACAAATAACTTTAATATTTCATTCTGCGCTTGTCCATTAGTTGAGCTTTTGGATGGGGCAAGTGTTGCACAACATCAGGACTCACCTTTGCCCCTCAAGCTGAGACATTCTTGTTCCATTTTGTTTACAATGCTTCTTCACTGTAATTCTGTTTAAATCTCCTGTAGGGGCAGTGCTTTTGTTGACAAATGTCCAATGTAGACACCAAAATCTATCAGTATCACAAACTGAGATTGATGGGCATTAACCTGAGCAGTGGTTCAAGTATCAGGTGTCACTCACAAGGCTCTGTGGGCTGTACATAAATGCTGTATAGAAAAAGGAGTGTCAGACCCTTGTGTCAGATTCTCTGACAAGCTAATCCTTCATCAGCAGGGCAAAGAAGTCAAGCCCCATTCTTGGCTCCCAACTCACTTCTATCGTATATTCCCCCAAAGGATGTTAGATATTAGACTTGTGTATATAATCAGCTGCTCATCAAAGAGGACACTCTGATCCCAAACAGAGTAACAAATCATGTCAATTTAACAAACGTGTCAACAAACTGCCTATTCAATTTGCAATCCTTTTGTAACTGCATACACAATGTGTAAAAGAACTGCAGCAGTGCAGCGATCAGAACAAATTGTACATATAAAAAGTAATCAAATCCATTGTTCACTGTAGAAATGAACAGATCATCTGAAGGGTGTTAAATTGGTTTACATAGAATCAGACAAACGTGCAACGATGACTGACAAAGGACCGAGCGATGCACAGTCTGCAGCAAAGTCATGACAACCAGTCTCTATCCTTTGCCCCTGTCCCTCCTTCCCTCTCACCCATCATCCCAACCCCAACAAAACCATGTAATCTCCTGGTAGAGGCAAAACCACCAGAGAAGCACCACCTAGAGGCAATAGGAAGAACATTTGGAAAATTCCTCTCTGACTCACTTCGGGTGATCCATGAGATCACATGAATCATGTGTGAAGATACATATCGCGTCAGCAACTAATGCAGATTTGTTTTATTCATATGTGTTTCTCCATTTTGCCAAGACCTAATGACAAGCTTAGAGCCATATTGAGGTACAATGAGAACTGGGTTT
Organism: Chiloscyllium plagiosum; assembly: GCF_004010195.1. Lineage (NCBI taxonomy): Eukaryota > Metazoa > Chordata > Chondrichthyes > Orectolobiformes > Hemiscylliidae > Chiloscyllium > Chiloscyllium plagiosum. Next base: position 9,781,549 of record NC_057743.1, on the reverse strand, counting down.
AGTGTCCGCCTTTACTTGAGGGTCTTCGGAGCCTGTCGAGGGCGGCCTGGTGACTGGATTTGAAATTATTTTTGCCTCCTGAAAGGTATCTTACTCAAAATCCTGGAATTCCCTCCCTGATGGAATTATGGGTTCACCCATAGCAGCGATTTAAGAAGGCAGCTCACCACCATCTTTTCAAGGGCAACTACAGACGAGCAATAAATGCCAGCCCGGCCAGCAACACCCACATCCCACAAAATGAATTTTTAAAATTTTGAAATGTAGTAATGCTTATGTTGTCATTCGTGACATAAGAAATTGGTTGTGGATATTGTGTTTTGAAAACCCCCAACAGGCATTCATTACAATTATTATGTCCAAAATTAGACTCACAGGCAAATAAGGGTCTGGGCTGGCAATAAGTTACGAGGTGACAGAAAATGCTTTAAGAAGAGTGCCATGCTTTGAGTGATCTGAGATAAGATGGAGTCGGAGATCTTTAGAACCTCAAATCACATGATGTGATGCTGTGATGATACAACGAGCAGGTCGCTTAAACATGTGCTGATCTACTGATGTGAGATTTGACATAGCAACAGGTGTGAGAGGATAATATTTCAGGATAACATCTCGAGTTACTTTGCTGATGGACCTGGTGACAATATGTTCAGTTGAAATCTTGTCTACGCTAGGGAATGTGTGACGTTCAAGGTGTTTTGAACAAAGCAGATCCTGTAGGGTTTGACCTCAGAACTATCCTCGGAAAATAGAATGAAGTGGCTTCTCTCTGCCAACTGCTAAGTCACCTCAGCAAAGTTAATTTGGATGAATCCAATCCGATTCTCAGCAGTGACTATCTTGCAGCTGCAAACCACCCATTATTCAGTGGTCAGTTGCGATTGACTAATTGTGCTCGGAGAGGCCATAGGATAGTTATAGTGGAGAAAAACATGGCAATGACAGTACACTTGGGTTGCAAGGACCAGTTTAAAGAAACTGGGATAGTGTATAAACCTGCTGTATGATGCAGTCACTTGTATCTGAATGCTTTATGACAATGAAGCGAACATTAAAATTGCACTGAGACTATTCAAAATACTATCACTGAACTGTATCATTATTTATCATAAAGGATAAGCTCAAGTGCTTAATTTCATTATTCGGGAATGATAACAGCACCATCTAGTGAATGCTAATTACTTTATTTAAGAGACGGTACCTCAGCAATGCTGAAATGTTGCATTAATTGGCCTCTGAATGAATGCTGCTGTGCTATTTGGGCTAAATTAGGTCATAGGATTACCCGAGGTTGTAGATACAAATTGGTTAACATCAATCACGTACAGATCTGCTCTGATATTGAAAGTAAACAACATGTCTTTTACAGCAGCCCAATCACTCTTTCAAGGTGATCTCACCTGTGAAGGAACATTCCATCATTTCTCTCACGCTGCTTGACACAAACCGATATGTGCCACATTCTCTCCTTCCTGCCAGTTACCTGATCGAGTCAAATTGTTAACATTCAAAGTGAATCGGAACTGGGCCAGCTGCAAGGACAGCTCTCCCCTCTAGGCTCTAAACTCTTTCCACTCTGTTGGTTCCTCATGTCTTTTCTCAATTCTATTTTAGCAACACAAAGGCCCATTAGATTTTCTTCTCTTGATTTTTCTACACAATTTCTCTGCCTTGCATCCCTACATAAGTGAGACAATAGGGATTCATCTCTTAGTTGTAAAGCTGAAGTTACTAATTGCTCGCCTATTAACAGTGCTGGCTGATCCACTCTCTGCCAGTTCTCGATCTGGTTCACAAGTTGAAGATTCACTCTTGCTATACTTTGCATCATCACAAGTGTAGAAGACTTGCAATCTGTCATCCATGAAACCAACATGGTTTTAAACTGAAGCTCAGTGTAACCCCATCTTCAGCACTTCATCTCAGCAACCTCACAATGGGGATATGTGGCAAACTTGATGTTTAATTGAATCATAGAATCATTATAGAATCCTACATGTGGAATCAGGTGATAGGTCTGTTCCATCTTAACCTCGAGCCATTGACCAGATCTGAGTTAACTCACTATCACGCTGAGACAAGCTTTCAATATACTCTGTTTCCACACATTCAAACTGTCCATAAAATATTTTCCGCTGTCAGTCTCCAGTAAATGATCAGTTTGACCACTGGTAAACTTCACAAGTGTGTGTCATTACGATGATGCTGTCACTGTTATTGTTTTTAACATGAGGTTGTAAGGTAGAGGTACCAAGCTGGCTACTGAAGATGACCCGTGTAAACAACTTGGGAGACCTTGGGTTTTTTTTTTAACAGCCTGAATGGATGTGGCCAGCTCTCACAGATCTAGATTTCTGGGCTTTGGTTTTCTCAGTAACATCAGAAGTTACTGGGGACTTGAAAGAATTGAAGCTTCAGTGATTGTCTCTCAGTTGCAACACTCTCTGAATTTTCTCTTGATAATTCTTTCCTGTTCCTTTGGAGAACTGCATGGTAGAATCTGTGTCTGAGTTTGCCTTTATGCCAAAGGGTGTGTTTATGGTATGTTACTATATCAGAACAGTTAATTAGTAGTAGATACTGTATCTATTATTCAGTTGAGTTTTCCAATAGTTAAGTTATTCAGAATTCCTCTTTCTTTTATTTATACGTTAATTGCAGTGTTTAAATAAATTGTGTTTTGTTTAACATCGAGTAGTTTAAAATAAGAAAAGGTTAGATTCTAGGCTATCTCCTTAAAATACTTTCAGGTGGTTTGGTCTGGTCTGGTCTATAACAGCCATCGACCATCACTTGCTCATTGAGGCTTGCTTATGCCTTCCTGGAAAAAGGCTTATCTTTTGAACTTTAGAAGCTTTGAATTGTGGCCAGTTTATTCAAGTTAATCACCAGCTTTATGTCATACAATCAACCGTATGATATTTATGCAGCGCAATTCTATGTCAATCTCAAATTCAGCTGATAAATCGGTCATATTGTCACATCAGATTCACTCTGCCTATTTTAAACAGATATACAGCTTTTCCAGAGTTACTGTGACAATCCAGTCCATTACAGCTGAGTTACAACACTTAATATAAACATACACTTTCCATTAGCAAAACACAGAAACTCATTAAAAAGAGTGGCCTTTCTAATCACTGGGTCATCACCAGGTTTTATATGTTTTCTTTTTCCCTCACTTCATTTAACTTCATTTCAGCTAACCCAGCAGTATTTAGGCAAATCTCTGTATTCTGAAGTGATGTGGGAGCATTTGGGACATTGTAAAAGGCACACTCTGAATGCAAGCTCTTTTGCTTCTTCGTTCTTCATGGACTGGATTCTGAACAGATGCTTCTAATAGTGTCATAGATCCAGTATACACCATCATTGAAGGATTGCATCTGTCCTTCTCACTAATGACTCTGAACCTTGGCCCAGTTGCTGAAATGCTTAATGTTCTTCATTTGCTCTGTACAAACATAGTACCATCTCTATTTATAAGGCATGGCAAAGAAAACACATGACACCACAATTGGCACAAGTTTCTATTGGTTTAAAACTCCTGTTAAAGCATAACCTGTAATTCCTAACTTTTGGATGCCTCTAGAATCTGTAGAGCCACATTTACATAGTCCTCAAGATCTTCCAAAGTTGCCCTTAAAGAGCAATCATTGTTACTGTATTATCAAAGGAAATTGCTATTTACCTGTGCCTTAAGCTCCCAGAGATAGATTATGAAATTACCAGATAATCTCTTTTTAGTGATATTGTTTGAAGGAGTTAGATTGAAAAAAGAATAAATATGCAACTATATAGTGCCTTTCACAAACTCAGGATTTTCCAAATAACCTTATGATTAATAAAGTACATTTTTGTAACTTTAAAGTATTTTTTGGTATTTTCTAGCAGTTATTGCAGGAGACAAATTGCATTCAAATGACCCTTAAGTGACTATCTTTCTATCAATTTTGTGGTTTGGAGGATAAAATGTTGATCAGAGACACTCCTTTACTCTCCTTTGGGTAGTATTATGGGACTTTCAAGATTCACTTGAGGCCTTTGTTTAATATCTCATGCAGAAGGCAATACCTCCAACAGTGCAGCATTCCCTCATAGCAGATTGGATTGTCATCTGAGATTTTAACTCTCACCCCTCTGTTGGGGCACTTGTGAACTACAGCCAACACAAAAGTGAGCTAGGACATTAGAACTGTTATTTGCTGTTCTGTGAATATTTCCACAGGAACCTTTATATCCACTTACGCAGATCAATGGGTCTGAGGTTTAACTCTCGACTGCAAGTCAATACCTCAGGCGATACTGATCACACTTAATGCACTGAACTGTCAGCCTATATTCAGCACAGAGTTCATTATTGAGTGACGGTGGAGAAAAAGTCAGGGCGTTGTTCACATTTATCTGTATTTTCTCAACAAGTTTTTAAAATCATGAGGAGCATGGTTCGGGTGAATAGGCAAGGGTTATTTGCCAAGATAGGTGAGTCCAAAACTAGAGGGCGTATGTTTAGGGTGAGAGGGGAAGGATTTAAAAGGGACCTAAGGTGCAAGATTTTCACACAAAGGGTGATGCGTGTATGGAATGAGTTGCCAGAGGAAGTGGTGGAGGCTGGTACAATTACAACACTTAAAAGGCATCTGGATGGGTATATGAGTAGGAAGGGTTTAGAGGGATTTGGAAAATGGGACTAGGTCAATTTAGGATATCTGATTAGTATTGACGAGTTGGACTGAAGGGTCTGTTTCTGTGCTGCACAACAATGACTCTACTACTCTCTAAGTTTTGAAAACCAAAATTAAACGCACTTTCCCCAAACCCTCAGGTAGACCATCCTAGATCCTAATAACTGAGTGCATAAAATATTTCCTCATGTCACCGTTGGCTCTTCTGTCAATCACCATTAAATTGGTAAATTTTTTGGTTCTTAACCTTTCAATGGGGGCAATTTATCTCTATCCACTCTGTCTAGATCCTTTGTGACTTTTAATAACTCGATCAAATCTCCTCTCCATCATCAGTCCTTTATAAACAATAGTTTCAGCTTCTCCCAATAACAATGAGAAATTCGACCAAGGGCTATGAATAGCTGAACACTTCACACAACATGAAATAAACAGGCTGTTGCTGAGCGTTCCTGACTTTGTATTAATTTCTGAGCTACCCTTGGGCATAACAGACTGAGGTGGTTATGGAGATATGGAACTGTCATGGAATTGTATTCTCCTGCCATGCAAAGAAATGAATTCAAGTTGTAGAAGTGGGGAAGCTATGTGATAGACTCAGTCACACAGATATTGGGTGCAGATCAGAGGTTGACATAGGGACTGCCAAGTGCCACATGGGGTCTTTGGAAGGGTCAGTTTGGTTCTTCAGAACTTCATCCTTATTTGTTCATTAAAAATTAAGCCCTCTAGCCCTCATTGTTCACTTTTCAACCTGCATCTCCCATGCATTCCTCATGCCACCTTGCTCTAATACCAACTTGCTGCCAACCCATGTCCCTGCCCACCACTTTTTCCATATTAGCCATCTTGTCCTGGTGAGGTCCTGGGAAGTTGCTGAACAAAGAGACCTTGGAGCAAAGGTTCATAGTCCCTTTGAAAGTGGAGTTGCAGGTAGATAGGTTAGTGAAGAAGGCATTTGGTATGCTTGCCTTTATTGGTCAGAACATTGAGTATAGGAGTTGAGAGGTTATGTTGCGGCTGTACGAGACACTGGTTAGGTCACTTTTGCAATATTGCATTCAGTTCTGGTCTCCCTCATATAGGAAGGATGCTGTGAAACTTGAAAGGGTTCAGAAAAGATTTATAAGGTTGTTGCCAGGGTTGGAGGGTTTGAATGATAGGGAGAGGCCAAATAGGCTGTTACTTTATTCCCCATTGGAGGCTGGGGATGAACTTATAGAAGTTTATAAAATCATGAGAGGCATAGATAGGGTGAATAGCCAAGGTCTTTTTCCCAGGGTAGTGAGTCCAAAACAAGAAGACATAGGTTTGGGACTAGTGGTGCTGGAAGAGCACAGTAGTTCAGGCAGTGTCCAAGGAGCTCCTTGGATGCTGCCTGAACTGCTGTGCTCTTCCAGCACCACTAATCCAAAATCTGGTTCCAGCATCTGCAGTCATTGTTTTTACATAGGTTTAGGGTGAGAGGGGAAAGATGTAAAAGGTGAGCGTATGGAATGAGCTGCCAGAGGAAGTGATGGAGCCTACAATTACAACATTTAAAAGACATCTGGAGGGATGTATGAATAGAAAGCTTTTAGAGGGGTATGGATAAAGTGCTGGTAACTGGGATGAGATTAGGTTAGGATATCTGGTCGACATGGACAAGTTGGACTGAAGGGTCTATTTGCCTGCTGTACATCTCTATGACTCCATGACTCTCATCAAACTCATCCATTATCCATCATGAGCGGACATCAGGAGCCATGTTGGGTTCAAATAAATTATCTACCACAACCTTTACTGTCATGAAAAAACTTTTTATGAGACTGTTTGTCTAATCAACCTGTTCAGAGATATTGTTCCATACCTCTGGAGCAGATGGGATTTGAACCCAGGCCTCCTTCTACCCAGGTAGAAACGTTATTGTCTCAAATGAAATTAATCTCCTAATTTCCCAACATTTCTCTCTGACTGAGGGAGCAGTTTCTATGCTAAAGATCCAGGCTTATAACAATTGCTAAAGGCATTTAATGCAACAAGGCTGCTCTGAAGAGCTTCACAGGCTGAGTCCGATCATCTCTTGTCAACAGGAATATCTCAGCAATAAATATCCCTTTCCAGAATGTCCTGTGCTGTGAACACAGCCACGGCATTAATGAATGGCCAAGGCATTACAGCTGTTTATTTTAGGCTAAGTGTTAGAGGGTGCCTGTATTAGCATTAACCTTGATTAGAAAGGGTTAGTGTGTGACATGCATAATGATCCTGTGGCCTGATTTGATTGATGGGATGGCTTGCCCCTATGCATCCCAATGAATCACTTTGTCACCAATGTTCCATTTGTACATTGAGTGTTATCTATGTTATTTGCTCTGTCGTCATGTTGCTAGCAGGACAGCTATATTCTTTCTGTTCCTTCATCAGGTCGATTTGCTTATAGAATGATGGGAGCTTTCTTGCCAAGTAACTGCCTGGAGTTGTGTGCAATCACAAGTGAACCACAATCAGCAAGTGCCACAAACCTTGTTTGAAATCAGTAATCCTCTCAGTTATTATCCTACTCCTCTCCTCAAACTGCAGTTGACTCACTAGTTTCTTTATATTTGGTAGTGATTTCCATAAGCCATTTGATTATCGGGACATAACCATCCTGGCTCATCCAGAATAACAGACACGCCAATATTTCTGTGCAGTTTCTTCAGGGAGGTATGCTGGCTAGCTGCTACCTCACAGCACCAGGGACCCAGGTTCAATTCCACCCTCGGGTGACAGTCCTTGTGGAGTTTGCACATTCTCCCCGTATCTGTGCACGTTACCTCTGGTTTCCTCCCATGGTCCAAAGATGTGTAGATTAGGTGGATTAGGCATGAAAAGTTGTCCATAGTGTTCAAGGATGTGTAAGGTTAGCTATGAGGAATGCAGGATTACAGGTACGTGGTGGGTGAGTGGTAAATGGGTGGGATGCCTTTCAGGGGGTTGGTGTGGACTGGATGAGTTGAATGGCCTGCTTCCACGTTGTGGGGATTCTATGAAATATGACCTTCACTGAGTTGAATTATAGTGATCTGCAGCACAGGAGAAGGCCATTTGGTCCACTAAGTCTGTGCTGGTCAAATACAACCACCTAACTATGCTAATCCCATATGCTAATCAAGTGCTCCAGCAATTGACCCCATAGTCTTGTATGCCTTGGCATCACAAGTTCACATCTAAATACGCCTTATATTTTGTGATGATTTATGCTTTCACCCTGTCGGATTGAGCAAAAATCCCCATATTCTACACCACTGGACCAAAACCCTGCAGTTTTCAAAAGAAAGAGGGCAACTGGGCTGAGCACTGGGAAAAATACACAAACACACAGATGCCAGCCTGGAACCATTGTTCAGCCCAGATAGTCCAATTTACGCCTTCACTCTAAAAGAACAATCAACCCGACCTAACAGTTGAGGTGGAAACTAATTTTTACACCTCAGGCTACGTAACACAGACATTATGGAGCCTATAAAGATACTAGACATTCAACTTCAATCTATATTCATATTCTCAACTGTCAGGAATCCAGTTGACCTCAAAGGGAACACCAGTAACACAGTGGCAAGTGCAAATTTGATACGAGGATAAGGGACCCATAATCAGTATGATGTTAGGCCCTGACCTCACCTGAAGAGCTATCCCCACAGCTATCTGTGGAGGAGAGATCCCAAACGCTATCTCCCCGAGAGCTCCCTGCACAGCTATCTCCATAAGAGGGATCCCAATAGCAATTCCGAACCCTACCGACACAGGCCTGCTCCGTATAAGGGCAGCCAGCAACGACCAGCAGACCTGAGAACCGACAACCCCCCTAAACCACCGACCCGACCTAGTCCACAAGGCCTCACGCACAGCCTGAGGCAAGTACCAGCTCATGAAACCACCAGAAAGTAAGGAAAACCCAGTACTCACCCGATAAATCCAACATGCATCCCACCACATCAGTGGACTCAACCCAGACCGAAGACCTACACCGTCCAAAGTCTTCCTCAAGGCACTGGGTACGGCAAGTGGGAGTGGCCAGCTGTACTTCAAAATCACATTTATTCCCAGTGCTGTGCCTAAACCCCCAAGACCCCAAAGTTTCCAAACTAGCTAAGCAGGGAGGGGAAGGTCAGTGGTGACAGTGCAGGGACCCCAACGGTTAGGAAGCCTGATTAAAGTTCTGTGATTAAAACTGCTGTTAAGCTTCTACCAATGTTTAATTTAACAGTGTATTTCATTATTGTCTTCAGTATAGTTGATAGTGTCAATTTCACTGTTAACTGCATTTACCTTCATTTCTTGCATTATACTTACCTTTTGTATTTAATAAATGCAGAGATTCTTTTGCCCTGAAACATCTGTTTACTGTCTTCTTCATTTCACATTCCCTAAGTAAGTCCAGTGGCAGAACCAGGTGATTTGAACCAGCTAAAAATCAGTGAATTACTGAGTTCAAACTAGAACCCGACATCACTTACACAGATGGTGAGTTCCAGATTCTAATCACCCCTCTGGGCAAAAGGAAATTGTCAGAGGGTTGTCAAATTGCTATTACCCCTACTCCCTCGCCCTGGGAGGCAGTAAAACCACATTCAGCTCTTTGCTCAAACACCCAGGCTCACAGGCACAATCAGTCAGGACTTCCACTTGCATTAAACGGAGTACTTGCTAAATCATAGAATCCCTACAGCATGGAAACAGGCCCTTCGGCCCAACAAGTCCACACCAACCTTCGGAAGAGTAACCCACCCAGATCCATGCCCCTACTCTATTATCCTATATTTACCCCTGACTAATGCCCCTAACCTACACATCCCTGAACACTAGGGGCAATTTAACATGGCCGATCTACCTGACCTGCAAATCTTTGGACTGTGGGAGGAAACCGGAGCACCTGGAGGAAACCCACGCAGACACGGGGAAGTGTGCAAACTCCACACAGACAGTCACTCAAGGCTGGAATCAAACCTGGGTCTCTGGTATTGTGAGGCAGCAGTGCTATCCACTGAGCCACCATGCTGCCCAAATGCATCTTTGGGATGTGGGTTAAAGACTATTGTTTCAAAAAAATGAGCATACCATTTTAACATGAGGCTCCATTGTTCCATTATTTCTTTAGTCTTCTCAAAGAATGTTAGTTAAGTAGCAAAGACAGAGGTGTCCTGACTCCTGTATTCAGTCCATTGTCAGAATGTGGACATTCAGAGATTCTAAAGTACAGGCCAAAAGCCAGAAAACTTGGAGAAGCTTCCTTCTTAGTATTGATATCTAGGCTCAAGGTTTTACCAAAATTACAGAGATTTTACAAAAGTTCTTTGCATGAATTAGCCCTTTTAATAGAGAAAGGGAAATGTTTCAAAGAACACAGAGGAGTTCCACAACATCTGAGAAAATGCAAACAAGTCAACAGTTGAGGTCAAACCTTCAATCAAAAACCAACAGGAACATTAAAAACCAGGGTTTCAGGTTGATAAGGCTGTTTTAGTTTCACTAGTTTTGTTAGATTAGATTCCCTCCAGTGTGGAAACAGGCCCTACGGCCCAACAAGTCCACACCAACCCTCCGAAGAGTAACCCACCCAGACCCATTCCCCTACTCCCTACTAGTGCACCTATCACTATAGGCAATTTAGCATGGCCAATTCACCTGACCTGCACATCTTTGGACTGGGAGGAAACTGGAGCACCTGGAGGAAACCCACACAGACACTGGGAAAATGTTGGGTCTGAGGCTGGAATCGAACCCGGGTCCCTGGCGCTGCGAGGTAGCAGTGCTAGCCAACGTGCCACCCTAGTATTAAACTATCATGCCATTTCTGGAGTTTATCAAGCCAATCACCATTTTTAATACTAATCCGCAGGGCAATTTCTCAAATTCACCTGCTGTAGGGAAGTCCAAGTCCAATTAAAAAAGTTCCATTGAGCTACCACTCATCAACATTATTGTAAGAAGCATTTCATTCTTATTTGATATAAAGAAGACAGATGTTTTTTTTTTCAGTGTCGACATCTGGGCCAGATGCTTTGCAAATTAAGAGAGAATTTTAAAATCTTGTACCACTCCTGCATGCAAATCATTAACCAGGTTGATAAGGTAAAGCTAATCAAAGTCTAATTGTCATTGAAATCCAAGAGGTAATGATGCATTGATATACTAAAATAAAATTTGAAAAATTGAATTTCTTTGCCCAGAACACCTACAGTTTGGAAGCAGCATATCAAGTCCATACCAACCCTCCCTCTGTAACCCTGCATTTCCCATGGCTAGCCCACACATCCCTGGACTTTATGGGCAACCTCCTGTGGCCAATCCACCTAACCTTCACAGCTCTGGGCATTATGGGCAACTTCTCATGGCCAATCCCCCTAACCTTCACAGCTCATCTGTGGGAGGAAACAGACACAGACAGTCACCCATGGTTGGAATTCAACCCAGGTCCCTGGTGCTGCGAGGCAGCAGTGCTACCCACTGAACCACTGTGGAAAAATAGAATAAACCTGCTTAAAGTGATGACAGGATGGGATGGGGTGACAGACTGTTTCTGTTAGCTGAGGGGTCAGGAACAAATGAGAGTTGTTATTAGATTCAATGAAAGTGATTGAGAACAGAGAATGGAAAAAGCGACTTCACCTGTAGAGATGAGAGGCTGTGGACTTCACCTTTGGGTTACGGTTAATTATGGTTAACGATTTAAACTTCAATGTTAGATTAGAGAGTTGGATAAAATGAAAGGGCTATTGAAGCAGAGTAGATACGCATAGTTAGAGCTAGTGTGCACAAGGACTGGAATGAACTGTAGAGGAAACAGACTGCCCAGAAACAGCGACATAAGTCTTCACAATGAATACTAATGGAAAGTTCAATTCATCTGTCACAGACAGCTGAAAACCATAGGTGCCAACATGGACAGGGCCACTGAGGCCAGAGGAGATGAAACGATCAGGGATTAAAGACATTACATTTGTAACGTGATAATAATCGGTTGGGATATGGCAAGGTCTCTGATGATAGGCAATGGTGTATTTCAATTTAACGTTTCTAAACACAGTCGGTCTCTCTCTGTCCTCAGTTGTGAGTAAAGTATCATTCTGAGGCAAGTTGGTTGGTGCAGAAGTTTCGCCAGGCAGGGAGACCAGACTCTAAAAACACAATCGTGGGGCAAAGACCCATGCAGGTGTACAAGGTACAAGGTACCGACACCTGGTGACTGGGAGTTGTTTTAGGGTCTCTGAGGTCAGAAACATTTCTCTGCTGTATTCTGTTTGGCACAAAATATACCTGTGGAATGATAGAATAAGTCTGCTTAAAGTAATGACAGGATGGGATGGGGTGACAGACTTTCTGTTGGCTGAGGGATCAAGAACAAATGGGAGTTGAATTAGATTCCAAATAACCAGTGTTATAATTTTTTGCTGAAGCCAATATTGCTACTTGCAAATTGAGGAATCTTGATCATCTGTGGACTCTAAGTGTTTGCACATACATCGTCCTGAAGCCAATTTGCTGTTTGTCTCTAAGTAAGGCTCTTTACTTCTTTACCTACTAATTTCATTACACCTTGACACAGTAGGTTCTCAAAGTGAGCTCTGTGATGCGGAGTCCAAGACCTCCCTCTTCCCATGCCCATGCTCAACAGTAGACTACACTGTTATCTGTCTTTTCTTTTATTCTTGTGCGAATCACCATCACAGTTACATCACCATGGCTTACACAAATCTCATTACATACAACAAAGGAACATATTAAAAAATGCAGCTGGTTTATATAGAGCGTGAATCACTCACTAAATAGGAGGCCTGAGAGATTGAGAAACAAAATAAATTTCACATCTCAGCATCATTTGAGATTTATGTTATTCAGTTAATCCCACTCTCAGTTCATACAATGTCAAGTGTAGCTAACCTAATAAGATGGAGTATCACTGAATTACAGAGTTGTTGCAGAACAGAAGGAGGACATTCAGCCCTTTAGAGTTGAGGGATGAGCCAGTCAAGAGATTCAAAGATACTTGATTGTTGCGCCCTCCTGAGCAAAAGTATACTGTGGAAGGCTTAAATGTTCATTGCAGATTATTCCCATCAGGCCTTTCAATATTTAGGCTGTCATTCCCATTCCATACTGAGAGCACTGACCTGTAAAATGCTCCTTTATATAACCATTATCTTTCCCCATCACTCCAATGCAACCTGGAATTATGCGATAAAGGAACACTATGTAGTGATTGGAATGAGGTCAACGATGTGGATCTCAGTTCCCTGATTGGGGCTGTTAACTTGGTCAAATTGGGGCTGATTGGGTCTGTTAAGTTGGTCAAATCAGGGAGTCCTGGCTGACAGATGTAAACAGTAGTATCAGGAGTTCTGCTCACTCTGGGAGCTGTCTCTGAGCTGCAGTTTCATTAGACATATTTGATTCCTATTTGATTACAGGACCACCTCTCATTCAACTACAGGGATAGCTCCAGCGGAGTTGCTCATGGGAAGAAGCTCAGCATCGAGTTAAATCTGATCTTCCTCTACCTGAAGGGGGAGGGTGAAATGGCATCAGGAACACCAGTGTCGGACACAAGACAATGAGAGAGACGGTTTACATCAGGGGCGAAGTTTGGTCTAGGAACCATGGGAATGGTTCTGCATGGAGAAGAAGCATGGTCAGCCTGCGGTCAGCTCCAGTGATGTATAGAGTTGGGGTAGGTGCCACAGTGCTGAGTAAGCACGTAGACCATATGAAAGCTGCAAACCCACAAATAGTGCAGGAGCAAAGTGTGCCCAGCTCCTCTAGAGCCTTTCCAACTATTCCAGGACCAGTGGGTTTTCCCTTTCCATCAAGTGATGAGGATACCTCGGAATCTGAGATGGATACAAGGGGTGTCACTGCCTCAATGCCTTTGCCACCTGAAGCTGAGAATGAATTTTTTCTGAGACCCTCCGGGCGCAAGAGGTGAACTACTGTGTGTAACACACCGCCCACACCACAAGAACATGATTCGGTGCTAAAACAACCCAGAGGAGCTTCAAAAACAAAACATCCAGCCTGTGCCCTCAGAGGGGGAGTAATTGTAACCAGGTTGGCCAGAAAGACCTCACAGAATATGAGTTCCCTAACTGGATCTATTAAGTTGGTCAAATCAGAGAGTCCTGGCTGACAGATATAAACAGGAGTGCCAAAGGCTCTGTTTGCTCTGAGAGCTGGCTCGGAGGGAGCTGGATCAGTGTTAAGGACTGTCCATGTGTAAATGAAAGGTGACTTGGAGATGGCATACCAGCTTCTCTGGAGTTATATCAATACCATTACCAGGCAACAGATCCTACCTTACATCATCAACATCAAAAACTGATTGAATTGGGATCAAGCTTGATCTCCGATGCCTTAAAAATACACGTTTTTCAGCCTCCCCTGATGATTCAATGAGCAAATATACGTGTGACAAAAGTCACATACAGTTGAAAATGTCCAGGTTTAAGGCCGGCCTGTGAGGATTTATCTTTATAAACAACCCTCTCGGTTTTTCATATTCAGCAAGCTTATGCACCTCATCCTCCTCACTCAATCCTCTGACTCCTGGTCTCATTCAGGTGAAATCACACATAACCCCCCCTCTGGGACAGAATATCCTCACGGAGAACTGAAACAGAACCTTCTCTCTTTTAAATGTCAGCTCAATTTGAAATAGAACTCAATCTCCAATTAGCCTCTTTGATTTTGTTTGTATCTGTCCACTGGTTTAATATCTGGATACCCGATATACTCTCTGTCTCTGCTTTGATTGTCTGGAGTCCCTTCCTATAGATGTTGAATATGCAGAGGCCCCACTCAGTGACATAATCATTCTGTCTGTTAACCAAGCTGTCTGGGTTGAATTTTCTGATATGCAGATAAAGCAGGGGATGGTGAGTATGTTTCTGGTCTACCATGGCCCTGGGCGAATTTTCTCATGCCACCTCATTAATTGTGCAGCCATGTTGTTGACCTTTCCTGGCCATCAAGATGGAGGAGCTCATCAGCTCAGTCCTGTCTGGGTTCCATGCCTCTGCTGCAATATTGAGGGCCACCATTTCCTCACTGTTACTGCACAAGCACCTCATCCAGGTTCACAGATTACAACCCTCATGATTGCGTGCATCAGGTCCACCCAGCCACCTCATTTCCCTAAACTATCAATCATTTCTGTACTCTGAAATTCCTACTTGCTCAAGGGGGACAGCTCTCCACCTCTCCTGTTGCTGCTTGACCATTATGTCCATTTCTATCATCCTCGATCCCTTCCTTTGTCCCACCACAGGAAGACAGGCCCATCCCTGGACCCTCAGTGCATGAATGTACTGCTGTCCCGGTGCACTAAGAGACCTGGTTGAAGCATGCGAGTCATAGGAGTCCATCAACTCCAAAGAAACATGTCGAAGGTCGGAGCTGGTGCCTGAGTCAGGCCGAGAGGGAGCAGGATGAGATGGTGAGACTGGTGGCTTCCTAGTTGCTGGAGCGAAGGGTTGAGAGGATGATGGGCACAGAGCACTTAGGTACATTGTACAAAGGAACCATGTCCCTGATGGTCGAGGCAGGGATTCAGTAAGCTGCAGCCAAAAGGGACCTCCTCTGTTCTACCTGTCGAATTTTTGTGGTTTCCTTTTCACACAGAAAGTGGTTCGTGTGTGGAATGAGCTTCCAGTGGTAGATGTGGGTACAGTTACAACATTTGAAAGATATTTGGATAAGTACATTAATAGGGAATGTTTGAAAGGACATGGGTCAAGTGCAGGTGGGTGGGAGTAGTTTAGTTTGGGATTATGGTCGGCATGGACTGGTTGGACCAATAGGTTTGTTTCTGTGCTGGTTCTGTGAGATTTGGAGTTGTGTTGTGAATAGGGTGAGCTGTGAGTTAGGATGTTAATGACATATAAATGCAGGGGAATAAATTAATCGCAACTCAGAGGAGAGATTATGAAAGTTAAGAGCTGAGAGGAAAACCAATGAACTTCTCTTGGCTTCAAATGATTTTCAGTTCTCATATTCCATTTTGTATCACATCTGCCATTGCTCTGGCCATGTCTGAGAGGGAAAAACTCAGCTTTCTCTATTTGGATCAAAAGGCACAGGTTGCCCAAATGCAAAGCATTCACCTAAAGAGCAGCGAATGGCTGTTAGTGGGGCCTTCACTGGAATTAATAACTTAAAGTTCAATGAACAAAGCTAAAGGAGGGGGCGAAGAAAGAGGGGTCATGTGGGCTGTTCTCAATTGATCGCTTTCAAGGTTTAGAGCAGATAAAATTCAACCTGTTACAGCATAAAATCCAGCTTAATTTCCCAGGTGGGGAACTTAACATTAATTTACCCATTGGGAAATCAAACTGATGTCCTCATGTAGAGATAATGAGCTTTCTCATTCATGCTCTCACTGCTTTCTGACTGTGAGTCACACTGATCCCCTTGTGATAACAGAATGACTGCCAGGAATGTCTATCAATAACACATCAGACATTTCCAGTTAGGATAACAACCAAGGTGTGACTGTTGACCATGAGGGATAATGAGGGGAATTAGATCCCTGCAGAATCTCGCTCCTTTTTGTATTTCCATAAAGATAAAGATGAGCAGGGTGGCTCAGTGCTGCCTCACAGTGCCAGCGACCCGAGATCGATTCCTCCTTCTGGCAACATCTCGGGGAAGTTTGCACATTCTCCCCATGTCAGTGTGGGTTTCCTTCAGATGCTCTGGTTACCTCCCACCATCCAAAGATGTACAGGTTAGGTAGATTGGCCATGCTAAGTTGCCCCATAATGTGCACCTGAGATGAATTAGCCATGGGGAATACAGGGTTACAGGGATAGGAGGATGCATCTTTGGAAGGTTGGTGTGATTACTTGATGGGCCGAATGACCTGCTTTCACACTATACAGATTCTAAGAAGCATGTGTGGACATCACCAGAGATATAAATCTGACTCAGATACACTCCTTTTCACTGACAAAGGGCTGCCTTCTGTTCAATGTGGAAATTGGATTTTAACTGGACGGTTAGCACCGGGACCCAATGGATCAACACAGCTCAGAAATGACAAAATGCTTTTATTTATTCACTGTATATCTGCCTTCTGGTCACAATCACTCCAATGTTACAACAAAATTAGTTGTGTTGCCAAATGGATCATTTCTTTCCATCAGCAATTTAAGAATAGAAAGATTTTTTTTTGAAAATATCATGTACAAAACACCTGACATAAGTCATGGCCCCAATCTCCACTGCTCCCCTGAGGACTTTCTCCAGTTCATTCTCAAAAAGTACTATCGACAGAATCACTGAGCTATGCACATCCAATGTCACTAAATTCATGAGGTTCTTCCCATTGAAAGGATAAGCCGCATATTCTCTGGAGCATCAGGGATAATCCCCAAATTCCACACAGCATCAAGATAGATCACTGTTTATCACTGAGCAAGGACTGACTTAATGATCGATGAAATTGCTGTCTTCCCTTTTTAAATCCCTCGGTGCATCTCCTGATCCTGAGTGTGTTCCGGAGGAAATAGATGACAATTTGCTGCCTTATTATTCTTTTCATTTGAAACGCTTGATGCACTGTGACAAATGCAAGTGTGAAATGATGTTCGTACTGAGGCTGACAGGCCAGCCTAGCTGTAACAATGAAGCAATGGTTTCTACAATCTACAACAGTTAACAGCTCTGAAATTACCCCAAGTACTGGGCCCCTCATGCACTACGTAACCCACCTGGACATTTTGCTGTAACAATCCTTTCCACTTCAATCTCAACAGCAAGTTTTCTTTACCCTCCTCATCTCCGAGGGACAGTGATGGCCTAGTGGTATAGTCGCTAGACTATTAGTCCAGAGATGAGAGTGTGTTGCTGGAAAAGCACAGCAGGTTAGGCAGCATCCGAAGAACAGGAAAATTGACGTTTCGGGCCGGCACCCGTCATAGATTTTCCTGCTCCACGGATGCTGCCTGACCTGCTGTGTTTTTCCGGGAACGCACTCTCAACTATTAATCCAGAGATCCAGGTAATGTTCTAGGGACCTGGGTTTGAATCCCATCATGACACATGGTGGAAATGGAATTCAATTCCAATAAACAATCTGGAATTATCCTGGATAATGTCAAGCAACTTGAGTGTTGTTGGGGTTGATCTGATCCAGGCAAGTGGGGAGTATTCCATCACACTGTTTGGGGAGTCAGGAGGTGAGTTATTCACTGCATGGTTCTTTGCATCTGATCTGCTCTTGTAGCCACTGTTTTTATACAGGTTTCTGGTCAATGGCAACCCCTCTGGAATGTGGATAGTGAAGGATGCAGTGATGGTAACGTCATTGAACGTCAAGGGACAGTGGTTAAAGTTGCCCTTCTTGGAAATGGTCATTGTCTGGCAATTGTATGAATGCTACTTGCCACTTGTTAACCAGTCCAGGATTCTATCCAAATCTTGATGCATTTGGACATGAGTTGCTTCAGTACCTGAGGAGTCACAAATTGTGTAATCATTGGTGAACATCCACACTTCTGACCTTATGATGAAGGGAAAGTCATTGATGAAGCAACCAAAGTTTATCAATTGTTGGATATTCACCTGCTTCTGCAGTTTCTCCAGTTTAGGAATGCTCCTTTTCCAGACTGCAACAGCCAGCTCAATCCCTCTGAGAGCCCATCCCCAGGATGGGGATCACAGCTGGCAGAAAGAAAGAGAGAGAGAGAGAGAGAGAAAGAGAGAGAGAAGATTATGAAGAGGACAGTTCAAATTCTTTTATTCAGAGTGAGGTCAGTCAAGTGTTAGAATATTGCATGTTCTATCAGCCCAACGTCACTGAAGTTAACCGTATCCCCAATTCCCAGATAAGAGCAAAGACTTTCATTGGCACCAGCCCACCATGCAGTGAGTGGACTAGCTGAGTGGTTCTTGCAGAGAGCTGACATGGACTCTGAATGGCCTCCTTCTGTGCACTAACTGTTCTACTATCCAATGGACAAAATTTTAAGTGCATTAACCAATACTAGTAATCTTCAACGATGACGCTCTGTTGAGTCAGAGATGAAGGTAAATTGGTCCTGGCTAGCTGCAGGGGAGCATTAGGTTTGTGAGGGCAAGGGATGATCATGCTGGCTGATCGTGCAGAGTCCCACAGTACGCGGGCGTTGGGGAGGCATCTGTTTGATGTGGGACTTGTGAACAATAAGAAACAACTCATAGCCCACAAAATGGCTAATGGTTGGTCAAATGGCATGGACATGCCTCACTGTTGGTAAAATGCCAGCAGTGGCAGAAGGAGGCCCAGAAACACCTCAGGATTGAGTGAGTGGATCACTCAATGTTTCCCAGTGGCATGGGGACAGTGCCATCGCCATGGTCACAAAACTTATAATGCCACTGCTTTTGTTTAAAATTCATTCACGGGATGAGGGAATTGTAGGCTTGGTCAAAATGTATTGTCCATTCCTTATTACCCAGAAGGCAGTTGTCAGTCAGCCACATCACTGAGGGTCCGGAGTCACATGTAGGCCAGACCAGATAAGGATGGCAGTTTCCTTCCTTAAAGGTCATTAGTGAACCAGATCTTTTTTTTCCAAAAATCAACAGTGGTTTCGTGGTCATCATTAGACTCTTTATTCCAGATTTTTTCAAAAAAACCAAATGCAAATTCCATCACCTGCCATGGTAGGATTTGGACGCATGCCCCGAGACTTGGGTCCCTGGATTAATAATCTATCGATAATCCCAGTAGGCCCTCACCTCTCCACAGTAGGCCTGCCTCATGCTCTTAAAGGAAGTGTAAGATTCCATTTTATCACTCAATGGCACTCAAGGAATGGGTAGCCTCTGCTTCTGTTTCAGTGACCTGAGGGACATTGTTACTGGGAAATGAATAGAACAAATTTGATGATGAGGAGTCAATGTGCAGCAGGTGAGAGAAAATGACAAAGGTAGAAGGCAAGGATAAGTGACATCCAGCGCAAAGTCTCAAAAATCTCAGGCTTTAAGAAAAAAGAAAGGTCTTGGCAAAGTATTTGCATCAAAAGTCCAAAAACTCTACATTAGAGCTGGAAAGGATGAAATAAGGCCTGATTTTAACATTGGGTGGGAGGAAGAAACAGTTTGAGATTAGGAAGAAACAAAACAAGTTTATTGACAAGAGTAATTGAATCAGTGAAACAGAGAGATGGATGGAAGTTATGATGGAGAGACAAATTGGAAGTTGGAATAATGTTAGCAAAGTGCTTCATCCTACATGGTACAGTAATAATGAATGGAACTGTACCTCCCTGATTGAAATCAGGATGTTCATCATGTTGTTTACCAATTTGATTTCTGAAGTAATCAATTTAGCTGCATGTTGGTAGGGAGATTAGTACAATGACTAATTGGATCATTAACATGGGCTTAGGAGAGGGCCAGACCACTGGAGGCACCACTGTACTTAATTTGTTATACAGGCATTTGCAAAGAAAAACATTGTGAAATCCGATGGCTTGGGTTTTGAAGGCTGTGGCTGGTTACAATAGGAATTGTGATAAATCTCAGCTATTTAAGTGCAGCATGTTGAGAGCAGTGTTTTGAGTGCACATTACTTGCTGCACGCTACAGTTAACTCCCAGCTCCAGATGGTGAAAGAAGCATCAGTCAATACGACAGACAGATTAACAAATGAAGAAGTGGTCTCTAACGAAAAGGGATTCCAGCCTCAGTGGAAGCGCTGTATTATTAATATTAATTGTTAATATTCCATTGTATTATTAATCTTCCTGTAGAAACATAGAAAATAGGTGTGGGAGTAGGCCATTCGGCCCTTCAAGCTTGCATCACCATTCAATACAATCATGGCTGATCATGCAATCTCAGTATCACACTCCTGCTTTTCTCCATATTCCTTGAGCCCTTTAGCTGCAAGGGCCACGTCCAACTCCCATTTGAATATATTTAACAAATTGGTCCTAACAGCTTCCTGTGGAAGAGAATTCCACAGGTTCATAACTCTCTGTGACCCCTCGTTCTGGACTTCCCCATCATGGGGTACAGTCTTCTCGCATCAAACCTGTCCAGCCCAGATTACACATTACAACAGTGAACACACGACAAAAGTACTTCATTGGCTGTGACAAGTTTAGTCCATCCTTCAGCCAAGTATAATTTTCTCTCTTTTTTTTATCAAAGAATTCATGCCTGTGTGCTGCATTGCCTTTTAGAGTCAAAGTCATAAAGATGTACAGCACAGAAACAGACCCTTTGGTCCAACCTGTCCATGCCGACCAGATATGCTGAGTTAATCTATTTCCATTTGCCAGCATTGGCCCGTGTCTCTCTAAACCCTTCCGAATCACATACCCATCCAGATACCTTTTAAATGTTGCAATTGTACCAGCCTCCACCACTTCCTCTGGCAGCTCATTCCATACACATACTACTCGGCACGAAAGAACTGCCCCTTAGGTCACTTTTATATCTTTCCCCTCTCACCCTAAATGGTCTAGTTCTGGACTCCCTGACTCCAGGGAAAAGACTTTGCCCATTTATTCTACCCATGCCTCTCATAATTTTGTAAACCTCTATAATGTCACCCCTCAGCCTCCGACGCTCCAGAGAAAGCCTCTCCCTATAGCTCAAATCCTCCAACCCTGGCAACATCCTTGTAAATCTTTTCTGAAACCCTTTTAAGTTTTATCACATCCTTCTGATATTCTTAGCCAAGGAAGATTTCTGAAGTGTCACATGGACCAGCAGATAACTAGGAAACTATTGACTGCACTGTATCTATCTCTTAGAAATGGCTCAAATCTCAACTGTTTGACTGCTAATAATTAATTTTTATCAACTGGGGATACTTTAATATTATAGCTAACGGTTATATTGAAGAGCAACCTGTGATCTTCACTTTCTTACTTTGCAATGTATGTGACACAAAATTGTCAATCCACAGTCATCTCCGACATAAACTGCCATTCAGGCCTCATTGAATTTGACCGAAAAGGATTACAAAGATTTTGAACATTCTTCTTTCTAGTCAGTTTATAAATGATGCAAGACAAGCCATGTCTTTTTTCAGCACACTAGGAAGAAATCTTTCCTTTCAGACTGAGTGCAGCATCCTGACAGTACGAATATTTATTGGCCTTTGGAGCTAAGATAAGTATGGTAGGAACCTCAAGTGGTTTCTGGAAAATTATATTGTAACTAAAGGGGAACTATCAATGCCACTTCAGGCCCTTGTATGCATAAGCATGCAAGCTTCATTTTATAGTGTTGGTGAGCTTGTTGAAAGACCCTCTTTGCTTTGACTGCAAAGCATTGGCGTGATCTCAGTCGTTTTCACAGAGGCCATGCCATGTTATTTCAGTCTATCACCAACAATAAATCTTGTTACCTGCTCTCTGGACGCTGTTCCATCATCATTGAGGTGTATATAGATCAAACTTGTGCTCATTCCAAGCTGAAGCTTTCATTATTCTTGCTCAAGAGTGAGCGAGTTACATACTACCTCTAAGGCTCTGCACTTGAGTGAATCGCCCATTGCTGCCTTGGAAAACTTTAGTGTCCAAGAGATCATTCTACTCTGCTCGAGTAAACAGAAGATGATGTGAAATAGAATTAAGCCATTCAGTCCTATGCGTTTGCTCTGCTATTCAATGATATCATGAAAATCCTCAACTCCACTTTCCTGCCGCTTCCCCATCACATTGATTAAAAATCTGATCTTGAATATATCTAACAATCCAGCCTCAACAGTCCTCTGTGAAAAAGATTCCCTGAAAGAAGAAATTCGACCTCATCTCTGTCCTCAATGGGCAATGTCACATTCCTGCTCATCTCTGTCATCAATAGGCAATGCCTCATTCCTCCTCATCTCTGTCCTCAATGGGCAATATCACATTCCTGCTCATCTCTGTGATCAATAGGCAATGCCTCATTCCTCCTCATCTCTGTCCTCAATAGGAAATGCCTCATTCCTCCTCACCTCTGTCCTCAATGGACAATGCCTCATTCCTCCTCACCTCTGTCCTCAATGGACAATGCCTCATTCCTCCTCATCTCTGTCCTCAATGGACAATGCCTCATTCCTCCTCATCTCTGTCCTCAATGGACAATGCCTCATTCCTCCTCATCTCTGTCCTCAATGGACAATGCCTCATTCCTCCTCATCTCTGTCCTCAATGTGCACTGCCTCATTCCTCCTCATCTCTGTCCTCAATGGGCACTGCCTCATTCCTCCTCATCTCTGTCCTCAATGGACAATGCCTCATTCCTCCTCATCTCTGTCCTCAATGGGCACTGCCTCATTCCTCCTCAACTCTGTCCTCAATGGACAATGCCTCATTCCTCCTCATTTCTGTCCTCAATGGGCATTGCCTCATTCCTCCTCATCTCTGTCCTCAATGAACAATGCCTCATTCCTCCTCATCTCTGTCTTCAATGGGCAATGCCTCATTCCTCCTCATCTCGTCCTCAATGGGCACTGCCTCATTCCTCCTCATCTCTGTCTTCAATGGACAATGCCTCATTCCTCCTCATCTCTGTCCTCAATGAACAATGTCTCATTCCTTCTCATCTCTGTCTTCAATGGGCAATGCCTCATTCCTCCTCATCTCATCCTCAATGGGCACTGCCTCATTCCTCCTCATCTCTGTCTTCAATGGGCAATGCCTCATTCCTCCTCATCTCTGTCCTCAATGGGCAATGCCTCATTCCTCCTCATCTCTGTCCTCAATGAGCACTGCCTCATTCCTTCTCATCTCGTTCTCAATGGGCACTGCATCATTCCTCCTCATCTCTGTCCTCAATGAACAATGTCTCATTCCTCCTCATCTCTGTCTTCAATAGGCAATGCCTCATTCCTCCTCATCTCTGTCTTCAATAAGCAATGCCTCATTCCTCCTCATCTCTGTCTTCAATAGGCAATGCCTCATTCCTCCTCATCTCTGTCCTCAATGGACAATGCCTCATTCCTCCTCATCTTTGTCGTCAATGGACAATGTCTCATTCCTCCTCATCTCTGTCCTCAATGGACAATGTCTCATTCCTCCTCATCTCTGCCCTCGATGGGCACTGCCTCATTCCTCCTCGTCTCTGTCCTCAATGGGCAATGTCTCATTCTGAGATTATGCTTTCTGGTCTGACGCTCTCACAGGTCTTGCTGCATTGACTGCATGAAGTCCCCCTGAGAATCTTTTATGTTATCTCACCATTATGTAGTTTTTCATCAGCACCTCACAGTTCATTCAACTTGTATAGTAATAGATGGCTCCTTTCATCTATTAATAATAATTCCCCAAAGCCATCCTCTATCTCTCTCTCTCTCTCTCTCTCTCTCTATCTCTACTGCATTCTCATAACAAAACTCCTTCACTCATAATCAACTTTCATGTTACATCCTTCGCATTCTTCATGCACCCTCAATTCTCTAGTTTTGAAAAATGTGAATCATTACACTTTGATCTTCTGCATGGCTTTTAGAGAAAAGAGTGAACATTGCGTTCCAATTTATCCCAGTTATGTTTTTTTCTGTTTTTACAAATCTAGGGAACAATTACCAACTCTTTAATCACCTCGCCCCTGGCCTCATTTCAGCCTTTTGGTCCTCATAACATGACAACAAGAATTTGTATTTTGACAGTGTCTCTCTGGCATACAGGTATCCCAGAAATGTTATCAAGTGGTGATTGACACTGACACAATATGAGAGGTGACAGAGTGAGATTCATAGATTCAGATAGCGCAGAAATGGTCCTTCAGCATAAAGACATAACTACTACTAAAGGTGTGCTAGTCACACTTTCCTGCACTTGTTCTATATCCTAAATGTGATGGCGAGATTTAGGGAGCTTGGTAGTCTACCCATTAAATTGAACAGAATGATTGGTATGGAATTCTTCTTGCTTTAGCCTGTATTACCTTTAACCTGTCACTCACAATCCTTCTCCTTTTCATCCTACTCTTGGCCACAGGCTGACTGTGCAATGCATAGTGAGTTATTTCAGATCTTTAGGATCTGAGACAATGTTCCTTAGACAATCCACTGGAGGTTGCCATCACAGTGGTCAGGTTAAATAAATTTTACTTACCGTATGATTGAGCAAGATGCTCTATATTAAATGTGTGGGTTTCTATTAGCCACCAGTCCTCTATTCAATGACCTTTCCTCTAATTTTCCAAAGACCTCAGTCAATATCTGAGCTCGCCCAACTGGCTGTTCTTGGGACTTACCTTGGGAACACGATCGGAGTGGGTCTGCTCACAGATAGTAAACAAATGAAGGCAGTGAGCACTCATCCCGTGGTCCTGCACTGGGATTAGTGACTTCTAAAATCTATTGGCACATTGCCTTGCAAAGTGATCCTTACCCCATTTCACCTTTTTGGTCAAAGATGATTTCTAAAAAAATGCTTGCATTTGTGTAGCATCTTTCACGATTGCTAAAAGGCTCAAAGTGATGCCAACAGCATCGGTTCAATTTCGATATCAGCTGAAGTTACCATGCAGGACTCTAACTCCATCTGAGGTGCGGTGACCCTCATGTTTACCTACCATCAGCTGTTTCTTTCTCATGACAGAGCAGCCCTATAATCCAGTAAGATGATAGTGACTTTATTTCCTAAAGTGTAATCATATGTAATGTGGGAATTATTACAGTCAATTGACACACAACATGTTCCCATGATTTGGAGATGCCGGTGTTGGACTGGGGTGTACAAAGATAAAAATCACACAACACCAGGTTACAGTCCAACAGGTTCAATTGGAAGCACTAGCTTTCGGAGCGTTGCTCCTTCATCAGGTCATTGTGGAGTGCACAATTGTAAGACACAGAATTTATAGCAAAAGTTTACAATGTCATGTAACTGAAATTATACATTGAAAAATACTTTGATTGTTTGTTAAGTCTCTCATCAGTTAGAATTACCATGTTAGTTTCACTTCTTTCATATGTAAATTACAAAACTTTTTTAAAAAGTTACATTCTCAGGTTAACTTTAACAATTGGTGTCAATCCAGGTAATATGTTGAAGGTGTTAGCCCCCTGTGTTCTGTTGTCTGTACCATAATGTTTAGACTGATTCTAATCTAAAAAATGAGTTAACAGAGTCTTACATGGATTCACGCAGTTTTTGAGCAAAGTACAATGTAACTCTGCAAGTACAAATTCACCCCACAAACGTATATGTGTATGTGTTCATGTGGGTTTTTGTGTGCATGTGTGTGTGTCTGGGGTGGTGTGTGGGAGTGTGTGTGTCTGTGTGTGTGTCTGTATGCATGTGTGTATCGTGCAATGGTGGCCACCTGTTGTGTGACACGAATCCAAGGTCCCGGTTGAGGCCCTCCCTTTGGGTACTGAACTTAGCTATGAGCCTCTGCTCGGCCACTTTTTGCTGCTGTCTGTCCCGAAGTGCGCCTTGGAGGATGATCACCCGAAGGTCCGAGGTCGAATGTCTCGGAACGCTGAAGTGTTCTTCAACTGGGAGGGAACACTCCTGTCTGTTGATTGTTGTGCGGTGCCCATTCATCCGTTGTCGTAGCCTCTGCTCAATCTCACCAATATACCATGCCTCAGGGCATCCTTGCCTGCAGCATATGAGATAGACCACATTGGCCGAGACACAGACAGGGTACCCTTCGCTGTCCAGTATTTCCCAGGAGCCGAATGACTACGTCATGTTTTTCACAGCCTGCAACACATTATCGGTGAGGATGAGCATCTCGCCAAGACCTTCCCCACGTCTCCACTTCTCACCTTCAAACAACCACCAAACCTTAAACAAACCATTGTTCACAGTGAACTGCTAAGCCTTCCAGATAACAACACCATACAACCATGCCACAGCAGCCCCTGCAAGACGTGTCAGAGTGTCGACACGGAAAATACCATTACATGTGGGGCTATGACCCACCATGCACGTAACAAGTACTCATGTGACTCAGCCAACGTTGTCTATCTCATACACTGCAGATAAGAATGCCCTGAGGCCTGGTACATTGGTCAGACAAGCAGAGGCTACAGCAACGGATGAATGGGCACCAGACAAAAATCAACAGACAGGAGGGTTCCCTCCCAGTTGGGGAACACTTCAGTGGTCCAGGGCATTCGGCCTCGGAACTTCAGGTGACCTTCCCCCAAGGCAGTCTTCAGGACAAACAACAACGCAAACTGGCTGAGCAGAGGCTGATAGCCAAGTTTGTTACCCATGGGGCTAGCCTCAACTGAAACCTTAGGTTCATGTCGCACTACAGGTGACCCCAACGCACTGCACTACACAACACAGACACATCACAAACACAGACACAGAAAATCAAAGGTAGACCCTCTCTCATATACAAGCTGTCTCTCATATGCAGACGTTCACCCACCGCACTCACACCAACACACTTAACCAAGCTTACACACACACATATATACACACACTTAATCACATGCACACACACGGGCAGCATGGTGGCACAGTGGTTAGCACTGCTGCCTCACAGTGCCAGGGACCCAGGTTCAATTCCTGTGTGTGTGGAGTTTGCACGTTCTCCCCATGTCTGCGTGGGTTTCCTCCTGGTGCGCAGGTTTTCCCCCACAGTCCAAAGATGTGCAGGTTAGGTGAATTGCCCATAGTCTTAGGCGCATTAGTCAGGGATAAATATAGGATAGGGGATGGGTCTGGGTGGGTTACTCTTCGGAGGGTCAGTGTGGACTTGTTGGGCTGAAGGGCCTGTTTCCACACTGTAGGGAATCTAATCACACACACACAGACCCTCTCTCATATACAAGCTCTCTCTCACATATGCACAGACATACACCAACACACACACCCTCTCACACATTCCCCATCACACTCACACACACACTTAACCAAGTATGCACACGCACTCTCTGTCACGTGCACTCAGACCCGTACACACACTGAACCTGTCACTCCTACATATATAAGGTTATGGGGTGAATTTGATTTTGCAGAATTACATTTTATTTGGCTCAAAAACCACATGATTCCATGTAAAACTCTGCAAAACGATACAGAGGGTTTGTAAGTCTGATATTGCACTGGGGCACAGACAGACTCCACACCTCTTGTTTAAAAAGCTGAGCTATCTTCAGAATGCAATTTAAAAGAAGTTCTGGGATTTACATATCAAGGAACAAAAACTAGCATATCCCATTATAAAAGATGGAAGTTTTATTCTAAGATTGTTTACTGTATCACATCTCCCTGGATTCCTTTGACTATAAATTCTGTGAGGAGAAAGTGAGGTCTGCAGATGCTGGAGATCAGAGCTGAAAATGTGTTGCTGGAACAGCGCAGCAGGTCAGGCAGCATCCAGGGAACAGGAGAATCGACGTTTCGGGCATAAGCCCTTCTTCAGGCTTATGCCCGAAACGTCGATTCTCCTGTTCCCTGGATGCTGCCTGACCTGCTGCGCTGTTCCAGCAACACATTTTCACCTCTGATCTCCAGCATCTGCAGACCTCACTTTCGTCTGGTGGAAGGATCAATAGTTGAGCTCCCAGTGTGACCACCTCTTAGAAGCCAATTAGTAACCACCTCAGGTCCCTCAGCCCATCGCCACTTACAAGCAGACTAGTCACCATGATGTCTCTCCTGAAGTGCATCTAAAATTTGATGGATTAGCCAAAATGAAATGAAATAAGGGAGAAAATACATTGAAGCCTGGTGATTAACTAACGAGTTATAAAATCATCAGGGGCATGGATAGGATGAATAGCCAAGGTCTTTTTCCCAGGGTGGGGAATCCAAAACTAGAAGGGATAGGTTTAAAATTAGCAGGGAAAGATATAAAAGAGACCTAAGGGGCAACTTTTTTCACACAGAGAGAGGTGCATGTGTGGAATGAGCTGCCAGAGGAAGTGGTGGAGACTGGTACAATTGCAACATTTAAAAGGCATCTGGATGGGTACAGGAATAGGAAGGTTTAGTGGGATATGGGTCAAATGGGACTAGGTCAGCTTGGGATATGTGGATGGCATGGAGGAGTCCTGTTTCCATACTCTATAACTTTATGATTAGAAAGGCCAATGGTTTAGATTAGATCACTCGTCCCAACAAGCCGACACTGACCCGCCGAAGTGCACCCACCCAGACCCATTCTCCTACATTTACCCCTGCACCTAACACTACGGGTAATTTAGCATGGTAATTCACATAACCTGCACATTTTTGGACTGTGGGAGGAAACCCACGCAGACACGGGGAGAATGTGCAAATTCCACACAGTCAGTCGCCTGAGGTGGGAATTGAACCCAGGTCTCTGGTGCTGTGAGGCAGCAGTGCTAACCACTGTGCCAGCGTGCCACCCACCATTTAGTGTTTCTGTGTCTGAACGAATGCATGTGTGTGTTTAATTAAGTGCTGTAACTCAGTTGAAGTGAATTAAACTGTCACGATAACTCTGAAAATATGGAATCTTGGTTTAAAGTGGGCATCAGATGCAATAATATGGTCCTTAAATATTGTTGAAACAGAGTCAAGCCTTTTTCCAGGCTAAACCAGCATGTCCTAATGAGTTAATTGATCAATCTGACTGTGAAAAGCATGACATATTTATAATGGACATACTGATCGTTCCCTGAAGACTGGATAGAATCAGGGTTCGAGCACAGAACCTTGTCTGTAATGTGAAAGGAAGTACCAGGCTTCCTCGGAGTGATAGTCAGTCTAACTCAGGAGGTCATCTTGCCAATAGCTAGGCATTGAGACAGAGGAGGGTGATTACTCGTTTTGGTCTGAACCTCTGACAAATCCATGTGAACCAATCAGTTGTGATTATCAACATTGTACAGCAAGGGTTTTTTTTTGGTATATTGTAGTGTACTTTGCTTTGAAAAAGAACATTGGGTATATTGTGATTTTAAAATTGCCCCGGGTTATTAATATCCAGGGTAAATGGATGGGTTTAGGAAAAGTAGGAATAAAGGGGCAAAAAAGCACATGGCTGTTTGTCAGCTGAGATGGGGCTGTCTTATTGAAGGATTGAATGTAGGGCAAAACTGTGGACATTCTGGTTGATGGGGTAGGGTCTTACTTATCATCTGGAGAGAGAGTTATACTGGACTTTTTAACATGATCTGCTGAATCTCGTGCCAATCAGGCAGCTGTGAGGATACCAGCAGGCCTTTGTCCAAAATTAGGACCCCAAGGAAAGCTGCTGGCCAATCAGAGGCTGGATTTGGCATTGCCATGGAAAAGATTGTGGCTGTAGGGAGCAAAGGGATGTCCACTTTTCGTCATCAGTCTTCCTTTGTCTCCAATCCTTCGAGCCCCCTCTCCCTCCACCACCTACCCTTGAAACCTAACAGCCCTCTAACAAAACACATATGTTGCCCTCAACTATGATGAACCCAACCTCTAGGATTACATTTCCAGCCACAACCTTTTCCATGGCACTGCCAATCCAACCTCTGATTGGCCAGCAGCTTTTGCTAAGTGGTACCTGTGCTGCCAGTGGTCCTAATTCTGGACAAAGACCTGATGGTGCCCTTGAAGCTGCCTGAATGGAATAAGGTTCAGCATGATCTTGTTAAAACGTCCAATATAACTCTCTCTCTCCAGCTGACAGGTAAAACCATACCCACCCCAGGAATAGCACATCCAAAACTTGCTAAAGCTCAATTTTCCCAATGTTTTCTTTTACTTCAGCTAATCATTGCCTTCCTTTCTTCCATTTCTTTCAAGTAAGAATGCTTCATTAGGAAAAAAAAACTGATTTCTCACTGGCAACCAGCACTCACTCTTGGTATTGCATTGTAGATGTTTCTATTATAAAACTGGTACAAGCAGCATCAAGCGTCCTAATGGATTCTTGCACTGTTGTCACAACACAGCATTCTTCAGAAACAATTAATGTATCATATGGCCTTCTCAGCCAGAACAGCTGATCATCTCCCCACTCACTGTCAGCTTAGGAAATCAAAATTGCTTTTGGCACATCTGATCTTCACTGTCAGACTTGTTACCAGTTTGTGCTTTATCACTGGGATATCACCAACCAGAAGAGATACTCCACTTACAGCAGGAGATAAAGTCATGCTGCCCTGCCACTTTCCCACACACAGTCATTCTGCCTGGGATCTTTCTAATATTGGACAGGAGAGGATCTGAGCTGGATGCCTCAGGCATACACCTCAGAGGTAGTTTTGTCTTACTGCAGTTAGACAGGACCTTGGTGAGATCACATCCAGAGTATTGTGTGCAGTTTTGTCGCCTTATCTAAAAGAGAATATACTTGCCATAGAGGGTGTGTAACTAAGGCTCACTAGGCTGACACTAGGCAGATGGCAGGACTATGATGAGGGATTGCTTTGACTGGGCTTGAAGCTCCTTGGATGCTGCCTGAACTGCTGTGCTCTTCCAGCACCACTAATCCAGATTGTATTCATTAATGTTTAGAAGAATGAGAGGGAATCTAATTGAAGCCCATAAAATTTTAACAGAAATGGATTTGGGAAGATGTTTCCCCTGGCTATGGAGTCTCAGGATATGGAGTAGACCCTTTAGGACTGAGATAAGAAAACATTCATTCACTCAAAAGATAGTTAACTTGTGAAAGTTTCTGCCACAGGAGTCAAAATCTCTGAGAAAAAGCATTGTTTGTTTGTTAGACTTGACAGGCATCAAGGGTACATGGGAAAAAGTGAGAGATAGGGGATTGAGATGGAGATCATATTGAATAATGGAGCAGACTTGAAGGGATCAGTGACCTATTCCTGCTCCGAGTTCCTATACCTGGAGCAAAATGTAACAGCTTCAACCCAATGGGTGGAAGATTTTGTTCCCAAAGGGGAAGGCAAGAAAGGTGTTCAAACAGTGCAGTTAGACCCCATGTGGTTTTTCTCTCAACAAATTGCAAATGGCAGCTCTATTGACTGAGGCTATGGGAATCCAAATTCAAGCATTTCTAAAACCATACTGCACCACAAATCAGAGACAAACTCTCCAAAACCCAACCTTCCAGCTGCAGTTCACTCATTCAGAAAAAATGCAACTCCACACAAAAATATTTATCTGTGTTATATAGCCGTCACATTATAACTACTACACTTTAAGACATTTAAAAAGATTTCAAATGAAACATTAATCTCACGCTGTTTTTCTCCTGATGTAGAGCTAAGAGTTTACAAACAATCTGACAAATCTCCAATGTTCCCTCACAGGCAGGTATTAACTTCCAACAGACCTTGGAAAATCCTATTTGTGAAAATCATTGTCTAAACAGCATAGACATATTAAACACAATCGTATCATCTTACCTTACAGAGGGAAATGCTCCTGTCATTGTAAAACAACCCATACTCCAAATGATCATAAGCACTCTCACCGGTGATCCGCTTTTTATTAATAAACAAGAATATCTGTCTCTGTTGTCATGTCCAGTGATGGCAACTAACAGTTGTTGCAATGTTGACGTATTGAGGTATAATCATTGTGACCCTAAATCTGTGCAGAGTCACATTCAGTGAAAGTGTTAAAGAAATTGCCATTATAATTCACAATGCTTAACCTCTGGAAACCAGCAAAAACCTCAGCTCACAATGCTGGGACTGTAATCTCTCTCATGATTGGCTGCATCCAAAGTAAATTGAGGTTGCTTGGTGTCATCTAATTCCTTGTGAGCAGAAACACGTGGTGCAAAGCTGCCTATTATTTGACCATCTTACTCAGAGAATGAGACCATTGAAATGGGAGTTGCAGGAAACAGAGTCACAATGCAAGTATGACAGGATTCTCTTCTGAATTTGGACTTCAGGTACATTCAAGTTGAATTCAGTCGATGACCTTCCTTGTCATATCGAACCACATCTGTCACAGACTGCATGTCACTTATACTTGGTTCACTGAAAGAATGCTCCATATTAGTCAAAAAAGAAATATATGGAAATAAAAAGCAAAAATCTAAAAATGTAGGAGGTCTGAAATGATATTTGGACTACACTGATATCACAAATGATTGTTCTGACAATTTTGTTTGTCAAATATATTTTAGGAACACTCACTGGCCAAGAGTCTTAAACAAAAACAGAAATTGCTGGAAAAACACAGCAGCTCTGGCAGCATCTGTGGAGAGAAATCAGAGTTACCGTTTCAGGTCGAGTGAACCTTGGGTTACAGCATGCTCTGTTTTATTTAGTCAAGGATCTTGGATCAATTTAAACAGTTTGGGTTAAGAAAATCACCTTCAATCTTAATGTTGAGAGACATTGAAGAGATGAAGACTCGCTTTGTTAAATCCAGAAACTTGGAAAGTTGCATGGCATGTGAAACAGCATCAAGTGATATTGAAATAGAACCGTGAGAGGTCATGGTTAATCAGATGATAAATGGTTTCAAAAATGCAGAGAAGAAGATTAGATTAGAGAAAGAGAGCAAAGAAGTGTTTGGGGATGTAATAACTCAGGAAGCCCCACTGGAAAGGAACATTGCTTATTATTCAGCACCAAATATAGAGCTACTACTTGTGACATATATAGGCTAGTCCCAGCTTGGGTCAGACAGTTCAGTGGACCCATTCCTGAATGGAACAGAGGTTCCACCATGATTCCCTTTGGACCTTATAGAGTTATCACAGGGGGTTAACTTTGTGGGAAAGAATTGGCTGGGCATTTCCTCACCAACCTTTGTCATGTACAATACTGGACTGGGAAGGATTGTGCCAGTTGGGAGACTTTAGATAGATTGTCGATGCAGAACATTAATGATGAATACCAGCCCTCACAATTAGTTGGCAGAAATGAGTACAAGCTAACTCCTAATTAAAGAATTGCACATTCAGTAACTTTTATTTGAGACATTTCCTGATAGTCCATCGAAAACTCAGTTCAAAACCAAATTAGTTTAGTTGCAAAAAGAAGACACTTTGAGGTTGGCCTCATGGTGAAGAGGAAGTTTCCATTGACGTGGTTTACTGACAGTTCCAAACTAAGTGGGTTTCTCCACACAAACATGTATTTCACAAACCAACCTTATCTTTTGACAAACAATGGCAAGAAAACAAAGTAAATCTGAATAAAAACCGAGAGAACGGCGGATGCTGATAATCAGAAAAGATAAACAACAAGTGCTGGAAAAGCTGAGCATGTCTGGCAACATCTGTGGAGAGAAATCAGAGTTAATAGTTCTGAGGAAGGGTTACACAACCCAAAACATTAACTCTGATTTCTCTCCACAGATGCTGCCAGATCTGCTGTGCTTTTCCAGCAATTTCTGTTTTTGTTTGTGAAGTAAATCTATGAGTAAATAGTTATTTAAATATTGCATGTCCTATTCAACATAATTTGCAAAACAGGAGAATGATAATAATCCAAAGTGTGCCAAATAACTAAAGATTGCTAGCCATGGTAAAGTGCTTACTCCCTCACTAAGGGCTGAGGGTTATTGTTTAAGCAAAAGTTTAGAATCTGGAGTGATCAAGTAAGTCTGAGTGCAGAACTGACACAGTGCTGCCCTGTCAGAAGACACATCTTTCAGGTGAGATTTCAAACTGAACGCTCCATCTACCTTGTCTGATGATTGTTAAAAAAAAACATGCAACAACTTAAACAAGAGATGAGGACCTTCTTACTAAATCATAATTAAGGTTCATTCCCCAATCAATGACTTAAACAGAGGTGTGTTGATTGGCTTCATCGCTCTATGTGAAAGTTTGTTTTACCCAAGCTGCCTGTTGTAGTTCCGACAGGTCACGAGTGAATATACTTCAAAATACTTCATTGGCACTGAGGCGCTGCAGGACATGCTGAGGGAATGAAAGGCGCTATGTAAATGCAGATTCTTCCTCTTCAAAGTGACCACATTTAACTTTCGAAGAGAGATTGGTTTGAGTCTGAAATTCAGTAAGATATCTGACCAAGTTTTGATTTGAGTAAGGCACAGGAACATCTTGATGTGTGAGTGCTATGAGTTGGGTGAGTTCTATTCCTAGCATAGTGAAAGGGTGAATCACTGAGATATGTGCTCTGGACTATCTTGCATTGGAGGCAGTTCAGAGGAATTCCAGAGCTGAAAGCCTTGTCGTATGACGGGGGACTGAGTCGCTTTGGGTTAAGTTTGTTAGAGTTTACAAGAACAAGAGGAGATATAATTGAGGTATATAAGACGCTAAAGGATAACGAGAGGTGATAGTTCAGGATAAAGGGTGACATGTGTAAAATAGACATGAAGAGGAAATATTTCTCTAAAAGGGTCACAAATCTGTGGAATTCAGTTTCCCAGGGTGTGGTTGACGGCAGAACATTGAGTAAAATGAAGGAGGAGATAGACAGATTTCTAATGAGTAATGGGGTGGAGGATAATGGATAGGGCAGGAAAGTGGAGTTGAGGTCGAGATGAGATGAGCCATCATTGTACTAAATGGCAGAACAGACTCAAGGAGCTCAGTGGCCTACTCCTGCTACTAGAAGTAATGTTCTTCATTCACTGCTGACAAATAAATGAAGGTATAGTTTGAGGCAATCATTCTGCTGCCTCCAAATCAATCTTCAGGATCTTGCAGAGTCATAGAGTCATAGAGATGTACAGCATGGAAACAGACCCTTCGGTCCAACTCGTCCATGCTGACCTGATATCCCAACCCAATCTAGTCCCACCTGCCGGCACCAGGCCCATATCCCTCCAAACCCTTCCTATTCATAAACCCATCCAAATGCCTTTTAAATGTTGCAATTGTACCAGCCTCCAAAACTTCCTCTGGCAGCTTATTCCATACACGTACCACCCTCTGTGTGAAAAAGTTGCCCCGTAGGTCTCTTTTATGTCTTTCCCCTCTCACCCTAAACCTATGCCCTCTAGTTCTGGACTCCCCGACCCCAGGGAAAAGACTTTGTCTATTTATCCTATCCATGCCCCTCATAATTTTGTAAACCTCTATAAGATCACCCCTCAGCC